>NW_001884550.1:38162-415024 GCF_000146915.1 Parastagonospora nodorum SN15 | reverse complement strand
TTCCGTTATTTTTTAGATTTGACAGTCTTGCTTCGGACGAAATAAATGATGAATGGAGATCTCGACTGCCCAGAACCCGAGTTTATCTGGAATTTTTACTTGTTCCGGGAGCTGACAGCTCTTCTCCATGTACGGTCGTCTATGCCATTTGGGAAGTCTGGGAGAAAGATTTTGAGGTTGAGGAGTACGCAGAAAGTACTCGGGTTATTTATATGCGGGTAAACTCTCCGACAACAATCCCTTGTCAGTGTTTTCACCGTATTTTGTGGGAGGGCAATCATGTGTAGATCGAGAGATTAATTTTGGAGCATAAAAAGCGTCAATATCGTTTAAAAGGTGGTCAGTGGGTGGTAGGAACCATGGCTAAGCCGCTTGTAGACACCCGAAAAAGCATCAGCTCTTTTCGAACGGCCATGTGGGAAAACGCGGTGCGTTTGTTCTGGGCCACCAAGACGCATGTTTTGTGGTTTATCGCCATGTTTAAAGAGTGAAAAGCTCATGGGAAGTGGTAGAGGTGTATTTTAACCCTTCAGCCGCGAGCGAGACAGCAGTCATGGGCTGTAGACAAGTGTGCTTTGGAGGAAATGCTGGACATCCCGCGGCTCATGGTTTACTTTGGTATCGTGGAACAAATTTTTGTGATGTCGAAAAACTTGTTGGGAAGGTGCGAGCTTTTACAACCACATCAGCATTGCGCTAGGTGCTCGAAACTTCGTGCTCAGACTCCTCAGCTGCTTTGAACAAGACAGCTTTCCTCGTGTTGACGTGCATGTATTTTGAACAGTCAACCGAGAACACAGCCTCCTCGCTCATGAGATCATTTGTTCAGCATTTTGAAAAACACAAGCCGCGAATTCTCCATCCATATCGAGGTCTTCGTTTTTGAGAGAAAGAGCAGATCATACTCGTCCTTATCGCCGAGTTTTGGCGATTTAAAAGAACCGAGCGGACGATAAAAGGCAAAGAACTACATTAAAGACAGAATGTATACTCCAGCCCCATTCTATAACCCATTCCTCGATATTTCCAAACAATCAAGTAAATCGTCGCAAACGGGAACATGTGGAGCGGATCGTGTAGCTTTTGAAACCCTTGGATATCTGAAATCGTCAAATTGATGTGTTTTTCTATGCTACTTGGGCAAGGAGTAAAATGTCGCATATTTATCGTCTCCATGGCTGCTGCTGAATGGATATTTTGGGTCACTCGGACAGCACAGAGCCATGTTTTTACGTCCACGCGTTCCGAACGCGCCCAGACATTGGGCGGTAAGTAGTCCCTTTTTGGAGGAAGTGGATAGGAGTGAAAATGTAGACATGCATTATCGCAACTGATTTTTGAGATGCTCAGAAAAGCGCAGAAATCTCATGAAGAAGGAATCAATTTCTTTTGGACACACGCGGTCACATCGGTGACCCACGTCGGCATTTTGGAGGTCAATGAAGACAAAAAGTGGTGGATGAAATGGAAGTCTGCAATGGAGCACTTTTTTATATGTAGGCAGTAGCACGGAAGTCATGTGAGAAACGCCTACCCCTAAGCTAGCTGCACATGAGAAACACAAACGATGTGAAGTGAAGTGTGAATTGATCGAGCAATTTCCGTAATCGAAAAGCTGAAGTAGTGCCGCCCATGTAAAAGCGCAGCAAAATGACTGATAAAAGCCCGCCAAACGCCTCGCTATGCATCAAAAGCCCTCTTTTGCCCGTTATGCTAGTCGAAGGTAACGCTCAATTTTTTCAAAGTCCCAGGAAATATCCGCCAATTGGGTCATGGCCTAATCTAGTTGCTCAAAACGCCCTGATTTTCTTGCCTTCTAGTTCTCCTCCCAAGTCCGCCTTCCTCTTTCCAAGCACTGAGTCAGGCGTGCCTGGCATCGGGATACCAGCACCCTTACTGTACTCTTCGAAACATGTAGCGTGGTAGACCTTGCCACCAACTTGCAGTGCATCCATCCACACGAAGTCGTTGGCGTCAACATTCCACTGCGTCTCGAACTTCTCTTGGCAGATGGGACACGGTGCTTGCTGTAGAACAGGATCTTGGGGCACGCTGATGTAGCGGTCCTTCGCCTGCTTCTTGGGCTTGTTTGCGGCGGCAGCGGCAGTGCTCTCATGCGGAGGAGCCGTCTCGTCTACTTCCCTGTAGTCGATCCACTCCTTCTCACCAATGTACCAACTCCGGTGCACACCACGCTTGTTCGCATCAGGATCCTTGACTTTGAAATGCCAATCCATATGGCGAGCCTTCTTCTCCTTGCCCTCTGCAGTAGCATCGAACCGCCTACCGCAAGTTGCACATATGTTAGGCTTAGCTTCGTAGAGACGAGAAATAAGATGGAATCGTGGCTTCTTCATTGATGCAGTGGTGAGCTCGATCTGGTCCAAGACGTTTGTAGGAGCCGATGTCTGGCGCGACATAGGTTGTGCCGCCATAGGACCTCCATTTAGATTGAATGGCAGACCCTGACCACTGCTCAGGGCTTTGAGAAGCCAATCAGCACTACCGAGGGCAGCAGATGCGGCCGGCGGCTGAGGAGGCAGTTGTGGAACGGGCGTGCTTTGCACAGGTGTCGCCTGAGAAACTGGTGGTGTGGCCCCAGGCTTGCTGAACTGAGCAAGCAGGGCAGCAAGATTGGCAGTGGGCGTCCCAGTCGGCGCCGGTGCTGGCGCTGCAGCCGGCGGAAACGACATCGGCGTAGACATTCCGGCTGGGAACTGGAACGGTGGAGGTTGATAAGGTGCTGGCGCAGGTGCTGGAACTGAAGCTGATTGAGCAGGAGACGACATGCGCTTAAGCATCTCGGCGAGGGAGGGTGGTAGCGACGGCGGCGTCGGAGCAGGCTGGGGTGTGTGCTGCGCCGGTGGTCGAAAGCTGGCGAGCAACTGTGCGACGTTTGGCGGAGCACTGCCTGATGGTGTACCAGTTGGAGGGTACTGTGGGGGGTACTGTGGAGGAAAGCTCGGTGGTGGTTGGTGCTGGGGATACACATTGGTCGGAGTTGGCGGAGGATAAGCAGTCGGCGGAAACCCTAATGAGAGTGCAGGAGGGAACGTCGGAGTAGGTGTCGGCGGAGGAGCCAATGCCTGAATTTGCTTACGGACAGCGTCCAATTGCTGCGGAGGGAGCGTCTGGGTGTCTAGGATGTGCTTCAACCCGAGTAGTGCCTCCAGCGTCTTACGAAGAGACGGATCATTGAAGTTCGTTGCGAATCTGGCCTGCGTAGTGCTGATCAGTTGTGCGATCTCGGCTTTCAAATCAGCGAGGTCATTTGACGACATGGGTGCTGATTGCTGCTGCGGAGACTGATAATGCACTGGAGGGCCGTTTCCATGCATCGGAGGCCCGTACTGTGGAGTTGGTGGCATGCCCTGCTGTACAGAGTTAGCATGAACGTTGTGGAATAAATTTAGGCCGAAGGAAGACCTACAGGTCGAGCACGCGGGTCGTTTGGTGCTGCATATCGCGCCATGTTCTGTGGCGGAGTCGCAGTGTCTCTCCAAGCTACTGTGGTGGGTGGTCGAGCTGGAAGCGCATGCGCTGGGCGTTGAACCTGTTGTTGAATAGCATTACGCATCTTAGCGAGTGCATTTTCAATGTCCTGTGTCACGTCTGCTGGGAACACAGGGCGGTTATCCAAGGACTCTGGCACTGGCTGTTTCCATGTTCTCAGCAGTCCTTCCATGGCCTTGCGGGTGCCTTGATCCATGACTAGGTAAGCGTCCATGAACGTTCTATACATGTTACGACCAAGGTAGACTGTATAAGGCGTGCCGACGTTCTTGACGATTGAGTCGAGCACGTACAGAGCCGGAAGCTTGAATTCTGGGCGTGTCTAAGACGTGTCAGTCACATGTAGCGGGTTAGATAAGCTGTGAGAAGCAAAGGACTGTCGTGCACTACCAGCTAGACAAACAAGTGCCTGTATGACTTACCGACTTGATGTGCTGCTCGAGTTCGGTTGATATGGCTTGGGCGTACTCTGTGTTCTCCTTGGCGATAAGGGTTAGATTGCTGATCTCTGGTCGACTGTTCATCCTCAGGTCTTGAAGCGCATCTCGAAAGTCGGCTGCCACTTCAGCAGCGGGCAAAGACATGATGGGCAAGTGTTTGCAGGGGCAGATGGAGAGGGGATGCTGTGTTAGAGGTGAGGTGCGCGCAGGACAAAGAAGATGGAGCTGTTTGCTTTGCGGCCGCGTGAGTCGCGTTCCAGGTCGATCTCGAATGCCAGACGAACAAGGTGGACGAAGTGCTGCCTCGCTATCAAACACACGGAAGATAGTGTTTCTGTTAAACTAGCTATGGTCTCGCTGGACTGTGCCACGAGCAGACTGAGCCTGCGAAGCTAGGACAGGGAATACACTCGCTCTCCTCCAGCAACTGCAATACACCAAAGCGTGCAATTCCGTCTCCTCCCAGCCAACTATAATGGCAGCAGCGTGTGGCTGCAATGCGCCTCGAAGCAGCGGATATACTTGTAGACTGCGCGGGTGAACGAGCAGGCAAAGTCGAGGGCGATGGCGGACCAGCGGTCGCGGCTGGTATCGTCGGTGTGCTCGTGTAGAATAGCACTGGCGCCTGTACAGATTGTCGCGGGCGAGTGACGCGACGAGCCTGGGGTCAGTGGGTGGTGTTGATGTGGAGGTGAGGAGTTGGTTGCGAGGTGAGCGGGCAGCTGCTGGAAAGCCTAGGCGCACGGACACACGCGACTGGCTGCAGCCGCCAAGACCACAGCTAGCGTCATGGGCAGTCGCGACCCTTCAACTTTCTAAACGTCTTTGTGCTGCTGCCACATCCTCTATCACCGCCAATCCTCCGTTTGTCCTCTGTGTTATATTCGAGATCCAGTCCTCTATTCTGGCGAACAGCGGCATATCTATCACGTTCCGATCAAACTTGCGCATCCACAGTCTTCAGCATGGAGGACGTCGAGTTCAAGGAAGACCATTCCAACTCAGTGCTGCCTGAGGCTGGCAACGACCCGAGCGACCCCCTGCGCCCAGAGATTGACGAGGAGAACTCGACACCAAACCCCACAATCGCCGAGCCGTACCAGGATATGGAGGTCACAGAAGACAAGGAGGAGATGCCCGACAACGACGACATTCAAGCTGGCCTCTCAGACAACGAATCCGTCCTCTCAGATGCGCTGGACGACGATCAGCTGGACGAGCAGTTTGGCGAGTTCGATGCAAGCAACATTGCTATCGAAGAGCGGGCTATCGACGAAGACACCGTCAAGCAGATTGGTGTGCACAAGCGCAAGCGAACCGCAGGCGAAGGTGAAGAGCCGAAGAAAAAGAAGAAGCGCGCCGACAAGCCGCGCCGCAAGAAGAACAAGGATGGCGAAGAGGGCGAGGGCGCAGACGATGGCACAAGGAAGAGCAAGCGCTCGAAGAAGGAGGGAGGCGGAAGCAGAGCCCGAGCTGCATCGCCAGACGACAATGAAGACCATTTGACGCCAGAAGAGCGTAAGTGACTCTTTGCGAATATGACACAACTGTACTGACATACGTTGAAGGACGAAAGCGCGCACTCGACCGCCAGATTAATGCCCTCGTCAAAAGCAGCGCGAACCGTTCCCGAAAGAAGAAGGATATCGACCTCGAGCAGATGGCTGACCAGGAGATCGAAGAGATGCGCCGCCGCATGGCCCAGGCCGCCGAAGCCGACAACGAAGGCCGCAAGCGCAACGAGCCCGCGCGCCACAAGCTCAAGCTGCTCCCCGAGGTCGTCGCCCTGCTCAACACGAACAGGCTCCGAGAAACCATTGTCGACCCTGAAGTCAATCTCCTTGAGTCAGTACGTTTCTTCTTGGAACCTCTGAGCGACGGCAGTCTTCCCGCATACGACATTCAGAAAGAACTCTTTGCTTCTCTGGCAAGGCTGCCAGTCAACAAGGACACGCTCGTAGCCTCGGGTATCGGCAAGGTCATCATGTTCTACATCAAGAGCAAGAAGCCCGAGCTTACCATCAAGCGACAAGCCGAGCGCCTCTTCACAGACTGGACGCGTCCGATTCTTAGGCGCACGGACGACTACCGCAAGAAGGAGTTTGCTCAGGCTGATTACGATCCTACGTACGTTGTCAAATATCACATATTGCACGATGTGCATGCTAACAATATCATAGCAAAGTCGCAGCCCCCCGTACCCAAGCTGCCAGCCAAGCCGCCCAAATCGCCGCAAACCGCAAGAAAGCCCTCGAGGCTCCCAAAGCCTTCCAGCGTGCGCGCATGGAAGCCGGCCCTACTACGTATACCATTGCGCCCAAGAGCAATGTTGTGTTCAACGAGAGTGGAAGGAGTCGCTCGAGCAACGTGGATATTTTGAAGCAGATCAAGGGCCGTGGTGGAGGCAGGCGTTGATTTGGCCGCTTCGCTGCTTCGTTCCTTTCCTTTCTTGGTTCGAGTGTTTTAGTATTTTGATCTTTCTGAGTGCAAGAATGGCGTTTGCGCATGATAGCATGCGAAGGGGTTTCTCTGAGCAAGAAATTAAATTGCATGGCTGGCGTCTTGCAAGCTAGAGTTTTCTGTACAATATATATCGATATCGAATATGCGAGGTTCATTGCCTCGGCTCTTTCCGATTATTGTGTTACATTTGCTGGACGCGCCTTCCAAGCGCATGCTGTGCTCCCGAACACGTGAACTAGCAAGCAAGGACGGTTTCGCGTTCTGGATCTATACGCGGTCACAATCTAGATGACGTGAACATTCCCAGGCTCTCGTAAACTCAGCATGAATTGAGAATCTCCAGACACTGAATCTCGACATGGACCTCTATGGCCTGCAGTCCAGTAATTTGATCATTTAGAGCGGATTCATACATACATCACAAGCAGTTCAAGATGATACAAAAAAGTGTTTGAACAGTTGAAAACGGTCTCTTCGCATGCAAGATAGGATTACAAATGAAGCCATGTCCGCACAAGCACCTACGTATAATCCCGCGTTTTGAGGTATATCTTTTGTACAAAGCAAGACTACTGGCTGGATGCCCTCGGAATCATGGCCGACTCTCATATCTCACCCACCACGCCGAACATCTATGACTTCTCGAGCTCAGCAAGAATCTTCTCACCCTTGGCACGAGCAGACGCAAGGTCGCCGACCATGTAGAAGGCACCCTCGGGAAGGTCATCACCCTCACCGTTCAAGATGGCCTTGAATGATCGGATGGTCTCCTTGATGTCGACAAGCTGACCCTCGATACCAGTGAAGACCTGGGCGACAGCGAAAGGCTGGCTCAAGAAACGCTGGATCTTACGGGCACGCTCGACGGTAAGCTTGTCAGCTTCCGACAACTCGTCCATACCGAGAATGGCAATGATATCCTGGAGCGACTTGTACTCCTGGAGAATCTGCTGGACGCGGGTGGCGGTGTCGTAGTGCTCCTGACCGATGACACGGGGGTCAAGGATACGGGACTTGGAGTCGAGAGGGTCGACGGCGGGGTAGATACCCAACTCGGAGATACCACGGGACAAGACAGTGGTGGCGTCCAAATGGGCGAAGGTGGTGGCGGGCGCAGGGTCAGTCAAATCGTCAGCGGGCACGTAGACGGCCTGGACGGAGGTGATGGAACCCTTGGAGGTGGTGGTAATACGCTCCTGCATGACACCCATGTCGACGGCGAGAGTGGGCTGGTAACCGACGGCAGAAGGAATACGACCGAGAAGAGCAGACACCTCGGAACCGGCCCTGTTGCATATTAGTACATCATCTAGAGTTGTGGCCGTGCAGGCGGAGGATGGACCTACTGGGTGAATCTGTGAATATTGTTAGTTACTGTGCAGACATAAATGGGAGAAAGTACTTACCGGAAAATGTTGTCAATGAAGAGCAACACGTCCTGACCCTCCTCGTCGCGGAAGTACTCCCTTTTAACAGTTAGCAATGGCTCATTTGCATAATGGGATAGAATTACTTACGCAACAGTGAGACCAGTAAGGGCGACACGGGCACGGGCACCCGGGGGCTCGTTCATCTGACCGAAGACCAATGCGACCTTGGAGTCACCGTCAAGCTGAATGACGGAGGTCTCCTGCATCTCCTTGTACAGATCGTTACCCTCACGGGTACGCTCACCGACACCAGTGAAGACGGAGAAACCACCGTGGGCCTTGGCGATGTTGTTCTGTTTCGCTGTTAGCTCATGCTAACCGTCTTGTCCCAATATCTCCTTACAATCAGCTCCTGAATGAACACAGTCTTGCCGACACCAGCACCTCCGAAGAGACCAATCTTTCCACCACGAGCGTAGGGGGCCAAAAGGTCGACAACCTTGATACCAGTGACCAGCACCTCAGCGGAGGTGGACTGCTCAGTGAACTCCGGGGGGTCGGCGTGAATGGCTGCCATCTTGGTAGCCTTGATGGGACCACGCTCGTCGATGGGGTCACCAGTGACGTTCATGATACGTCCGAGGGTGCCGCGACCAACGGGAATCATGATGGGAGCTCCAGTATCAGTGGCCTTAGCGCCACGGACGAGACCTTCGGTACCTGCATATAAACGTTAGCTACGCCCATCAAATCTTCGAGAGAGTTAACGCCCCGTCCATGGCGATGCATCTAACGATGTTTTCTGACGATTCGTTAGTGATGTTGTTCATGCGGTTGGGTGGTTGGTGTACGTGCCACCCAAATGTTGCGCCACCTCAAGGGTCAGCTTGTTGCCGCCATTGTCTGTGGTCAAGGCATTGAGAATGGAGGGCAATTGCTCGGTGTCGAACTTGACTGTGATAAGCTGTCAGCGCCAATTCTTTTATTGCGATCCGCAATGGCTGATATTGAGCTCCGCCGCGATGCAGCGGAAAACTTTTCAATCATGACCAAATGCTGGAACAACTTGGTCCAGAGAGCATGGACGTACCCTGCATGCAGTTAGCAGAGTTCTGAGGAAAGGTGATAAGATTTGAAGTGGTGGTCGTCCACTGATGCGCAGATTGATATCACCACCGATCTGTACAACAGCAACTCCACCACAACGCATCTAAACGGAAAAATTACATCAACCACAGCTCCAATCACTTGGTGTATCTTGCCATCTTTCGCAGCATCGGTTGATGCATAGCGTGCGAGGTTGGGGGCGAAGGTCTTCTTGATGGGCTGGAAAGCACTGCGGACAGTCGCCGGGCGGCGGAGGCTGGCGCTGGCGCGCAGGATCCCGCTAAAACCATCGCATTAGCTATCGATTCATCATCAATTGGATTCGGCATGTCTTGGACTCACCTCTTCAGCATTTTGTGATAATTGCGGATGGGGAAGGTGGAGAGGAGAGTGGTGTTGCTGTGGGAAGATGGGAAAGAGCTCTTCAGAAACTGGCCGCCCGGAGAAGGCGCACGGGCCGGAACCTAACCACTTTTAGCCGACACCTTGTCAAGCTCATAGCAACAAGCTATCGTCGTCGACTGTACTTGTCATACACGGGGAAATTGTTCTTTCGACCAAGTCAATTGAATCGTTATGATCTTGTCGCAGCTTCCCGTAAACGCACGCTGAATTCTTCAATTGGCGACTTCGGCAACAGACGAGGCCCGAGTTTTCCGAATCGTCCCGATAGAGATGAGTTGAATTCGATAGGCTCGGCGCTTTCCAGTCGCTCGTTCCTCCTTACTTTATCATATCATTCTTGTTATACTCTCGTCTCTGTCTGATAACGTAGCCTTTAAGCTATTCACAACTTGAGCAGACAGCCTGAAGCTATTCACAAAAGCGCGCACACCTGAGGTGGGTTCGCATTGATTGCAAAAGCAAAAACTTCTACCAAAGGTTAAGACTCAAGATTAAGTCATGGACAGATAGTTCTAGTACTTCTACGTTCAGATGCTGAGATGGTCATTCTTGCTGCTAGCGAATATCGGAACTACTGTTGCCAGTCAGACATTTTTCTCATTTTCTCCCGAAATTCTGCAACAACATCATCTAGCTGTCACTGGCTCAGACCTGCCCGAAGTACAAGGGGATGTTAGAGCTCGAACGAGATTTCTATCATAGGTATTACTATATCTCGTCAACTTCGACGGAAAGCAACCAGGGTGCAATAGGTGGCTTTACACAGGTGCTTATCTTTGCGACTGAACCCTATTGATTCTGTGTGAGTAAATTCTCGCTAGCAAATAACCCTAATTACTTTCTACTGGAGTCGACAACCTGCGATATATCGCGTTAGTTCTAAGCCTCAACCGAATAGCTATCTACTAGGATGTCAGTCAATTTTTCGTTGTCGGCATCAGTTCTGTTATCATTTGGCCGCATCGCAGATTTCTGGTTCTTCGCATCTCCCGCCTCGCCGCTAAAGGTGTTCGTAGCGGAAGAGTATACACTCTCTCCAACAGTCCTAGGCAAAGGCATACAGCGCATCGCACAGATATACATACCCACCCAGGCTTTAGGCCTGCTACACAGATACACCACTTACCCTGCAGCTGCGGATCAGGAAAGACAACAGACTGACACAGACGTCCGATTTGATTGATGTAGCTTCGCCGTGCGTATGTCACAGGTACGACACCATGAACTACTAAGTATTGACCCTACCTCTTGGCTACTTTCGCGGCGTTGAGGTCACGACCTTGCTTATCCAAAGTCACAGCCGGGAGCTTTTCAAGGTACCCGAACCGCTCCAGTGCGTTCCAGAAAACTTCTTTGAGAGATTCTTCTCGAAAAGTGGCGAGGAGAGACAAGTGTTCCAGGAATTGTTCTCAGGACCTAAGTTAATAATATACCAGCTAATATTGAGACGCTCATGTCTACCTAGTCTGGGACATGTAGCAAATGTGGTCAATATATATATACATATTCTGCGAAGATACGATTGTAGTAGCGATGATGTACTGGCTACCTCGAGTCTACCCAGGACGTTCAGCGGTGCGATCTGTGTCGGTGTCAGTATCTAGCAAAAACATAACCATACTCATAGCTTCTCCACCAAGATCTCAGCATCGCATCGCAAAGTATTCCGCGGATCATTGTCAGTACCAGAAATCTCACGTGTGCGAGTCGAGCCCGACTGCCGCGAGCTGGCAACAACGTGCGGCAGGAATAGTGCTGGAAATATATGAGAGACGTCTGTGACTCAAGATTGGTAACAGCGCGGCGGATGGATACATGGAAGTGTGTAGACCCGAGGAGCCAAAGTCAAGGGAAGTTGTCCCAAGTGGGTGAAGTGCTCAAAGAAACGTCTGGGGTAGTTTGGACAAGATTGCATAAACCCACAGACAGTGAAAGCTAAAACACGCTCAAAAGTATCATTTTCATATGTGGTATATTACAGTTACCTGCCTGGGTACTGCTTCTATCAAACGAACGATCTTTCTTATTTCTTCGACCCGCTCATCTACACTACAACGTACTCTCCAACGCCATGACAATCGCCGTCCGACTGGGCACATAGACCTGCAAGAAGTTCTTGCGCCCATTCCACGCAAACGGCGTAGTGAAGAACCTCGTGCTCTCATCCACATTGCCGTGTCCGCCAAACTGCTTGGCATCGGTACAGAGGACGATCCTGTACGTGCCTTCCTGCTCAACGCCGACGCGGTAGTCCGTGAAGCTGCTCTGAGGGTGGAAGTTGAAGATCCACAAGAGGCCGGCACGCTCGAAGACGATGACTTTATCGCCCTCGTGCTTCAGGCTAACGTATGCTTGAGGCGAGTGCAGCCAGCCGTACTTGTCCTCGGTCCATTGCATCTTGCTGTCGAACTCGTTGAGGTAGCGGTAGCGCAGCAACGGGTCGTCGACGAGGTTGAATTGGCGGCGGGCGTAGGTGAAGCTGTTGCCGTTGCCTTCGCGAGGGAAGTCGAGCCATTCTGGGTGACCGAACTCGTTGCCTTCGAAGTTGAGGTAGCCTTCGCCTCCGAGACCGTGAGTGATGAGCCTGATCATCTTGTGTAGCGAGAGACCGCGGTTGATAACGGGTGTCAGCTCAGAGAGGTCGGACATATTGGTGTACATCTCAGCATCGCACAGCCAGAAAAGCAGGGTCTTGTCGCCGACAAGTGCCTGGTCGTGACTCTCCGCGTACGCAATGGTCTTTTCGCCATGCCTTCGGTTGGTCAAGGTAAAGACCAGAGCACCCATGTCCCAATCAATATCTTGCTTCTCCTTCAACCACTTGATGTAGAGATCGGGTACTGCCATGGCTAATCGGTAGTCGAATCCTATTCCGCCTAGCGAGAGCGACACACAGAGACCAGGCATGCCGGACACATCTTCCGCGATGGTAATAACACCGGGGTAGAGTGTGTGCAGCAGCTCATTTGCTATCATGAGGTATACAACAGCCTCCTCGTCAACAGATGGGCCAAAGTACTCGTGGTACCCGCCAGAAAAGCCCCTGAGCATGGTTAGCATCTATACAGGCTTGCGTTCTAGATCATACTTACGTTCCAATGCCGTGATGAGTGTACAGCATGCTCGTGACACCGTCAAATCGGAAACCGTCGAATTGGTACTCCTCCATCCAGAAGCGCAAGTTGCTAAGGAGGAAGCGCAGAACCTCGTGACTGCCGTAGTTGAACAGCCTGCTGTCCCACAGCTCGTGTCGGCCCTTCGCACCCTCGTGGAAGTAGAGATGGTCGCTGTTGTCAAACATGTTCAGGCCGTCCAGCACGTTCTTCGACGCATGGCTGTGTACCATGTCCAGTAGGACCGTAATTCCCATGCCATGCGCAGTGTCAATCAATTCCTTGAGTTCGTCTGGCAGGCCGTATCTACTGCTTGCCGCGAAGAAGCTGTTGATCTGGTAGCCGAAGCTGGCGTAGTATGCGTGCTCCATGACCGCCATCAACTGTATGGTGTTGTATCCCAGATGCTTGATGCGCGGGAGGATGTTGTGCGTGAACTCTTTGTAGGTGGCTACTTTTGGCTCGGGGGACGAGATGCCAACGTGGGCTTCGTAGATGCGTGCGCTCTTGGGCTGCGCCGGCCGCTTGTTTTTCCAGACATACTTCTGCGGGGGGTTCCAGAAGCGGGCATCGTAGACGGGAGACACGCTGAGCTCCTGGGTCACGCGGGTGATCCAGGCCGGGATGCGCTCTTGACGGGCGTGGTCGTTGGGGACGACGAAGGAGACCTAGAGCCAGTCTGTTAGCCTTGCCACACTCATACATGGTGGCTACAGCAAACATGCCTTGATCTTTGAGTCGTGGGGGATGGTGGGCTGGCCGTCCTTGCCAGGTATCGTCACCTCGAAGACGCCAAAGTCGTTCTTGGTCATGGGCGTCGCATCGCGGTCCCAATTGTTGAAGTCGCCGATGAGGTACGCCCGCATGGCGTTCGGGGCCCACTCGCGGTATACGACATCGCCATTGGCCTGGACGTTGAAGC
Organism: Parastagonospora nodorum SN15; assembly: GCF_000146915.1. Classification (NCBI taxonomy): domain Eukaryota; kingdom Fungi; phylum Ascomycota; class Dothideomycetes; order Pleosporales; family Phaeosphaeriaceae; genus Parastagonospora; species Parastagonospora nodorum. Next base: position 401,691 of record NW_001884550.1, on the reverse strand, counting down.
CGTACTTCTCATAGCCCTATGCACGCATCAGCTCTGCGGTCAATTGCTGCAGGACGAGGCTGCGTACTCGCGAGAACTTCTCCAGACCGCCTTCGGTCTCGTCGATCTTCTTGATCCACTGCTGTGCCTTTGAGAAGCGGCTCTTCAGCGCGTCCTTGAACGGCTCCAGGTAGCCGTCCATCTGGATGATGCCTGGTCGCTCATGTCAGTCAATTGCACCACAACGCAGCTTCAACCACCATACCAGTGCCATCGTTCGGGACCTGACCAGGCGCCTGGGACAGGGTCGAATTTGCTGAAGCGGCGTTGAGCTCCATGTTTGTTGAGGTAGGAGGAAAGAGCTCGGTGGAGCTCCAAGTTTGCTATCTACTCAACGGAACGGGTACGTGCTGCAATCGCTACGGTCGATGGAATAATGAACATGCACAAATGCGTGTATAGCTCCAGGACATACGGCGAGGAAACTTCACTTGCGGGGTCCCTGCCCTAGGATCGCTGAGGGCTGCACCTCTCAACCAAAACATGCGATCGCCAATTGCAGCTCAACGTCATCGTGCACCTGTCGCCAAACGGCAACGCGCCCGCGCCATGCATCCCAACAGCACAGCGTGTCGCAGCGCCCGGGAGGATTTGCGCCGCAATTCGTGTGGGACCACAGTCGGTCCCGTCTCGTCGCGCGTTGAAGCCTGGCGTTCACTGCACTGCACTGCACTGCAGCATGTGTCTGGGGACTTCATCGCGTTGTCTGGAGACAACGGCCCGAGCGGTGGCTGCTTATCAGAGACGTGACCCCGGACGTGCCCCGCAATGTCACGTCGGCTCAATGCGGAGAGAGCTCGCGAACTCACACCATACGCTGAGCCAGCTGCCCTAGGTAACGTCTGAGCTTCCTAGGCGCCCGTGACTGCAAGTCTCAGTGTCGCCATGTGAAGACCCGTCGCGTCTTCTTCCTGTTCATCATGATAGTCAGACGCACCCTCCTACGCGCCGTCCACCCGCAGGCTAGGGCGTCCTACCTGGCCCTCTACAGCTACAGCCGCCGCTTCTCCGCTCGCAGCTCTGTACACTCGTCATACAGCCGTTCCGACTTCAGCGGCCAGGGCTTCTCGTCGTCGTATGAGACTGACCAGCCGACAAAGGGCCCGCTGGGCGGCACGAGCAAGGTGGGCCAGAGCCATGTCACACCCAAGGCGCTGAGACAGCACCTGGATCAGTTTGTAGTCGACCAGGACCGCGCAAAGGTCGTCCTGAGTGTCGCCGTGCACGAGCACTATCTGCGGAACCAGGAGAATCAGAGGCGGAAGGACGAGGCAGCTAGGTTAGAGGCTCAGGCACAGAGAAGAGAGCAGTTCAGCAGACATGCCGTAGAAGGTAGCTCCAATCTCATTCTATTGCCACTCCAGTGATTGCTTTTGTTGCACACGTGTCTGACCTGAGCAGACGAGTATCCGGGCCAACAATCGACAGTCGACGTCTACGGCCACAGTGAAGCGCAGTATAACCAGCCATCGGTCTTCGGATCCTCATCGCCGTTTCACCCCAAACCCGAGCAGCTGCTGGACACGACCGAACATGAGGTGCAGCTCGAGAAGTCCAATGTCATGATACTTGGCCCGACTGGCGTTGGAAAGACGCTGATGTGCAAGACATTGGCCAAGACACTCGGAGTCCCTATTGCCATGTCAGATTGCACCACCTTCACGCAGGCTGGGTACATTGGCGACGATGTCGAGTCCTGCGTTGCCCGCCTCTTGTCCGCGGCCAACTATGACATCGAAGCTGCTGAGCAGGGCATCATAGTGCTCGACGAAATAGACAAGATCGCCGGAGCGAAGATAGCGTATGGCAAAGATGTTGGAGGCGAAGGCGTGCAGCAGGCTTTGCTCAAGATAATTGAAGGCACAACTGTACAAGTACAAGCAAAGCCAGAGCGGAGCGCAGGCAAAGGTCCGGGTGGCTCAACAGGACGAGGAAGCCCGTACGATGGTCCCGGATCTGGCGAAAGTCGTTCTCCCCCAGGCCCCCCGGGTGGCAAAGGAGAGGTCTTCAATGTTCGAACGGATAACATTCTCTTCATCTGTACTGGTGCTTTCGCGAACCTCCACAAGATCATTGTTGATCGGAAGGCGATGGGTGGCATGGGCTTTGGAGCATCCATTCGCACGTCAAATGCTCACGCGGCAGCGGACGGAGTAATGCTGAAGGGCGCTGACGCCCTCAGATTCAATGAAGGACACACCGTTCTTTGTGGCCCGAGAACATGAGAAGCCTAGCCCTTTTGGTGTCAAACAGCAGCGGAAAGGAAGGAGAAAAGTCCAATGTCTTGGATTACGTCCAGCCTGCTGACCCTGCAAAAATATGGCCTAATTCCTGAGTTGATTGGACGGATACCCCACGACTTGTGCAGTAGCAGCGCTCGACGAGGAAGCATTGGTGCGTGTTCTGACAGAGCCCAAAGACAGTCTCGTCCGGCAGGAGGTATACAAGTTCTCCCTCAGGGACATCGAATTGCAATTTACCCAACCTGCGCTGCGCAAAATTGCACAAAAGGCAAGCAAGATGGGGACAGGCGCTCGTGGCCTGAGACATGTCGTCGATCATCTGTTGCTGGATGCCAAGTATGAGACGCCTGGTAGGCCGTCCCCTCGAACATGCATGTATGCATCCAGAAGCTAACAGAGCCTAGGAACAACCGTAAAGCACATCCTCGTCACGCAAGACGCCGCACTTCTCAAATGCGCACCCCTGTACTTCCACCGCGGGCAAGAGGTAGCATTCCAGACCACTCTGGCTCAAGAGGAGGAGAGGTGGGAGGAGCAGTTACGCCGCAAAGAAGACACCAATAGCGAGCAGGTCAGCAGTTTCGAAGAGTACCGAAAAGCCGGTGCGGCAGGCGCGTAGTTGCGCCACCAACCTTCACGAACGAGTGTGGGCTCAGCAGGGCCTGGTGGTCATACACGATTCGGTGCATGCAAGAGAACATACACTATCGTGCATGTGGGATCCGAGCTCATACATGAACATACATAGAGCGCGGCCTCGGGCCGTCGCAGGGGAGTGCACCTCGAGGAGGACCCCAGTAGATGCGGACCGGACTTGAAGGACGCTACCAGGTTCATTCGGCTGAGTGGAAGCTGGAAGCTGCGAGGGAAGGTCTGGATAAAGTGTGGATGGTTGTACAGCATGTCTTGCGAAGTGACGGGCAATGATCTGCGGATCGATGAGATACTGCAACGTATATTATGTGTAACCCAACTCTGTGTCGCATCGTTTGACGTCTCCTGAAGACATGGAACGATGGATTCCTCGACGATTGACTCGTGTAATGTAAGCGAATTTGCCCAAGTGCCGTTTTCGACGTTAATCCGCGCTCGCGTACCTGAACGCTTAGGAGCCGAGACCCTCTCACGCTGTTACCGTTATCGACTCCCACCCGCGCCTTCATCTAATCATATTAACTCCCGTATTGAACGCTTCCAATCCTGTGGTATTGGGACCCGCTTGAATGATCCGCGCAAATCAGCATGCACATCGATACCATGCCCTTCGTGCGCAATCTGACACTCGAACGGCGCCTCTGACGATCTCGACGCATCCGCGCATTCCTAATGAGGCGCCGCGAGTTCGCCAGTGGCGGCCGTCGTAGTGCCTGTTATCCGGATGAAGTCGAGACGTCGTGACGTGACGTAGACCAGACTTGTTCATTACCACCTCAGATCCATGGCTGCTGACGGTGATGGGCAGAATCGTCGATTGGAAGAGCTTGACTCGAGAAATTCGGGCCAAACGGAGGGGTGAAAGTTCGCACGAAACTCATTGGTTGCTAATGTGTGTGCGTCGTGGGTGCGTACAGTATAGCGAGTGAGGCGGTGTGCAATTGGCTTAGGTTTGAGTCGTGTCGATGATGTGATTATTGATGTGATGTGCTTCGTTGCGTGAGTCTGGTTACGTAAATTGTACTCAATGAGCGGACAAGATCAATGTTTGGGAAGGTGCATGGCGGAGGTCGTCGCTTCCTCCTGCACTGCCATATAGACATGTCGGCCCGATGGTACAGCCTGGATGCCTTCACCATCTCCCGCGCATATCCGATAGATCTAGGATGTGCACGAAAGTTTTGTTCCCTTCAGCATAGAGACAAATAAGTTGCACGGACCACATCATATGGCGCAACGGGCACAAACTCGATATGAAGAATGTAGTATTCGATCAATCAATTGACTTGATCCATTCTGCGAGTCCTCGCGAGAGGTGCAGTGTGTATACGCGAAGTCTGGTCTAGTAATTAAAAGGGTAGTAGTACTCAAAAGTATCCGGTCTGTACATCCCAGCGTAGATGAAAGAAAGATCAACGTCGATGTTGAACGCGTTGCAGTAGAAACGAGTTCGATGACTGACGCTCTAGGCTGCTTTTAGTGGCCTCAAATCATGTGGGATGCCACCAGCGCATGCAAGCCCGCCAATTCGAGGTTAGATTGTAATTGAAAACCCATCCAGAAAACGCAAATAGCCCCCTCCCAAACTCCGCCCAATGCAGTGCCAATCGAATTTCGTAATTAAAACCTATGTTCGTAAATCGTGCTATCGTAACAGTTTCTCCTCACTCGTTGTCAGGGTCTTCGATGAAGAAGGGGTTGACTGGGCGCATCTTCTTTGCTCGAGAAGGGCCTTGATCCCAGGACGGAGATGCTGGTCGGGAGACATTTCTCGATGGAGGCTGCGAGGCAAAGGGCTGTGAATACGAATTTTGAGGCGTATACATGTTGGCGAAAGCCGCGGAGAAACTGTCCATGGAATGTGGTCGATGAAGAGGAAAGCCTGCCGGTGCCACAAATTGCTCAGTGGGACTGAGCATTGGCGTGTTGGAGTAGCTCTGGTAGCGTTGATGGCTTGCATACGATGGCGCAGGTGCAGGCGCTTGGGGAGCGATCGGACCAGCAGTAAAGGCAAAGGTAGACGGGTGAGACATTTGAGAGCTCATACCAGAATTGGCAGGTTGGGCATAGTGTCCATCCATTGGCGACATCGGATTTTGGAATTGCGAGAGGATCGGTGTGGTCGGTTGTGAAGAGTACATGCCATAGACAGGCGCAGCAGGATAGTTGTACATTGGCATGCTGTACTGCTGTGCAGGCACAGTCTCCTCACGACTGGGTGGGTGAACGCTGAGGTCCGTCGTGATGTTGCTCACCATGGGCAGCTCCCGGTTCTTGTGGTCATCAGTGATCTGGATGATTTCTGAGACACTCTGGGCAAGGACAGTGCTGTTGCTGTCACGAAACGTGAAGATGACCTTGTAGCCGACTGGTGATTTCTCCTCCTGGTGCCTGCAGTAGCATGTGATTCGCATAGCGAATTCGACCTTTTTCGCCTCTGGTCCATATGAGCCTTGCTCCGCGTCTTGCCATCGCTTGAACTCCTTTTCGTTGATCATGATGATGCGCTGGTCTTCATAGTTGCTCCACTCATTCTCCTCTTCCTGGTTACGCTTCTTCTTGCGGTCGTAGCGCTTGCGCTCTCGCTCCTTGCATCCCTCGCAGATGATGACTGCACCTCCGTTCTGGGGATGCGCGGGGTCATCTTTGTCGATTTCAGAAACTTGTTGTCCAGGCTGTCTCGTGGGCATGTGTGCTTCGCCTCGAGCACGGCGGAGGGCGAGGTGGAGGCCTTCTTCCTTCTCTACTGCAGTAGCGCAGACAAGTCTCAGGTCGATGCGTACTGCTGAATTGCCACTCTCATTGGCCTCGATTTCGTCGCTGCTCGCAAGCTGCTTCGACTTGGAGAGAGTATGGCGGGGAAATCGGGCCCATTGATACTGGCGAGGCAGAGGGTCTAGGACCAACACGGTCTTAATCTGCGTCTCCGCACGTGTCTTGGTCCTGTCTACGAGGATGGCCACTTTGGGCGGATCCACAGAGTGAGGGATCTGGATGCTGTCCCTGGCGAAGACGTCGTTGTTCGCTTCTGGCGAACTTGTCTGGCTCTGTTCTCTCTGGTAGTCTCCTGGCGAGTTTGCATTGCTAAAGACCATGTCGCCGTGAGGTGATGGGGTGTTGGAAGTATTGGAGGCCGGGGTGGAGAAAGGTGTAGTCATGAAGTTCTCGTACTCGGACGAGTCCTCTGTCTTCAAGCGAGGAGGAAGTGCACCGGAGCCACCAAAGTGCCGCAGGTCGACGGCGGAGTCCTGGTGGCTGTGTGTAGTAAAGTCGGCCGGGTTCATTGTCCAAGGCTCGACATTTTCGGTGTTGAAGAAGGACGGATCGGAAATGTCCCACTCGGCCTTGAAGACCGGGTCAGAGGCGTTGTTTGAATAATTGGTAAAGAGATCGGCAGGATTCACAAAGTCGTTGTTCTGGGCGTTGTACGCCATGGTGGGATACGCAGTGGTGGGTTAGCAATGATGGCGCGGCGGGCATATATCTACTATGTAGGGTGGAGCCGGCTAGCTGTGGTGTCTGCGTAAACGAGTGTCGTAAGAAGTCGGGCTGCGAAGCGAGGATGCACCGCCGCGAGGAGACAGCGCGCAGCGGGTACTTTTAAGGTCAAGAGGGCTGGCACGACGGCGTGCTGGCGGCGAGGGTGAGAGCTGGTGCAGGAGACGGGTGCGGGTGCGATAGTATGCTGTGCAGGGCGCCTGCGACGATGCTCGAGGTGCTGCTGGCGCGGAACACGGCTTGCCCAATGGTGCGCAAAAGGGCCTAGCTGGACATCCAGGTTCGGCAGGCGGGGCTGTCTCAGGGGAGGCGATGGGAGCACTCGAGCCGGCGGCGAGGAAAGCGACGGTGAGATGGACTGCGTGCTGCTTGCTGCGGGATGCTGGCTGCGTGCTGCGTTCTGCGTGCTGCTCTGCTGATTGTGCGTCGAGGGCAATGGGGCGGGGTGCGGAGGGGAAAAGGTGGATTTCCGGAGGTGAATATCAGGTAAGAAGGGTGGTCTGGCGAGCGCGGGCTGTTATTCACTGCTGCATGCTAACGGGCCACCCCACCCAGCACTGAGGCATCCGCGTCTGTTCGCCGCCTACTAAGCAACGTCAATCCGCCAAGATGACCCCTGCGGTCGGGCTACGACGACACCAAGGCATGGAGCGCGCGCCGTGTACAGATACTTTTGGCTCGTCTGGGGACGCTTCTGGGGGGTTCTCGGCTTAACCTGCCGCTGCCCGGCCCCATGGCGGTCTCCTCGCAACCACGACGCCCATCCATACTGGCCTCACAATCGCACCGAAGCCGCCAGGCCTCCCCCTCACAGCATCAATAATGCATGCAGCGCGCTCGAATTCCTCGCTTCACCCACCTGCGGGAGATGTACCTGAACATCGACACCGTCGCAACGCACGAGCCGCCTCCGGTTAGCTGCAGATTCTGCCTGCCCTGGTCGCTGGCCTGTATCGCCCTGCCACCCTCGCTGCATCCTGACAGGCGCAGGCGGAAAGACTCGGCTTGCTGTCGTGCAACCAGCACCGTTCTGTTCAACTAAGAAGGATGCACCACGTCCCAAGGGGGCCTGTAGCGTATCGTTGCGAATCATCCTGCACGATGAGCTCTGCTGTGCTGCGCCGTGGCATGCTCCGCACACGCCAGCGTTGAAGCTAGCAGCGCGGACTAGATTCCGGCAGACCGAAAGCGCCGCGCCTCCTCCTCCTCCTCCTCCACCTGGGCGCGTCTCCAGAGGCCTCGAATGGTCCAGCACTACTCGAGCAACCACTTGGCCGCTATCCCATTGCTTCGCAGGGCTGAGTGTGCCAGAGGGGACTGGCCGGTTGCGCCGCCCCCTTCTCCAAAGCGAACAGCAGGCACACTGTCCCTGCTCACCTGCACTACGAGCCTCTAACGCACCCTCTTTCCGTCCGATGCTTGTCGGCCTGATAAATCTCTGCGCCGAGGGGGCGCCTTTGGACGGTGTCCATGGCTCGCAATCTCCTGCGTAAGAGAAACTGCTGTTGCCATCAGCCCCATGACGACCTTCCGGTTACTCAATTGCACAAAAGAGACAAGTCCCCAGAATGCATCCTCTAGCCCCCGCCTCCAGTGGCGATAGCTACGCATCATCGCTGAGTTTTTCGGAATGCAACGACTCACAGAGCGAGATCGGCCTTGCAACGACGTCCCCCACGGCCGTTCGCATCCGCTTGCAGAAACGAGGCGATTGGCTGTTTGTCGGCTTACACATGGCTGGCAAGCTGTATTCGGACGTCCAGCCTCGCCTTGCTGTATTGGTCCCCTGCCAGCGCTTGGCCATGAGGCTATCGATCGCACATTTCATGAACCACCCATTTTTCCCAGGATGCTGCCATCGCAACCGATCATCGCCGCCCGATGAAACACATAGTATCTAGATGGGAGGATGCCTCCAGCAGGGTGCGGCCTGCGTATGTTGCGCATCCAATCTCTCATGAATTACTCTAGGGTCCAGTAACACATGGATTGTGGGTCAGAGGACCCTTGATCAGCTTCTCCTCAGATTTATGGATCTTGGAACGTGTTCAGTGGGCCATGTTGAGGTCCTTACAGCGATCTACACACAGCGTGTTGTGAACTTCGCCTCCAGCACAAGCAGCGCTTCATCATTGTTCACGCCTAGAGCTGGTGACGTTTTACATGGCATAAGAAGGCCGAGACGTGCATACTCACATCATTTGCATGATAGGCCTTATCGGAGCAGACATGAAAGACTTTGAGACAATCTCCCACAGTTCAGTAGTTCGCGCGGTCCCCGCATACCGCGTACATATGCGGGCTCTAGCGATAAGATAAAGCGGGAGCAAGTCTAGTGTAGCGGCCTCTACCATGGTCCTACACATCTTGATCGTATTGCTAACTTTACCAAAAGATTGCGGACTGCTCAAGTGGATCCACTGCCGCATGTTCACTACTGCATGTCCATTCCGCGCGGCTACCGGTGCAACACTTTTCGTCGAGGAACAATATCCGTGGTCCGGTCCATACGTGCGGACCACGAAATGTTACAATCTACCTTCTCGAAGCATATCGTAAAAGTCGGCATAGGCACTCATCTAACGGCCCAAAGGTATACACGGGCTCGGAAGCCAGCGATGAATTTCGAGGTTTTTGCTCGTGAAACAGTGCGCCGTATGACAAAGGGCTCCATTTGTGATCACGACATGCCAATGGCTACTGCTCGGTCCTGACTCCTGATGTCCACGAACAAGTTGGCAGCGGGTGAGAGCATAGGTGTCACCCTCCAGACAGGTGCCAGTCGCCTTCTGACATACTTACCATCGAAACGCTAGCATGCTGTGAACTCGAGCACGAGGATCTACGCTGCACAGCAGCATGCTGTAAAGTAGCTCTGTGGTGCGAGATGCACCTTGCTGCGAAGTGTTTACACGCCATCACGGGATTGGAATTGAGTTTGTACGGACAACATCTTGCATCATATCGACCCTGCTCAGTAGACAAATCCGTTGCGACGGGGCCCATTGGACTTGCGCAACCCCCACGATGCGTTCATCGATCCCTTACATCAATTCCAGGTGTTACGTCGATGCTACCTACTCGGCCCGACTAGGACCAGGCGAAATGAAAGTAGTCCGCCTGGCATGCCGTGCAGCTTATGCTTGGACCGCTTTCGCCAAAGCAAACTACACATCGATGCGAACTGGCAACAGGAGCCGGGGGAAATTCAATTCAGAAAGCCGGGAACAGACACTCACAACCCAAGACTCGGAAGACCTGATTCTTGATAGCGCCAGAGTTCGCGCAAACTTGAACGGTGAACGTTCTCCACTTGAGGCTGGCCCCAAGGCTTCTTCCTGATTTGAGAAAATAGCTCACGCAGGATCGTTGAGCGTCCCGATTTATGACTTGCATCATGTGCTTAGGGTTTAAACAGCCCGCTGCATCGTGCCGCTCGTGCACGCTATTGCTGTACTTCTGCAGCCGACAACCGAGCAGCAAGCAGCCATCATGCAGTTGTTCTGCTTCAACTTTATTTAAGTAGGTACTACAGATTATCAAGTGCAATGGAAACGGCAAGGGTGCACCATGAGCTTGTCTAATTGAGAGCCACAAGGTTCACGCAGGACTGCTCGGCTTTGAGTGCAATGGATGAACCCTTTTCATCTCCTTCGTAGTTGACAGCCTGCAGTATCATTGTTTCTAACACGCCACTATCCCGATATTGCGGTACACTCTGGGCGTCGTCATCTAACAGATGGTTAGCGAATGTGCAATTACTGACCGACTCCAACACCTGCAAGGCCATTGCGCCAATATGATCGCGGAGATCACCGCTCTAAAATCGCCAAAACCGTTTATGTACACTGTATTCGCAATACCTCGCTAAAGTTGCGCGCAGTCCAATGGACCTCTGTGTTACGACACCACCACCACACAAACCCCTCACCCCTCACCTTGCCAAACCCAACCTGCCTCTGCGCATATCCTTGTCAATAACCGCTTTTCCCTGCAAATCAGCATGGCGCTGCACTTCGCCTCTTGCAGACTTCTTCTTTCAATATTGCGCTTGCCCAACTGCATGATACGAACTCAACACCCCGCAGAAGGAAGCAGATAAGAGAGTTTCGATTGTAAGTATGACAGCTTTGCGGTACCTGTGTACTTTCGGCCCCTCGTTCGATTAACAGCTGCCCATTTGTTGTCGTTATCGTGTGATATGCATGCACGCGCTCCTTGGTATCTCCATGTGAACTGCGCCTCTTATGTTTTCGAAGTCGAGACTTGCAGATCATATCATGTGAACTGTTGGAGAGCCAGCTAACAACGATACATCGATCAATTGAGCTCTTTCAAATTTGCGTGGACACCAAGCGCGATACCTCTTGGGGATGTCCTTCTCTCACTCTTACGATTGCACGTTTACCCTGCCAATATCGACCTACCTTCCGACCCGCAAAGTGGCCAATTCCTTCCGCCACCCGACATCCATCCGCGTCCTTCGTCTCGATGCCAGACGCAACCCCGCGGACCGCGTAACACAATGCCCTGTCAGCAATTTGCCTCGGAGTGCCGTATTCGACTCAGCCGTGACGCCACATCGAAAATCTCGAATAGCGACGGCGCTGCGGCTAATCTCCCAGCCGTTAGAACATGTAAATTCAAGCTTTTCTGCCAAGACCTAGACCCGCGGATGCGCCTCCCTGAATCGCAGATGGATGCTCGGGGTCGGGACGTTGGCGTTGCCGCGGTCGGCAGCATAATAACGGAGATTGATATTATGGGATGTGGGTCATGGACATTGAAGTTTGGGCATGCGCAGGCCGCCGATGGGGAATCGGATGGTTTGCTGAATCTAACACCACTCGGGAGGTGGAGCCGCGGCAGAGATAGGGTTTTTTTTTCTCTGTAGCGAGCTGAGAGCTGACGTGTAGGATGGCTTGATCGGGTGCGGGAATAAAGTTGTTCTCGGGATGTACAGGTACATTCGGCATATTGATGCAACGCCTGCGCGATCTTCCGATCAGAAACGCCATGCAGGGACTTTGAGGATTTTGCTGATCGACCGACCACCTTATTCCCTACTCGCTCCGCAGGATCTCGCTGATGTAACATCAACACTGCACCTATATCAATTCGTGAATGCCCTCAGGGTACTAACACACACAGAAACTAATATCGTGTAGTCATCAGGCGGTAGTATTGATCCGCCAAGACCGAAAAACTCTAGCACAGTGGAGCGCAAAAAGGATCATCCCTGACATTACAGTACACAAGTCCACTAAGATCCGGCCTCGATTTCTCATAGATTGAGCCTCAAAAAGACCAGGGCGGGCTGGACTTGGTCAAGACGAACCCACCACGACGGTCTGGTTCCGAAACAGAAACGTACGATGTTTTGCCATTACATGTTTAGCAGAATTTGCGCTGCAGGGCGTACAATTTGCGAATCCAAGTTAACGTGCATGATGATGATCAGTAGTAATTACGATCACCCCATGAATCCTTCTCTCGACAGCATCGGGATGCAGATCTGACCGGACATGCGCAAAAAAAAGAAACAAACGCGGTGTCGTACCGTACACCGTACTCGCTCTCTGTCAACAAGCGAACCTCGTCGTCCTTGCCTGACTCGAGTCGGGCCTTTGAGTGCGAAACCTTCTTTTGACTCGTATATCCCTGCTGCAACCATTAGGTCTTTGCTTCTGTCAAGACAGGCAGGGAGATGCATGGTTTTCACGCTGTCAAATTTCTTGTGTAGAGTTTGGGTGGTTGTCTGAGGGCTGGAGTTTGATGAACGGGCCGATGTAGGATATATGAGCAGATGACCTTAGCTGCCTGCAAGGGCAAATTGCACCAGAAGACCTGCACTACTTGCAACGGCAAACAGCACGAGAAGACCTGCACTACTTGCAACGGCAAACAGCACGAGAAGACCTGCACTACTTCCACAATATGATACATAGGTAATCTATGTCACACATGGTAGTTTTTCTCTGACAGGCAGCGGCAAAATTCGTGTCCGCTCTGCACCTACACAACATGATCTTATATAGTCTCTGGGAGCGCACTCATAAGTTTATTAGGGACCCTGAATATAGACGATACCTCAAGATATTCTTGTCTAGTGTTCCGAAAGATTTTGAGAATATACAGGATACCTCAACCTTTTCTTGTTCGGTGAGGACGGACAGAAGTTTTGCCGGCACCTGGTGCTGATATAGTTTGGGTGAAATCTTGGTGTTGAGACTCAAACGGGCTCTGGTCGACAGCTCATCATCTGAAGTCGAGTGATGTTGTTGAGCGTGGAAATGATCGACAGGGCACAAGTGCGCGTTGCCGGTTCTGGACCAACCGAGGCGCGCTATGGCATCACAGCTTCGCGTCTACCATCGCGTTGGTTGTAGAGCTTGCAAGTCACCAAACTCCTGTACATAGTGTGAAGACAGATACCATTCCAACATGCTGTCACTACCAATGATCCCACCGCGTGCGGTAAGTCCAATCAATCCCAACTCGATCGACGAGTAAACAAACAAATACACACAGCTTGAAATTATTCAAGCACAAGAACACACACCTCTAACAACCACCAGGACGCCTCTCTCTGGCCCTCTCACCGCATTCCCCATACGACTCACATCGACGAATCCTCAACATCACCCCCAAATCCCGCCTCTCGACGCCGCCCAACATCCCACCACGGCCACCCCCACCACCAACACCATGCCCGCTCCTCGACCTCGGCCCTCCTCGCCTCCCTCACCCAAGACGAAAACACAATCGAGCAGCGCAAACTAAACGTCCGCCGCTTCGGCGCCGGCTGGATCCGGCCCCCAGGCGTCCAGAAGACGCTCCAAGCCACGCAAGACGAGCAGCTCGAAAAAGAAGAGCAGGAAATGATGCAGCGCCGCGAACAAGTCATGATGGACCTGGCTGCTGCGCAACAAGATGCCGCCAATGCCGAGGCGCGTGAGGAAGGCGAGGAGATGGGCGAGGATGACGAAGAGCAGCGCGATCTTGATGACGAAGTGCCCGAAGCGGAAGCTAGCGATGCGTCGAGCTCTGATGAGGAACCGAGTGATAGTGAGGAGGAGAACGATACTACTGTGCCGTTTAACGAGGACTCGTTTATTGAGGGCAGCATGCTTGAGGCCGAGGTCAGTCATATGCTCGAGATGGAAGAGGCGGAGATGGCGGGCGTGTTGCAGGATGAGCGCGATTTAGACGACGATGTTCCTGAGGCGGGCGAGTATGAGCACACGGATTCGGAGCTGGAGGACGACAGCGATGAGGATGATACAGGGCGCATACAGGGTCTGAGTTCTGCGCGGAGTCGGCGGAGTCGAAGGGTGAGCGGTATGAGTAGGAGGACGAGTGGGCGGAGGAGTTCTGGGCTGCCGAGTGGGTTTTCGGGCGCGCAGCCTGCTGGGCCGTCGATGGGGGTTGTCCGGGGGATCGATCTTGGTGTGGACCTGGGGAATGGAAGGAGTAGCTTTGGGATGGATGGCAGCAGTTCGATCATGGAGGGGAGCTCGTTCTTGAGGAGTTCACCGGCTGCTGCTGCTTCGAGGGGAAGTTTACGAGATCGGTTCTTGGGCGCTGCGAGGGGTGGGAGGAGAGGATGAAAGACGGCCATGACCATGAAGACATGAATTATGATACGAGTAGTGTAGGATATGGCTATGGAGAAGCATGCCCCAGCGTCAAAATATGACACCGTACATACCCAACATCTCACAATGCCCATCACTACTCCCACATCTCCGCAACACACCTCCCCAAGAACCCCGCCGCATCCGCATACACCTCCATCCACACCTTCCTCTCCCTCTCCCCCATCTCCATCACCGTCTCAAGCACCTCCACCCACTCCTCCGTCTCCCTCATCCCCACGCCCAGCAGAAACACCTCCACTCTCGCCTCCAATGCACAAGCCCCATCCACATTCCCACCCAACTGTTCAAACCGGCCAATCCACTCCAGCTCCGACACGCCCAGCATCTCAATCATGCCGCGTTGCAGAGAGAGCAGTGTAGCCGTCGAGCAGCCATGAAGCGTCGTCAAAACGTTGTATTTGTCGAGCATATATGTGACAAACCCATCGTTTGACAAAATATTCTTCGCCAGACACACCCGCGCATACTCCGCGGTCTGGCATTCCTCGGCTTCTGCGATGAGCAGGAGGGATTGTGGGCGTCCGGTGCCGATGGGTGCGTGCTTTGAGAAGATTTCAGGGGATGGGTCGAGGGCGGGGTATCTCTTGTAGAGGCGCAGGTGGATTGGTGATGGGGTGGTGGGGAGGTCGACGAGGGGTGGTGAGAAGACGAGTTGGGAGGTTAGGAGGAGGTCTGGGAGGAGACAACTTAGAAGGTACACTAAGGTAGTATTAGTTTGCGAGTATGTAGGCGTCTGACCGACATACTGAGGTCTGCATTGTTCCAGTGGATAGGGCCGGCGAATGAGTGCTCCGTGGGTGATGATGTAGTGCTTGACGAGGAGATGCTGCTTTGAGGGCTCCAAACTGTGAGATGGGGGAGTGGCTCAAGTATGGGAATGGGACCAGTGTATCTGGCCGGGACGATTATTTCGCGAGGCTTTGTAGTGACACTGGGTGCGTCTTCGAGCACGGTGTCGATATCCAAGACATATTCGTCACTGAAGGGGTTGTCAGACAGTATTGCACTATCCACGCTGATGTCGCTATTCATGCTTGAAGTGGAATAGAATCGTCGGTGGGTGACTAGTTTGCTGCTGATTCGTGCTGTAGATAACTGGAAGAGCGTGGCAGAATGTCAAAGCAGGAGTGCGACAGCGCAGAGGAGCTAAAGAGGGGGCAGTTTTGACGACTGAAATATTGAACATATAGAGAGTGACATGTGCGCTTGAAGCGAGCGGTGAGAGTGAACCCGTAGGTTGTGAAGTCTAGCCCACAGGCGTGCGAATGTACACGGCTTCACACCACTATTCAACCAACATGCAGAGGAGAAGGGGGCGACGCAGTAGCACGACGTCTACTATCACGCAGGAAGTCGGCGAGGTTATGTTAATGCTAGTACCGTTGGATCTGGGTCATCTGCTGCGCGTAAGTGTCATAGCGGCACAATGTTCGCTGCGTCACACTATGCAAACAAGCTGAATCCCACATTTGACAACGACAGTCCGCGCGGATTGATGACCTTTGATTCTCCTGTTGCGCATGATATATACAAGATTTAGTGAGTCGCAAAGGTGTTTTTCGTCCGCAGATGGACTTGAGTTTCGCCCTTGGGTGTATCGGGTATCTTCTTCTCCAGATTCTGCGCACATTAGCAACAAGGTCTGGTGAACAGTGATTTGTACGCACCAGCTTCTCGAAAACACACTTGTTCAACTTCCTCTCTTCCGACCGGCAGTTCCAGAGTTGCTGGTTGTGGTTCTCCAAGCATTGCCAGTGGGTGCGGAACTCGGAGAGGCAGTTCTCGTTAATGTCCTTGATACTGGAATGTTCGTCAGCTACGCTACTTGCTCATCTCGTCTTCAGAGGGCTCGTACACGCTAGCAGCACATCTGGTGACTTTGCGACCCTCCTTCATGCAGTCAAGCTCGCCGCGGCCGGCCGACTCGGTCTTGCACATCATGTAGTCATCGTTGTAGTCCTTGCATCGCGCTCCAATGAAGTAGGCGGCACTGAGCAGAGGCGCAGAACTGGCTCCGAGCTCCTGGACCTTGGGGATGTCATCGGGCAGAGGGGTGGTGTCGATGAGGGCTTTCTGGTTGAACCTGGGCTCGATTAGCGGCAGGACGTGATGTAAACTGCATAGAGCATGCGTACCTGGGCTGGCGCGACGACATGGTGAACCTGGGGTGCCAATGGCGGGCTGCGTGTTCTGGAGCTGTTCGTCACTTTCGAGGTATGAAGTCGGTCTTGGCCGTTTCCGCCGTCGGGTTGAGAGGCCCGTGCTAGCTTTCATCGTCAAAGAAGACTACGCGCTCGTTTACTGACCTCCAACCTCACAGGAGACATTACGCAAACGGCGCACATCTTTTTCTCTACGCCGTGCAGTCTGATTGAGACAAGTGCAGACTTTTCCTCAAGCTCTCTTACCGCAACCGCCTTTCGTCGCGTGCCTGAGCGCGTGTCAACAAATAGTCGGAGCTCGCAACTCTACTACGACAACCATTGGCGCTCGCTGCATACCAATTAAAGACGGTCGCATATCGCAGAACTCATCGCCACCATGTCCTTCAGCTTTGGCAACCTCGGTGGAAATCAGAACAACGCGGAGAAGAAGACAGGCACGCTGTTTGGCAGCACAACCGCGCCCGCTGGGGGCTTGTTTGGCAATTCCCAACAGCAACAGCAACCGGCGAACAATGCGCAGCCCAGCCTCTTCGGCGCTTCCACGACCCAGTCTCAGCAGCCCCAGAATGGCGGTCTCTTTGGCGGCGCTGCGCAGAATACTGGGTCAAGTTTGTTCAGCCAACCCCAGCAAAACCAGCAGAACACCGGCGGAAGCCTCTTCGCACAGCCCCAGCAGCAGTCCCAGCAGCAAAATCTAGGCGGAAGTCTGTTCAGCCAACCCCAACAGCAACAGCAAAACACAGGCGGAGGTCTTTTCGGCCAATCCCAGCAACAGCAGCAGCAGCAAGGACAGCAACAACAACAACAGCCATCATTCAACAACAGCTTGTTCGGAGCTTCCTTGCAGCCCGCACCGCCTCTGAACCAGTCTCAAGCGCAGAGCATCCAACAGCAGCGTGAAGGTCTCCCTCAATTACGGCAGTCTTCTGCGCAGCCTTTTGCTGCTGGGTCCGTCAATGGTCACAGGGAGAAGTCGGTTGTCGAGCAGATACGCATCCTGAATGATAAATGGGATCCGATGAACCCCAACTGCGTCTTCCAGCACTACTTCTACAACTCAGTCAAGCCCGAGGAAGCGCCCTTCTACGGTCCCTCTCCTGGCGAAGACGAGAGGAAGTGGGAGGAAGCTTTGTCCAACAAACCTAGCCCAGGCGCCATTCCCGTCATCGCTCGCGGCTTTGAGCAAGTTGCAGAGCGCATTCGCCAGCAAGCCGCCGCCGTCACCGCCCTCCGAACCCGCCTGCACGAGATCAACAACAGTCTGACGCTGCTGAAAGATGCCCACGAGCTGAATGTGGCGTCGCGCATCACCGAAGCGAAGCGGAAGCACATTGTCTTCACACAGCGGACACTGGCCCTAGCGACCAAGGTGCAGATTCTGAGGAACCGTGGATACGTTATGGATCAGCAAGAAGAAGAGCTGAAGAAGAAGCTCGCTGAGCTTGAGAAGGAGACATTCGATCCCGTGCTGGGAGGCCGCCAAGAGGAGATCTGGGCACGCATGTCGGGAGTGCGCGAGCGAGCGCGGATACTACAAGAGGAGACGGAGAAGGTGGGCAAGTCGCTCGAGAGCCAGCAGAACGGCGAGCTTCTTTCCGAGGACGATCAGAAGGCACTGGAGAAGGTATGTACAACCACTCCAAGCATCAAAGAGACCATGCTAATTCCCCGTGACAGCTCCTCAAAGACTACGACAGGCAACTCGAGCACCTCAAGAAGTGGGTCGACGACACCAAGGAGGAATACGAGACGTGGGAGTCGGAGAAGGTGGCACGGCCAGCTAGGCGATGAGCTTGATGTTGGCTTTGGTTCTCGGTGTGCGTGTACGATCTATAGAGGTTTTGTAGACATCCTTCTGGCGGGCAAAATAGCATTTCTGGATACCATGGAGGGAAGCATAGCAAGCGGGTTTAATCTAACGGTAGCGTCCAACGCGTACTACCAACTATATCTCTCCTGTCTTGATAATGACATCTCTAGGTGCGGCAATAATTTGTGCGCACATCCTTAACCTGATCATGCTCAGATAGTGCCTAGGGTTCAGAAACAGCGCGTACATGTCATTGCGACAGACCGTGATCTTTATGCGTCGAGTGCGATCCCGCGCATCAAATCGAAAATGACACTCCATGCTGCCTTTGAATCCATTTTGTCATTGCTTCATGTCCAGTGGTGTATCTTCCATGTTGTTACATTCGCTTCCTCTCCCCATGTGCCTCGCCTAATCATACAATGATCCGCTCCTACAGCCCGAGTATCGCCATGACCGAATCCTTCAGGTTGTCTCGATCGTCGCACATAGCCGAGTCGTTCATCTGCGTCACCGTCTAAAACAGCTTCGATACATATTCGACCAGATGTGGCGCTGTCTTCATTAGCCCTCTTCCCCACAGCCCCCACATTAATTCCAGCCAAACTCACAAAAGTACAGCACGACAACACTCGCAGCCGTCCACTTGATGTCCGTCAACGTCTGCGCCTCGGCGGCTTCGAGCTCGCGCTTTGAAGGCTGTGGTGGTGCTGCGGATGCCGTTAGTTCTGCGCCCTCAACACTTTTGGAAGTGGAATTACGTACCGCCGAACATGATGTGTGTGTATGTGTTTGTGTGGGATTTGGAGGATGTGCTGGGCGGGATGTCGAAGATGACGTTGGGTGTTTGCGGGAAAATGTTTGAGATGTCGGAGGTTTGGGGATTTGGGGCCGATGGGGGACGTGCGAGGTGGGAAGTGGGAAATGTCACTGGTGTTGGGGACTGCGAAAGGGTTACATGGGCGCATACAATGAAGAGTTTAACGGCAGATGGAAGTGAGCTACTCCAGGCGACTTTGTATTGTTTGTTTTCATGGGCATAGAGCAACATGTGGGCGCCTCGTGGGCATACGAAACACCTGCATGATGCTGTTGACGCCTATCTCTTAGACTTATCCAGAGAAATTCACTGTTTTCGCTGCTGTAAGGTCAAGTTGATCATCGGGGCAGAATACTGTTCTTGCTTCTCATCGTGGGAGCTTCGAAGCAAGGGATGGCACAAGTGTGGTGGTCGAAGATATGTATCCCAAAGTGGTTTGGCTGCCGCAGCGAACGACAACCGTATTGCCCCTGATTTCGGTCTCTCACAACGGCATCCTTGACACTCAGAAACTAGTAGTTGTGCCTTTGACGCGCGGACAAGATTACTGACTTATCCGTACCTTGGTCGATATGACGATTCACTCGTTAACATGACTGATCACATGGCTATGGTACCTAGTTGTGAGTGTGAGTGTGACGCGAGCCTGGTCAACTCATCGATATCCAATGTTACACAACATTCACTCTGCCCCAGCTTAAGAATACACCACATCAAACTTTGCTGACAGAGATACCCCGGATGTTTCGGAAGCATAGTACATCCTTGCAGTACAACAAGCCACTCTCCGTGCTCACGCCGACTGTCGATGCACAGCTCGTTATGATTCGCCAGGGTATAGGATGTTGTCGATCCTTTGCAGCTGATCCTCGTGAACGGATGGGTCCGCTCAGTCTTGTCACGACTTCCTTTATATCCCAGTGCTGACTGCCACCAACCTTGTTCTTTCCCCTCAACCTGGACATGTCTTTCCTACTCTGATCTTTATTCACTCATTCGTTCGTTAGTCGCTCATTTAGTCACTCTTTACATAAACAACAGCATGTTAAAATCCTCCATTATCTTAGGGTTGTCGGCTTGTGCGTTTGCGCTGAATGTCCCTCGCGTTAAAAGATATAGTGAATCGTACAGCAGCGTTGGATACGAGAGCACAAGCACAGCCGTAGTGACACCAGTATCTTCGCAAGTATCAACATCTACACTTATAGAAACTCCATCTTCGTCCATTACAACACGGTCTCCTGCATTTGATCACAGCATCTCGGTGATTGCATATTCCACCAGCGATGGCGATCGAACATCTCCGAAGCCAAGTCCGACAGGCACACCCGACTGCGCCGCCCCATACTGGCTTGAAAACATCAAACATCAAGGGCTCGCATCATTCAACGACGGCACGCCCAATAACGGTACATCATTCAGCAACGGTACATTGTTCAATAACCGCACGTCATTCAGCAACGTTACCTCCTATCGCGTCTTCAGGAACGTAAAGGACTATGGAGCGAAGGGCGACGGGATTACAGATGATACAGCGGCAATCAACCGGGCCATGACTGACGGCAACCGCTGCGCGCCAAGCTACTGCGAGAGTTCGACTATCACACCAGCTATCGTCTATTTTCCAGGTGGTACCTATGTCATTTCTCGTAGCATTATTGACTACTACTACACTCAAGTGCGTCGTACCATACATCTCGATCACAAACCTTGCTAATAGAATCAGATGATTGGCAACCCTAATTGTCTTCCTGTCATCCAAGCCTCAGCCAATTTCACCTCTTCTGACTTAGGTCTTATTGACGGGTCGCCATATCTAAACGAGGGCCCACGTGCGGGAGGCACTGGCTACGGAGCTACAACCACATTCTTTCGACAGATTCGTAACCTCATCCTAGACATGACTCTAATGCCCGCTAATGTCATTGCAACTGGAATACATTGGCCAACTGCACAGACGACATCCCTCCAGAATATTGTAATCAACATGAGCGCCGCTAATGGTACGCTACACCAGGGCATACTCGTGGAGGCAGGCTCCGCGGGGTTCATGACCGATTTGGTATTCAACGGCGGCAAATATGGCCTCGATGTCGGGAACCAACAGTACACCAACCGTAACTTGACGTTCAACAATGTCGAAACTGCCATCAACCAGCTCTGGGATTGGGGATGGACTTATACTGGCCTCACAATAAACAATTGCAGAGTCGGTCTAAACTTGTCCGGGGATGTAGGATCGATCACTTTGTTCGATTCTGAAATTATCAACACACCTGTGGGCATTCAAACAGTGAAGGCTAACAGCGAGCTGCCTGCTGCTGGCAGTATCTACTTGGAGAACGTCAAGCTGGAAAACGTTAGAACAGCTGTACTTGGACCCAACGCGACGTACCTTGCAGGCTCATCAGATGCCACTGTCATCGACGCCTGGGCTTACGGCCATCGTTACCTTCCGAATGGGCCTCGGAAGTCTCGTGGCCATATTGCACCTAGTGAAAGACCAGCGGACCTTCTCGATGCCTCAGGGAATTACTACGTGCGTTCAAAGCCGCAATACGACTCCGAGCCGCTTACGTCGTTCCTTAGTGCTCGTGATATGGGCTGTACTGGTGATGGCAAGACTGACGATACGAAGGCGCTGAATGGCGCTATCTTGAAAGCCAGAGGCGAGGGCAAAATATTATTTATGGATGCTGGATATTACCTAGTCACGGACACCATCTACATTCCTCCCGATTCGAAGATTGTCGGTGAAGCTCTGGCAACCGTCATTCTTTCCAGCGGTTCGTCCTTCAATGACATGCAATTTCCTCGAGCCGTCGTACAGGTCGCCCAGCCAGGCGAGGAAGGCTCCCTCGAACTCTCCGACCTGATCGTCAGCACTCAAGGCCCGCAGCAAGGTGCAATCCTGATACAATACAATCTCCGTACCATCGCCAGCGAGCCCTCCGGTCTTTGGGACGTCCACACCCGCATCGGCGGCTTCAAAGGCTCCAACCTGCAGGGCGCGCAATGCGAGAAGACACCAAACATCACAATCACAGCCAGCACCTTGCAAAAAGAGTGTATTGCCGCATACATGTCCATGCATGTAACCAAATTCGCCTCAGGCCTATACATGGAAAACAACTGGCTCTGGACCTCGGACCACGACCTGGACTACCCCTACGCGCAGCTCACCCTCTACGCCGGCCGCGGCCTGCTCATTGAGAGTCTCCAGGGCCGCATATGGCTCTACGGAACCGCCGTCGAACACCACGTCAAATACGAGTACCAATTCGTCGACACGCGCAACATCTTCATGGGCCAGGTCCAGACGGAAACAGCATACTACCAGCCCAACCCTGACGCATCCCTGCCCTTCCCCGAAGACAAAAGCCTTTCTGACCCCGTCTTCACCCCATCTCGCAACTCCTCCGTCAGTACCGCAGATGGATGGGGCATGCGCATTCTCCGCAGCAACAACATCCTCGGGTACGGCGTGGGCTTATACAGCTTTTTCAATAATTACAACACGACATGTAACGCGAGAGCTGCGGGGTCACCATGTCAGACGAGGATCTTGAGTATTGAGGGGCAGCAGAACTCTTACTCCATCAATATCTACAACCTGAACACAGTGGGCGCGGGACAGATGATTACCAGAGATGGAGTGGATTTGGCGAGGAATTTGGATAATAACTCTACGTTTGTGGACACGATTAATGTGTTTAGAATTAACGAGTTTGGGGCGTAGGAGGCCAAACAGAGGCAGGCAGTCTTAGTTCGCAGTTTAGCTGCAAATTAATTTGTTCTTAGAGTCCCTTGGGATGCGTTAAGCTCGCTCACTCCATCGAATGTCGCTTCGTTTGATCATTGTAGACGGCATGCTACCGTTTCAGATAACAGTGAATCTTCGAATGTATCGAAGATGCGATCGATACATTCAAAACCGACAGCTATGTAGTAGATGGAGGTGAATAGGAGTCTTACCAGCATTTGCAGAAGATAATCAGTCTCGATGAACATAGAGACTAGGCGTAGGTGTATGCCAATCTCTGCAGCGTCCATACCAAACTCACTTTCACCTTCACTCCTCAACCCTAATGAAAACTTTCAACCCGCAAACCCAATCCCTCATCCCACACTCCTCCTCTTCTATCTATCACCTAAGCAAACAATCCTCCTACCACTAGACCGCCACCACACACACACACACACAATGGCCATGTCCAAAACACACCGCTACATCGCCGACACCATGTTCAACTGGCGCATCACCGACCCCAACGCCATCCTCCCGCCCGACTACTCCCCGCGCGAACTCCTCGCCTTCGGCTCACAAGCCACCTTCGCCGACCTCCTCAGACGGCCCGGCACCATCGGCACCATGGACGCGCTCGCGTGGTCCAAGTACTTCGCCGAGGCCATGAAGAAGCTGAGCGCCGTCAGCATTGGGCGCCACAGCGAGGTGGTGCAGCTCTTGATCGACATGATTGCGGAGCGTAGGGCGCAGCAGGGTGACGCCGCCGTGGCGGAGATCATGACGGTGGATTTGAAAGGTGCGGTGGAGAGGTGGGAGGGCATGGAGAGGGAGAGGTTGGGGCTGTTTGCGCTTGCGAGCGCGGCGGTTGGAGAAGCGAGGAGAGAGGAGAGGGATGATGGGGTTTTTGTTGGGGGGTTGATGGAGGGTTTGCCGCGTGAGGAGGATGGTGGTGCGCCAGTGACGGGTGGTGGTGGTGGATTCTTCACCATTCCTATACTTGACAGCGCAAGGCAGACAGGTGCTGGAGACGCGCAGTATACGGAGCGTGAGCTCTGAATGTCGCTTGGGCTGCTCCTCTCGAAAAATTCTTTGGTGTAGTTTAAATTTGCGTTTGCTCTTCTGCCTTCACTTCGCTTCCTCATTCGCATGACGTGACCCACTTTGCACTCGCGCAAACAACAAATACATCTTTCTTTTTGCAGTATTAACTAATGGTATATATATCAGTAAAATCAAGAATCTGCTATAGGAATTCCCCGACCCAATCAATGATTAGACTCTGGGGTTCGCCCTGGGCTCCGATCGAATAGTCGCCCGAATTCCTATATTTTTTTGGCATTTTGTCACTCTACGAAGCCCCCGGTTCGAGTCTCTGTTGTCCTACTGTATATATCTCTTTTTGCTCTTTAAGAGTCCCAAGGCAGCATAACATGCAGGTTTTGACAATAGCGCAGGCTATGCGTCATATTATTACTGTGTAAGCAGTCTCATATACAATGAGAAGAATCGACCAGAATCGTGAAAAAGACAATATACTAGGGCGGCTACGGTTGGGTCTAAACTCTTTCTTGCCTACACTTGCCGCGTCATTCTCGAAAGACGGAATAGAAAGAGTAGAAATCCGTAACAACAGGAGTTGAAAGGTCGTAGAACGGCAGCATCTATAGAACCAAAGTCCAGCACACAGGTCATCAAACCAAAGCAGCAGCATACACGCTCATGCCTTAGCTTCTTGTAGACACCATGCCACCATTTCAAACATGAATAAATCTTTAATAATGCATTGAAGTTATCCAGCATGCCCCTTCCCTTCCCCAAGAAGCTTACAAATATCGAAACATTCTACGCCATAACATGCCATGACAATGACAATCCCAGCAGCATAGGAACTTCACACAGTCATCCCCTAGAATCATGTCCTCTCCACCCATGCAGCCCGCCCAACCTACCTAATCCACTCATGCTCCCATCGCCACCGAATTGACCTCCACTTCCACTCCCATACAAGCTCCCTCTCTGACTCTGCGCATGTCCCTGGCTGTGTCCATCGCCCAGCAATGTCGTAAACCGACCAACCAGCGTTTTCGCCCTCTCACTGACATCTAGGTCACCATCGCCCAGCATGATTTTTGCCGCTTCCTCAAAACCAAGATTCCGAAGTAGCATTGCGCGCTCCCGCGTTGCAGCCTCATCACTCGAATCATCCAGCCAAAGCAGATTGTGTAAGCACCAAGCGCAGGTGGCGCGAACTTCGCGCTTCGGATGCGACAGGATGGGGAGCAGGTGCTGCATGAGCGAGGTCTGGGAGATCATGAGGGAGCGGTGGTTGGGGCGGCCGTTGGCGACGTGCACGAGGACGAACACGGCTGCGAGGATGAGTTCGGGGGCGGGGTAGGCAGACCAGTTGGTTTGTTGTTGCTGGGTAGTTGTGGATGAAGTGAAGGAACTGCGTGGGTTGGTGTTGGGCCAATACGATGGCGCTGGAGAGCCGGATAGGGAGTGTGATGAGGTGGAGTTCTTGGGTCGGATTTTCGCGTCGATGAGATCGAAGAAGCGGCTGTGGCCGAAGGACTTTAGGAGGTGGTCGATCATATCGCCACTCTGTTGTTCTTCGGAAATGAAGTTGCGGATGAAGTCGAGGGCTTGTTCTTGCATGCGCACGTCGTCGCGTTCGCTGTTCAGTCGTGTGTCATGCTCGTCGTTTCTTATTTGCTGTAGGCGGTCTCGTATGTTGTTCGCGCTTGTGTATCTGGAGCCAGGGCGCTGAAGCCGTCCCATAGCGGGTATGCTCTCTGCCATTGTATCCTCTTCTTCGTCTTCGTCCTCATCCGACAGCTCGTCGTCAACGTCCATATGTGGCTCGTCTAAAGCATTCAGTATGTCCACCTGTTCTCCTGCTGCATTTGGTGTAGCCATGGCAGGCTTACTCGGCTCTCCATTGAGCACCTGCACAAGCCAGCCCACACCGAGCTCATCCAAGCATTGGATCTTCATGGGTTGCGGCAAGCCTAGGCAAAGGTGCTTCAGTGCCCAGAGACTACCAAAGCGCAGACTAAAATTTGCAGATCGACATTGTTCGCACAGAGCCCGAAGCACACCAGCCTCAATTATCTCCTGCACAGTGTTAGCTAAATCCACATAGCGGAGGGAGTGACCTACCGGACGCATTGGTGACATCTCCAGTACCAGATTAGTAATGACTTCCGTGGCGGCTATTTGTACCTTAACGCTAGGATGCATGAGAAGCTCGTACACCGGCTGTGCCACGCCGTGGTCGATAAGACTTGTCCTGAGTACGCTCACAGACCTCGACAAGGAGCGCGTGACTTTGCAGGCGGCCACAAGCACTGGCTCTGGATTGCCATTCTTTGCCGTTGTCGCTGTTGAGCCTGGCTCATTATTCTCAGTGTACGGGACCATAGCTTCGATGATATGCGTGGCAGCGCCCATCTCAATGACAAGCTTCCTCAGTCCATCCTGATCGCCAGCAAGTGCCGCCAATGCCAGTAGTACACTCTCTCTGTACTTGAAGGCGTGTAGAAGGTCAGCACTAAGACCAGGTCGACCAAGTGTGGATGAAGCGGGGTCAATGTTGGCGTCCTTGACCTCATGTGAAGACGACCGTGGTTGCCATAGAGGCTTCGACGACTTCGTGACCGTATCAAACGACCTTTTCAGAATCTGCACGAGAGTCGGAAGTATCTTGGCATCGACCGCCGCGGACTGTAGTGCTTTGTTACCAGCGACAAGTTCGGCAAGCACAAGTGGAGATCTCTCGAGCGCAAAGCGCATCTCGTCCTTCGCAGCTGGCCCGGCAGCGTATGCTTTTTTCGCGAGCTCAGATGTGGGAGACGATTCTTCGATCATGTTCACGACAAGAGGGATAATCAGGTACGAGAAGTGTCGCTCTCGCGTGGCCTTGGATGGGTCGTTGAGCGGCCATCTGTCACCAAACTTCTTCAGCAGCGCCAGCAGCCAACAAGCTGACAAGCGTTCTCTGCCTTCACTCCGTCGTGCGATAAACATCAGCCAGATGAAGAGTGGTGCCTCAGACTCATCGGTAATTACGCTGCGACCCGTGGGCTGCTGTACGGGGTCGGTATTTGTTTGCCGTCCATAAGATTCTGTTGAAGCGGCAGTGTGGGAGCCAAGCGCTGGCCATGACTTGATATATGGATCCGATTTACTCGCCATTGTTTGCACGCGAGGGATGAGCCTGTCCCAAAAAGGCTGTGGAGCACCATTGTGTTCGTCATACGACGTGTTTGTGTGGTCCTTAGGCCACGCGAAGAATTGTTGTATCGGTTGTGAGTAAGTGAAGCGTGCAGTATAGAAGTGTGAGTCCTTGATGATGGCTGCGATAGCCTCAATGACCTCAGGTAGTGAGGTGCGCGGGAGCAAATCCGGGATTGATGTGTTTGAATTCATGTTCCGTTCGACCTCATCGGACGAAGCAAAGGCCGTCAGCTTGGCAGCCAAGATATCGAGTATGCCAGCATCCACGAGCAACTTCTTCTGGTTCTCCTCCTGACAAGTCTTCGTCAGTAGGCGAACGGCCAAGGATATCTGCTGGTTGGCGTTGAGCGTCCCTGCTGGTTGCGACAATATCTCGGCCAAATTCTCAACGACTGGCCGTGCATAGATCTGCTCGCTGACGGCGAAGGCGAGTGTTGACCTCGATGATGAATCTGACATGTCTACCCAAGGGTTCTCTTGTGCGACTGCATCTACGATCTGATTCAGCGTGCGTATGGTCGTTGTGACGAGCTTCGAGGGCGTTTCGCTGAGGCGCAGCGCTTCGAGTAAGGGAGGGAGGACGTTGCCAGAGAGTAGAGGGGCAACAAATGCTGGACCGCCTGTATATTGCATGTATCAGCCTTCATGTGTTCCAGTATTTGCCCTCTCTCTACCGTTGTGGGCTCACCATTCGCAAGACTCCCTATGACAAGCGTGGCCTGGAATCTCAATTCGTCCTCAATTGTCCAGTCCACACGGCTTCCCCGACTCTCACTGGAGGGCCCAGAGCCATGTCCGTTAGCTTGGCCTCTCCTCCTCTTCCCGCCTTTGCGCGCTTCGACCCTCAGCAAGCCTGCGAGAGGCTTGATGATGCCATGTGTGACGGCGAGCTCCTTCCGCTGCTCATGGCCGACGATTTCATTCTTTAGGCTCTGCAGGGCAGCAATCTGAGCTTCGGGCGTGCTTGGGTTCGACAGCTCGACGAGCGCAGGGCGGATGATGGAGCGACCCATGGCGCGCAACGGGCGCGAATGGGTGAAGTTTGGAAATGTGCTACACAGGGCTGGCGCAGGAGGGACGGTTGCACAACGGCATGGGCGCAGGGTTGCTGCAGGATAGTGTCCACCGTCCACCGGGGAGCCAGAGGGCGCAAGCTATATCTGAAGCCTAGCGAGGACGCGATAAGAAGTGATGTGATGTGTATAGAGCCTTCGCGGGGAGGTCCGAGATTGTGTATCAGAGTGAAGTACGACCTCCAGGACGTGTAAGCACAGATTGCTTGGTCGAGACAATCAGCGCTCGTTCTGTCTGCCCCGGCAGATGTGAAGATAATCGACAGCTTCTATAAGCGGCCAATGTCACCTCGCCGCGCGTAGACATATGCTCAGACACATCTTCGGAGGACCGCTGGCGCAGACGTCACAGCCCTGTGTGCACGGACCCCATCGCATTGATTGCATGCAGCCTTTGCGCTCTGACAGCAAGTACAGCAGCAGATGGCACGCAGTGTGCACTTCAAACATGGTTTAGCTCATGTATTCGTAATGCATAGCTACATGATCATACTCGTGACGACGGTTTCCTTCCCATGCCATATGCAGTCGTAAAGTTACAGCCGTTAGTTAGGAAACACCACACCAAGAGTCCGAGGACCGTCCCAGTACCTGTCTTGGACATATGCCACACCCGTAAATGCAAATGCGAACTCCAGTGACTCCCAATCCCAACCAAGACAAAGGAGAGAAGTGTGCTTTAAAGGGTTGTGACAGGTCAAATATGCCGAAGCATGACGCTGCCTGAATGCAAGCTACCAGAAGCTCCCGGGTATGGAGATGCGCTCCACACGCTCCGGGACTTCTGCATCGTTCTCCTTGACACTGCCACCTTCGGTGAGAATGACAACTGACACGCACGCCGCATATGCTTCTCGAATAGCACATGCCATGCACGTCTCCTTGATGTTCGCTACAATCGCACTGTGACCATGGCTTGCGCACCAGGCTCTCGCGAAGACCTCGTTGTCGCTGACGCCCAGGGCCTCGATTACGAGTACCTTGGTCACCTGTTCATGGGCTGTCTTGACCTCACCGTTCGCAAGCACTAAAGCCTTCTTTCCTGGCGAAGAGCGTGACGAGGTAGGACGGGAGATGCGTCCGGATTGGCGACCCCAGTCGTGGATGTCTACGAGACCGTCGTCAATCTTGATGGACTTGTACGCAAAGTCATAGAAGAGGACTACAAAATGTCAGTAATCTGCAATTTGACTGTGGTTCCAGTGATGGCTACCGTGAGGGCCTTGGTGGCAGGGAAAGGCGTTGATGAAGTCGACATCGTATTTCAGCTTCATCGGCCAGCTCTTCCCGCCACATGCAAAGAATATCGCAGCATCGAATACCAGCGGCGCGCCTGGAATATTTCTGGTTGATGAAGGTTGCTCTTTTGCAGATTTGAAACCGAGTTTCTCGATCCTGATCAAGTCCGTCACATCTTCTGTGTCAGGCATTGGTACTTCGTAGTCGTCGACGGGATAGCTGTCATCTATCGGACCCAGCGGGTTTGTTCGCTCACCCATTGAATCAACGTCGCTTGAATCGAGCTTTGGGTCAAGTGAGGCAAGTTGCTTCACTTTGACGCATTCTGTCCGCTTGAGATCCGGCGTATAGATGCAGGGACCCACCCATCCTGCAATCTGGTTCACACCTCGAGCAGCTCCTAAAACTTTACCGACTATGCATTGGGCTGACCAGTAGGTATTCGCTCGATATTGGAAGCCCGAAGAGGGCTGCATATGGGTCAAGAATTTGAGCCCGTCCCCTGTGTCGCGGTCGCAGTCAATCAAGCTGTTCATGATTAGCCACGGCAGCGTCCTCCCTGGCAGTATAATGCCCGAGAACCAAGACATGGCATCTGCCGAGCGGTCTTCCAAAGGTTTCTCTTTCATGTCTGTCTCGTCCAGGACGTAGTCGACCTCATCCATGTTTGGCCACTTCAAGGTCGTCGCAAACGTTCTCAACGCCTCCTTCTGTCTGTTCTTGCTTTTCAGCTCAAAACTGAAGGTGCTCTGAGTGGAAGACGTCCGAGTCTTGGTGATCTCCATATTCTCTAACCAACGCTGTGCAACAGCTAGATCCCAGGTAATGATCGGCGGTAGTTGCATAATCATCTTCCTCCTGGCCTTGTCACTGTACTCTTTCGAGTGCATCCGCAGGTACAGCTCGACCGAAAGCAGCAACTGATGGAAGAACTCCTGTTTCTTATGTTGGTCTGGCGCGTCGAAGAATTTGGCTACGACCTGGTTTTTCGGGAGGGAAAAGTCAATCCATCGTGGATTGGTCAGAACCGTGACAAGGTCCTCGATCTGCTGGTCTATATTTATGTGAGGGTTGCCCGTAAACTTCTCCGGGTCATCGATGAGCGTAACGTATAGGTATCGGTACAATTCTTCAGGGTCCTATTGCACCAAAAGTTAGGCCACGTGAACCAAAGCATCCCGTACGACATTATGCACTGACATCTTCGTTAAGACCGCTCTCCAGCTTCTGCAATCGGTCCAAGATCTGTAGGAGCTTGATCTTCCGCGGGTTCACATCGCTGATGAACGGTGTGGGTGGATTGCTGCTTCCCGACTTGCTGACCCAGTAGTTCAGCGTAGTTGTGCCAGCGCTTTTTCCGAAAGCATATGCCATGCACGGCTGCTCTTGCGACAGCCAAGGAAACTGACTGTCCGATGCGCCCGTCATATTCAAAGAAATCTCCCGATATGCGGGCTGCTGGAACGGCGCGCGATCTGTCCTGCTCTGGTGCTCCGACTCCATGACTGCGTAGAAGCGGTTGTAGCCCGGCGCATTCGGTATTGAGTCCCAGTAGCCCTTGAACGTGGAAGCGCCTGCGCAGATCAGGTCTTCGGCCTGCTGCGAGCTGAGCGCATCGTCCAGTCTGTGTCCAGCGGGCGGCCATCGTCTCGAGTTGCGAAAGTCATCGAGTGGGGTGGGGTGAGAGTAGGATTCAGAGCGCTTTGACGATGGCGGGGCAAATGGTCGAAAGGCGATCATCTTGGCTTCTCCTCCACTGGACGAGGGTCGGATGGGGTTGGGATTCGAGCCATGGCGGGTGATACGCGTGCGCGTAGTCACAGGCGTGGTTCGCGTCTTTGGTCGTCCCTTGGGACCCTGGGTGTGTGTCTGTGCGGTCCCGTTCCCTATCTGTAGCTGCCGGAACCCCTCTTCAAGTTGCGCAACCGGTCGGTCAGGGAACGCGAATTGAAGAGGCGGAGGCGGTACGGGAGCTTCTGGTAGACGAAGACCCCATTGTGAATCGTAATGGTGCTGGCTGTAATCCCGGCGGGCGTATTCCGCGTTCATGTCTTCTGCATAGCAATGCTCGTGGTGGTGGAGGAGCTACGTGGGGCTCTGCTTGAACGTCAACTTGAGAAGCAAGGCTGGCAGCAGCTAGGGCAAGCCATGGTGAAGGGAGCTATAGCAAGTGGAACACATGAGGAGTGACCTAGGCGCGCTCTCGTGACGACTACTTACTCTCATGGTACTATGTCGCGCCCCTGCCGCCAGCTTGAACGGAGAAGGCGTCTCGGTACCGCTTAGTGCTGGTGCAGATCGGCTTGCGATGGGATGGTTTAGCGGCAGTGCGGGCACACGACCTCTGCGATGTCGTTGTGTATCGTAATGGGCGCTGAGGTAGTGGGGGCGGAGAGCGGCTATTGTGGTGCGGTATGGGATGGGTTTCATCTGGTCAGAGGCGGGACCTGGCGCATGTCATTCCTGCCATCTCCGTGCGTCCTGGTGTCCGACCAGCCCCTCCCCATTCTCGCGCTCATGTATGCTCGACAATATGCAAAGAAGGACCTTGGAAGTGGAGTGATAGCCTCACTTCTTCGTTAGGTACGCCGTACTAACTGGACATGGGTCCCGTGGTGGGGGGCATATCATTTGTCCACGTTACTCTGTTAGCTGCTGGAGCTTTTGGCACCCTTACAGCAACGCCAGTGGATTTGATCAGGATTTATTGCTACAAAGTTAACACTATCTAACCAATCATGCTGCTGGGCTTTTCTGTTAGCCCTGCATGTCTGCCAGCGATCCCATGCCTTCTGGCTCGTGCTGCAGCGGCCATGCACTCTCTTCTGGTAACCTCGTGCCGGATCTGTGATGCATTCTGGTGCCGTAGTCAGCTGCCAGACCTCTCGACGACATGTAGCCGCAGCGCGCCGAACCGATGCGCATATATGTTCACGATGCACTATGGCTCCTAACTCATGGCACCGTCTTCCCAACAAATGTGCCAGTATAGACTCTTGGACCGACTCCACCCCTTTTTCGTCCTCGCCTAGTCGACACCGCCAGCTCAGCGTCCATCCAACTCTTCCCTGTAAGACATGGATGGTACGTTCATGGCTTGCTGCAGCTCGCTGACCTAGGTGATGTGCACTGGCCTAGCACACAAACCTGGACCAGGTCATGTAATGTTGTGCGGTGATAAGGTTGCATACTCTCTACTACAAGAGAACGCCGTGGTGCGATGGTACTGGTGTTTCAATTAGGAATTTGATTGGTTGGTATGGATCCCAGTCGCTGATCCAGGGCTGATTGCATCCTGGGAGCCGGGCTCTGGAGCTGCCTCTGGTTCTGTTTCCATGACGAAGCCCGAGCCTCGCTCAACCAGGCCCTTGTAGTAGTCCACAAGCACCTCAGGCTTCGGGACTATCCGCCAATCTAGCCGCCTTAGGAATTCAAGCTCTAGTAGTGCCAGTTCGCGTACGCTGACACCTCCCACTCTTGCATACAGGCTGTTGGTCCAAAAACTATCACTCAGGCCCTTCGCTGCTACTGTTGCCGCTGTGATTAAGAAGCGATGCACGGTGAGGCTGCTGATTGTGAAGGAGGGGTACATGGCGCAGAGCTTGTCGACGTAGAAGACCATGGAGAGCAGGATGGGAGGCGACAGGGTCGCATGCACGATCAGACGGGAGAGATAGTCACGCACAGAGATGCCAGGCGGCGCCCTATTGCTCTAATCAGTCTTTCGTCTCCACACAAGTGCTTCTAGAAACGTACCTCGAATGAAACCGCGTGAGAGTACCGTCCCGGAGCGGTTGCTCATCGTTAATGCGCACCAGCTCCATGAGCATGTCTGATATCAACACGCCCAGTTCTTTGACGTCGCACGTCTCGTACAGGAGTGGCATGACTTTCACATCTGGCTCGTGGGGTCGTGCGCGTTTGGCTGGCGAGGAAGGAACCCGCAAGACAGCACTTGTCTGGGGCAAGGCTCCTTCCTGTCCAACTGCTGAGCGCGAGCTCGAGCCTGATGCCCTCCGAGCCGGGGGTTGAGCATTATGGACAGGCGCGAATGGCTGCGGATCCACCCGCACTTCAGGCTCTGGAGGCTCCGTGGCGACAGGCGTGGCGGAGGGCTCCCCCCGCGGTGTAGTCGCGGCAGGGTGAGCAGCCAGTAGGGCGGCTTCTGTCGTTTCGGGGCTGGTGGAAGTGGAAGTGGAAGTGAGGATAGTGTGCTGGTCCGATGCCGGGGGGTGGTAGGTGGGGGGCAGGCCTGGCGGAGTGTACTGCGTGCCGACGTCTACGTAGGCCCGTTTGCGGCTCTGCGGTGACTGCGTATAGGCGGCGGAAGGCGAGGGTATTGGAATGGGCCTCGTGGTGGAGGTGGTGGTGGCTGCGGTGACGTCGTACCGCCGCGACGACGCGCTCACGGCGAAGCGGGGAGAGTGGGCGCTGGAGGAAGCCGACGTCCGTCGCGAGGCATGATATGCGCGGCTGGGAGCGTGGAAGGCGGCCGAGGGCGATGCAGGCGCTGAGATGGTCGGTGAGGACGAGGTGAGCATGTCGAGGCTGCACGGCGCACGGCTGCTGGCAGCGATGGGCGGCAGGGCAAAGCTACAGTGAGGGCTACGGTTGGGGGAGGGAGATGCCCGCAGCGATTGCCCAATACCGTCATAGTCGATGCTGGTCGTGTCGTGGAGGAGGGAACAGTTGAGCAAACGCGGCGGCATAGACTCATCTGGCGTCGAAGAAGAAAGGCGCGATGCCACCTGCACCATCCATTCCTGGTGCGCGAAGCTTGGCTCGGCTCCAAGTCAATCGGGTCCCCTACCTTCGACTGCAGCAAACACGTTCGCTATCTGTGGCTGTCTATTGGGCCGTCCCCCGTCACGAACCCCTTCACCTCCTGCAGCGAGGCATGATACGCCGAAAGCTCTGCTGTGGCTCTCCCTGTGGCGCCACCACTGGCAATTCTCACCGCGCCCATTGTGCGCCCAGCGAACAGCGGTCCTGGGCGTGTCCTTCGTCATCGGCATCTCGTTGCCGCAGCCCAGCACGGGACTAAGCCCTGCTTCCGAGGCGCGACCAACTCCGACCTGTCCAGTGTCCAACACCAAACACCACAGAAAAATTCATCCATGTTTAGCTTCCGCGCTGCTTAGCTTGCGCAACGGTGGCACTGACGCTACAAACAAGCCGCGCGGAGCGATACGCCGGGGGCCGCAGTCCGCCGACAACGTGTGCAATTGTACTCTGCTGATTGACTGAGTGTGCCAGTCACGAGTCCGTCTAGATCGTCAGAAGGCCCGATACCACGATACCCCAGATGATAGAGGGAGGTTGCGAACATCGGTCAGATTTACCAAATGTGCTCAAAGAATGGAGCGCCGTTGCACCATTAGTGTTGGGCAGGTGTCGCCGAGTCGCACAGCTTTGGACTCAGCCTTCAATTAGTGCCATGTTAGAGCACCGATATTACATGGCATACCACTACAGAAACATGTGCAAGATTGACGGAGCAGGTATGCCAGCTATCCTCGAGTCTTATACGCTCGCACCTTAGCCATGCCCTTTCGACGATACATTTGAGGCCTCCAATTCCGCTGAGAAACCTTGCCTTCCAAGCGTTGGCGAATGCAGCTCAGCAGCCATTGGTTGCGAGCTTTTGCGGTCACTAAAGTATATGTCAGTCGAGTACCGTAATGCTCAGCAGCCCCGACAACGTACTTGTGGGACGGCATTCTTTTCATATTGATATGTGGTCCCGCATACGCCGGTAACGGACGGCCAAAGGCTGGCGGATACTCTCCTTGTGGGGACTGCGGCGACTGAGAGAATGTCGATTGCCTGTAATCCGGCTCTGGATGTACACCTCCCACACCCTGAGGCTTCGCTGTACTACCTTGGCCATGATGTCGGATCAGTTCCTTGAGCGACTTCAAGCGCCCAACGAAGAAGAAGAGTGCGGCACAAACTACTAAGAAAGCTCCTGCGCCGACTGATATGCCTACGATCGCAGCGGTGGACAGTCCATGCGAATGGTCATGCGACGCATCTGCTTGCCGAGGAGTCGAAGTAGAGCCACCTGGGATGGGAGAATCCGAAGTCGTAAAGCCGCCTTCAAGCGGAATTGACTCCCCAGGTGCAAGCTGGTGCGTCGTCATGTTCGCTGCCTGGATCTGCTTGTCTAGCGTTTGTGTCTCATTAGGATTTATTACGCCAACCATCAGGTGCTTGTGACAAGAGTCTTTTGCTGCGCAGTAGAAGAACACGGGCTCCGTGCTGTTGATGCTGACATCAAAACTTGATGTCTGAAAAGCAATTAGCATATTTCTTCAATGCCAGCAAGGGAGCCCGTACCCCAGTTTCAATCATCTGTTCTCCCGACCAGAATCCATCTCTATTTGCTCCGTTCGACTCATATGGCACGCACGGTTTTTCAAAGTCCGCACGTGCAACAGAGTGGCCTCTAGGGTAGAACTCGAACGATATGACATCTCCGATGAGTACGTCAGGTAGTACCGCTGGTTCAAACTTGAACTCGGTGCCAGGGCCAACTTTAATGGTATGGGATGTCGACGATCTCTTCAGCAGAAAGGCTTGAGAAGCAAAAAGGGAAGGACTCGTAACGATAGGCGGTAGAGCCGAGGAGATTGTTGTAGTAATCATGAGCGTCGATTGCTCTACCTCTGCCTCAGCCGTGAAGGAAGTTTCTGATGACGTCGACATTGGACGGCCAGCGTTATGCGCTGATACGAGCGAGCCGGGCGTGGTCTGTAAGTTCCGTGACGTTCAACTGAGCTTTCAAGTTCGATGAAGCGACCTTGACACTCTATCAACAAGAAGGCATAAAACGAGAGACTACATAGGGACGGATTCAAATCATCAAATCATCGCAGCAACGCGCGAAGCAAACAACCTCTTCAGGAAGCAATACCGGGAAAGTCTATTGGCACTCTCCATGGAGCAATCCTGTATCACGGAAGCCGCGAAGAGATCATGGGTTCGTTCGTCAGCACCTCTCACAGCCACACGGATATTTGCTGGGAAATGTCCGCAAGCCGTCTTGTACTCTACGACCGCACAACGTTAAATCCCAACGGTACTACAGTGAAGTCAAATGACAGCACTTCTTGTAACCCCATCTTGTCTCTTCTCACATGGCGCAGCGAGCCCCGTGTACATACGCGGCACCCAAGCTATTCGACGAACCACAACATACATGCATGTGTGAATATCGCTGCGTCGCTTCACACCGGTATTATTCTAACTCCACAGCGCTTCCATAGCTACAGGGGTTGTATTCCTGTTCCCCACATCGTTCCTACCTCTCATAGTCTACTTGGAACAAT
Organism: Parastagonospora nodorum SN15; assembly: GCF_000146915.1. Taxonomy (NCBI): domain Eukaryota; kingdom Fungi; phylum Ascomycota; class Dothideomycetes; order Pleosporales; family Phaeosphaeriaceae; genus Parastagonospora; species Parastagonospora nodorum. Next base: position 365,174 of record NW_001884550.1, on the reverse strand, counting down.
ACGTACTAACATCCGTAGCTACAGGTAGGTTCATACACAAACATGAGAGTCTATGTCTATCAATAATTACGAAGGAGAGAGGGACTTGGTTCAGAAACAATCCGTGCGGGCTCTGGATAACCTTGGAGTACTATTAGAAACTGACTGTCGTCCTGAAGAGACTCAAAAGCTAATCAATATGCTGCGCAATACCAAGAGCACTTTGAAGTCATGCAGGCTGGACTTGCTTACGCTTTGACATTGCTTAAAGACAGTGCTCACAGACAGACCTTGTGTGGCGCACACAAAGTAGCTTAGCACCTGATGCGACTTCGCAAAAATGCCATATGAAACAAGTGACAAGCCGGCCCTCTATAGTCTGGATTACTTTGAGCAACGTCTTGGATTGTCACTGCTACATGCAAATTACGAAAACAAGAGATGCACGCATACACAATGTCGAGATATCGCTAAACTGCACCGACATGTCGAAGCGAGCTAGGCGTGCTAAACAAAAGGAAAATGCATGTCGCTGGGTAATGCTAATCGATCACCTACTCTCGGATCGCTCCCCTCTTCAACGGGCTTCTCGGGCTCCTCGGGCTGTGCGACGGCACGCTAAAAAAACCCACAGCAGGCAGCTTCGGACTCTTCAGCGCGTCAGACATGCTCTCCTGCCGCACCCTGGGCGTGAAGGCTCTCGCAAGCGCAGGAGGACTACGCAAGGGGCCGGTCGCGGGTATTTGATCGTCCGTCAGGCTGGAGACATCGTTCATCTCTGCATATTCGGCTGTCTTCTCAAGTAGAAGCTTTTGCACATCCTCCATATGCGCTTCGAGCATGGCGTCTAAAGTATCTTCCTTGTCGACTGGACGAGATTACCGAGCTTGCGACGGAGTTTACGTTGGCGGGAGGGGTCCCAGACGAAATGGCTGTTCTTGACGAAGATCTTGGAATGCTGTTGGGTGACAGGTCAGCATGTGTTCAGCGAGATATGGATAAATGGGACTTACTGCATGATACCAAAGAGCTATGGTGTCGTCTGTGGGTCGCTTTATCGACTGAATCGTGGTCTCCGCCACAAATCCAATTAGGCACTCGACGACACTGTCCGGTTCTGTACAGTTTTCTTTAATGCAAGTCAGCTTTAATCTATGTTCGACTCCTAGGAAGCCCACCATAGTTGCTCAAAAGATCCACCAAGCCAGCGTAGGCGTCTCCGATACCCATGAAGAACACTTGTGTTGCGTCGTGGGGCCTATCTTGGCGTTAGTAAATGCTACATCTCAGACTGAGTAACTGCTCACTCAATGTAGTTTTCCCAGATGTACGCTGCCAATTCCCGTGTTTGGTGTGCACGTTTTTCCGAATCGTCAGCTCTGACATATCCATCCTCAGGCTGTCCTATCATTAGTCCATGAATGTCTCCCGTGATTTTATGGCTTACATCTTCGACAGAAACGATCTTTGGGATGTTTACATCGACCACTTCGAACTTATTGTTCAAAGCCCAATCAATGTACCTCTTGGTAACATCAGTCTTCACGTTCAAAGTCAGTGTCGATACAGCGCAAGACTGTACTACTACTTACAAGCCAGGTGTTGTGGAGTTCTCGCTTCCCCGTGACAGGATCCTCGTGATCTCGGAAAGATGGAGGATCATGGAAGATCAATAGTAGTGGATGCCGACCCATGAAACCAGGCCTGGTATAGTCAGTAGAGTTCTTCAGGGGCCAATAGTGTTGTACTTACGTAGCGATGACGTTGTGCTCGAAGGTTTGAGCAAGACCTGTTCTGTTGATTGTCAAAGGTAAAGGCGTCATGGCATGGTCCTGGGATAGTCGCAGACTCTGCCATTCTCTTACAACTTCGTGTAAACGATGTGTATTCTTGTAGCCAGGATCGCTCTTGTCGAGATGCTTCGGATACATGCATTTCCAATACCTTGAATGCTGGCGCTTCACCTGCTCGATAGTGTAGACGGCGCTGTCTTTGGGTGCAGGCATATCTTCTTGTAGTCGATCGGGAGGCTCAAGCATGAGTACACGGGTCACCGCCAATGCGGACCGTGCGATTGACCGCAAGTTGTAGCCCCCTTCGAGACATACCACGAGCTTGCCTCTGGCTAAGCGCATGAGCATGTGGGTCATGTGCCCGTACGCTGCAGGTGTTACAAAACAACCTCCCAGGATATCTCCTTCTGCTGCGTCGAAGCCAGCAGAAATTATGACCAGGTCTGGGTCGAACTCAGTCGCTATGGGCATCACGACCTCTTGAAATGCGTATAAGTACTCTGCATCTCCCATCCCATGATCGGCCCAGGGAATGTTCACGTTCTTGCCCTCACCAGGACCCTCCCCGCTGTAGTCTAGGTCCCCATCCGGGAGGTTCGGGTAGAAATTACCACCCCGAAACACATGGAGGGAGATGTAGAGCACGTTAGGATCGTTGTAAAATGCATGCTGGATTCCGTTGCCATGATGAACATCCCAGTCGAGGATCATGACTTTGCGGCATGTTTCTGGATATGCTTCTTGACACACGCGTGTTGCTATTGGCACATTGTTGAAGATGCAGAATCCCGAAGGTTGGTTACTCTCCGCGTGATGTCCTGGAGGTCGAACGATGGCGATTGCATTGCGCACAGAACCCTGGACTACTGCTTTACAAGCTTCGATGGCTCCTCCTGCTGCGAGCTTTGCGCATTCAAAGGTTGCCTGATTGAAGTAAATGGAGTCCAGTTGCTCGGCTTCGAACTTTAATTGTTCTGATTTCATATCTGCAGCAAATGTTAGCCGTCGTCTACGTCCAGGTCTTGGGGCCTTACATTGTAATGACTTCACGAGTTCGTAGTGCTCCTCGGTATGAATCAACAAAATCTCGGGACGGCTGGCCGGCCGAATGGCGATTCTCCAGCAATGCTGCTCTGTCTGATCGTCTTCTGCAGTAGATGAGCCTACTAAGCCTGCTTGTCTGATCTCTTCGAAGATGGAGTGTATCCGCCGTGGATCTTCCGGGTGTATGTCGTCTGCATTGAGCGTCATGCTAGGCAACTCCGCATGGAACCGCATACGAGAGTCATACACCAAACCCGTCTTCGATGACGCATATGGGAGCACAATTGCCCGTGGTTTGGGTGCTATACGCACTTCTGGACTTGAGCGGCTTCTTGGTGTTGAGATGTCCATGTCATCTGTCGACTTTCGTGCCCTATATTCGTTCTCGTTGTGGCCACTCGGCCGGAAAGATTGCGAGGTTTTGGATGGGCTGTGAAATGGTAATGAGTCGTTATGGAAGTGGGACGGATTTTGAAGTCCGAGCTTGGATGGGTCTACCGTAGAAGGCAGCGCATCGCCATTCAGCTCTGTCGAGGCTATTATGGATTCCTCATCAGCCATAGGATAATCTTCGCTATCCATGGCTTCGGTGAGCCAGTGAAGCGGGCGCTGACGCCGCGCTTCTATCCTCGACGATCCGTTGACAACTGACTTTATGTTAGTGTCTAGCAGATGGCATGCTTCGCTTTATTGAGCATGTTTCTACGCATGCCGATCGAATGCAGCAGTCTGATTCAAGCGCTGAGTATCCTGCAGGGCAGCTCCGGGGGGAAGCGGGTGGAGCAATGCCGTCATACACGCGCTGTAGGTGGGGGAAAGCGTGTATGAACGGCACCGGGCGAGCCAAGCTTTGCCCTGGCTAGCACGCTTTGACATAGAAGGAGAGTCGTGCGAATAAGATCTACCGTTTCACTTACTTCGCGCGTCCTCACAGCATGGAGGTTGTTGATTTCCAGAAAGCAGAAGTAGAAAGCTTAGAAAGAAAAAGGTGATTTATGGCTGTCTGTCGACACAATAATGTTTGTGGTAAGAGCGACAGTCTGCCTATTGTATCTGCTGCAGCCTCGTCGGTGTGTCAGTCTATGTTGGTGTAAGTAAAGTTCATGCTCGTGTTCCTCTGAGGTCTCACTTCGGCGCGAACAGCAAACAGGTGTTATCCACATGCGCGATTGCCCAATCACGCGTTTTGAAAGTATGCTGTGAGGCTCGAGCAATTATGCGAACTCCCAGCTTAGACACTAAATGTTAGGAAGTAAAGTTGATGTTTGTGTACGCGGTATCTGATGAACTTGTAGAGCACAAGGAGCGTCGAGACTAAAGCAGCGCCAAGGCGTTAGCGTCAATTTCCCCTTGACCTTCGCGATCTTCTACGCAGGAGCTTTCTCTTAGAAACATCATGGGTTGAAGCCATTTTGTATAAAAGCTTGTGCGTGGCGATGGCTCGTGTTTTGATACCGATGAAAGTCTGCCAGTAGTGATTCCTTCTCGCTTGGAAAGTCTCATGGATTCGACTACTATCATCTGGCAGTGAACCTCCAATCTGCTTTTATGACCAGAGAACTGTTACAGCTCAATGAAAGCTTTTGTTCAAAAAGTGATTCTGTCATCGAAAATCCAAGTATACTTACGTCCGAAACGCATCCTATCTGTGACCATCAATATGTCTACAGCATAACTCAAATACAGGACAATTCCAAGGTTGCTAGTGACGTTAATTAGAATCTCGAGGCTGCAACCAGAGCCCAAGTGTACTTCTGGATCATAGAATCCATGAATATCTTCTTACGCAACCACACGTTTTCTCAACGTGCCAGGACGCAGTATGTCAGACTGCTTGGCTGAGCTGAGCGAGTGTAGATACTGTATATTACTACGGGTATGAGATCACTTAGTTATCGAATATTGCAGTAAAGTCAAAATTACACCATCAAAGCGTAGACATACAGCTCATTGCTCAATTCGTCCGGTATGACCTGGAGGCAACGATCCAGCACCGATCGACTTTTCTGAGCTCTCTCAATGCTGCTATAGTCTAACCAATTTCGGAAGAGCTGTGTCTACCTCGGAAGCCATCGATTATTTCTCAAGGCCGCCGCTAGCCACGGAGGCTGTTCAAATGTTAGCTCGTGCTTCCGATCTGATCCTGCACCCGATTCTTCCCGTTCCGTACCCCGTACGTCCCTCACGCGACTCCAGGTTTTCTCAAGCGAGGCTAAGAACATAATGGGGTCCCGGGAACTAGGGAAGACGTGATCCGCACGAGACATGCAGGTGCAGGAGTTGCCTCGGAAACCAGTTGCGGTATGTACGCTAGTGACAGGCGACAGCAGGGATCTGAGCGGGTGAGGGGAGCTTTGGAGAAGAACTTGTTAGCAGTATGATATCACGTCTCGCAGTAAGGACCATGTTTTGTGTGATTATTGTTCATTCATGTCATGTCTAGCATAATTTTACTGCTGCATACACATCGCAATCTTTCTCATGGACCAAATCAGGTGAAGATGCGAATCAGAGTTTAGGCATGGCCTGGCTCCGTCCTGATTCCTAGGCGTTACCATCGACCTTGGCAATGTAGACCAAGAGGTCGAGGACACGGCGGGAGTAACCCCACTCGTTGTCGTACCAGGAGACGAGCTTGACGAAGTTCTTGTTCAGGGAGATACCGGCCTTGGCGTCGAAGATGGAAGAGCGGGTGTCACCGTTCAAGTCGGTGGAGACGATCTCGTCCTCAGTGTATCCGAGAATGCCTATATAGAGTTAGGAGTGTTTTTTTTTAACCAGTGAATGTAAACATACCGTTAAGAGGACCATCAGCGGCGGCCTTGACGGCCTCCTTGATCTCATCGTAGGTAGCACCCTTCTCGAGGCGGACAGTCAAGTCAACCACAGAAACGTTGGAGGTGGGAACACGCATGGACATTCCGGTGAGCTTGCCGTTGAGGTCAGGAATGACCTTGCCGACAGCCTTGGCGGCACCAGTGCTGCTGGGAATGATGTTCTGGGCCGCAGTGCGGCCACCACGCCAGTCCTTGGCGGAAGGGCCGTCAACGACTTTCTGGGTAGCGGTGTAGGAGTGGACGGTGGTCATCAAACCCTCAATGATGGTGAACTTGTCGTGGATGACCTTGGCGAGGGGAGCCAAGCAGTTGGTTGTGCAGGAGGCGTTGGAGAGCACCTCGATGTCCTTGGTGTAGGTCTCGTTGTTGACACCCATGACGAACATGGGCGCATCAGCCGAGGGAGCGGAGATGACGACCTTCTTAGCACCACCCTTCAAGTGGGCCTTGGCCTTGTCGGTGGTGGTGAAGACACCGGTGGACTCAACGACGTAGTATGCGCCGGTCTCGCTCCATGGGATGTTGGCGGGGTCCTTCTCAGTGTAGAAGCGGATGGTCTTGCCGTTGATGGTCAGGTCGTTGCCCTCGACCTTGATGTCGCCCTTGAACTGGCCGTGCTGGCTGTCATACTTGAGCATGTAGGCCTGGACGCATGTTAGCCCGTATTCTGCAGTACAATTTCCAGGCGGTCTGGAGCGGCGCAATGAGGGCGCGGTTTGCTTACAGCGTAGTGTGGCTCGATGAAGGGGTCGTTGACGGCGACGATCTCGACGTCGTTGTGCTCGATGCTGGGTCGGCGTTAGCTAGATCGCTCAACTGTAGCTCTCGATGATAGAATACATACGCATTGCGGAAGACGATACGGCCAATGCGACCGAAGCCGTTGATACCAACCTGTGTGCGACTGTCAATTGCTGCTATGAGCTTAGGCGGGGTAAGAGAAGCTCACCTTGACGACCATGATGTGTAGATTCTTGTGCTGAGGAGAGTTTAGTATTGAAGTAACGGGGAATTGGAAGATGAGAGGCGCGCTCACTGTTTAAATGGAAGATGGGATTGAGGTGGAATGGGAGAGAAGAGATTTGTTGTCTGGGAAGGCGCGATGTTTGTTGGGCCTGGTGGGGGGGAAGGAGCTTGCCCCGCTTATGTAGTTTGAACGTCTCGTTCAGGGCTTTGCGTCACAGGCTATACTTTTTCTCTAATCCGATACGCAGCACGGCCGGATCCAATAATATACTTGTTGCCCTCCCACTCCACGTATCCGGCCGGGTGCTGCAACCTGCGTTCTAGAATGCATGCTACCTCGGGCGCGTGTTTGTCGTGGAGGGTGCGCGGAACCATACGGAGGCCTACTGCAGCTCGGCTACGTTCACTCTAGCATTCAATACATGCCCGAGGCTCTCAAGGGACTCTTGATCTCGGAAACGAACTCTCTTACCTTCGTAGTCTCGTAGCCCGCGTTGTGGTCGAAACTTCATCCTTGCAAATTGGCTGCACATCGCTAGCTTGGCTACCGGAACTCTAAGCGCAACCGGCGTGGCAATCTCAGTCAAGATACTGCTTACGAAAGAGCTATGTGCGCGTATCGTAATGCGGCGTGTCGGTGGGATGACATTGACTAGCTGTCAAAAGCAACTCTCATGGGTATGGAATGGACGTGCCCGAGCACATGTTTGCAGGCTCGTTTGGTCATTTGATGAGATAAAACAAAGGACGCCACAGCGGGACCGGACTAGCTGTTGAGACGAGCTCTTGGTGTAACCTCCGAGAATTGCAGCGCCGAGTCAACGATCGGTGTTGGGGAAGAGTGGTGAAGAGCAACGCATCCGCGGCCGACATGGGGAGCTAGACGAGGGATTAGCTAAGAAGAGAGACCACCCCATGATCGACTTGTGCCACAATGGCGCGCGAAGCTGCTGAAGGTACCTGCATAAAAGCAGTGGCGAGGCAAACGTTCGACGGGTGGTCTGAGAACTTGTAGGGCTGACAGCTCGAGCTTGAGCATCCTTCGTCGTAAGCTCGTGTTTTCAGACGATGGCCTGACCTCGGCTGTGCACTGATGTGTGCTTCATTGAACTTGATTGTATCTACCTATTTGTGCTAGGATCGTACAGATTGGTCATGATGATGTTTTATCTGTGATAACCATGCTATGAGCTGCAGGATACGATCGTCTGGCTGCTGGTATTGGCAGCGTTCCAGCTGGGCAATTGTTCACCAGTTATCACGTGATTTCTAGGGGTGTTAATCCATCAGCCCTGGAGCTCAGTTGGAAATGGAAAGGTCCTTCAAGCCTGTCCACCATAGCTAAAGAGGAGTATTATAGATACCCAGCTTAGTGGTAAAGTTGCGACTGTGTTGCACCAGAGGTGATTGACATGCACATGAGCCAGTTTGCGAGCTTTTCGTGCGTGAGTACCCTGAACCCAGCTTACTGGATGATCTAATGTAACACATACATGTATATCATGTCGTCAACACGCGACAACTGATATGTTATTGATCTCAGTTCGTCACCTCATATGTAATCTGGGAGCCCCTCGTGTTGTTCAGCCTCGAGACGATTCCCTCGGCAAACATCTGTCCCACGATTATGTGCGAAAAGTCAAGGAAAGAACGACCCAGCGACGATTAACCTCACAGAAAAGCAACGATGCTCGACTTTGGCTTCGTCCATGAAAACTCAGCATGCGAATGTAGTCGTGAAGGTGAAGGTAGGAAGCCCGATGACTAAGGCAAAATAACGTGTGGACGGATCATGCCATGTCGATTGGCTTGGCGTGCCGCAGCGACCGACCTCATTTTCGCGAATTGCTCCTTGTGCCTACCTCCCCCCATCACCACCACCAACCCATTGGCAAGCGCAGGACCCTCGACGGGAAGCTTCTTCCTTTTCTCTACATTTTACGACAATCTCCACTCCACCCGCTGCCATGTTGCGCACCTCGATCGTCCGGGCTTCCAGGAGCTCGGCCAGCGTCATGTCATCGGTCGCGACCCGCACAGCTCTCCCCAGAGCTGCCCCCGTAGCTTGCCAGCTTCAGCAGACCCGCCAGTCCTCGCACGCCATTTCCAACCCCACCCTCGCCAACATCGAGAAGCGATGGGAAGACATGCCCCCCCAGGAGCAGGCCGACTTGTGGATGTCGCTTAGGGACCGCATGAAGGTGGACTGGAAGGAGATGACTATGCAGGAGAAGAAGGCTGGTGTGTACAATCCTTTGGGGGACGATGAGACGTGATGGGCAGTGGCATGACGTATTGGTGTTTTTATCGAGGTGCCCAGGTGGCCCGCATCACCAATACGCCGAGCGCGAACCTATCACGAAGCGTCCAGAGTCATCAACAAGGACAACTTGCTAACGACACATTCTCTCACAGCATACTACATCGCTTTCGGTCCCCACGGCCCTCGACGACCCCCGCCTCCAGATGAGGGCCGCAACGTCTTCTTCCTGTCTGCTGGTGTTATCTGCGCTGCCTTTGCCATCTTCGCGTTCACCCGCATGTTCGCCAGCCCCATCCGACCACGCACCATGACGAAGGAATGGCAAGAGGCTTCCGAGGAGTACTTGAAGGTATGTGGAATCATATACTTCTTATGTCACATGATCGCTAACACATCACAGTCCCAAGGAACCGAGCCCATCACCGGCTACAAGGGCATGTTGGTCCAGTCCAAGTCCGAGAAGGACCTTCCTGGCGGAGAGAAGGTCAACGACGAGTAAAGAGTTCAGTCATAGACATCACAGCATACACCAACACCGATACCTTATTTCCTTGGGTCAACATTTTGCTTGGTACCGTCTGTGTGCAACACATCCGGAGAAAGGAGAGGACAAAGAGGCCAATGTCATATTTACCCCTCAGTGTACAGAATTTAGAGGCTTTTGCGCATTCCACTCTGGCGACTCCCATCTTGATCTTGTGTGCGCAAGCACATTGTACGCAATAATGCCGCTCTCAATCAACGCGCTCTTAACTCACTTATGGATCTTGTGCCTGACCAGCCAATGCAGGCTTGCTGAAATCCAACAGATACCCCTGCACTGATAAAGTTTAAGTAGGTCACACCACCTTGGTGCCAGTCGGCACAGCATTGCTTCAGGGTCCTTTGCATGAGTCACTTCTGCACCGATTTCTCACAGCTTTATTGGTTCTTGAACTCGAAGCCGACTGCGGCATGCTTGCAACGAACAGATACCCAATGCAGCGTATCATGTGACAAAGATCTGCGGGAACCTTCACTGGTATCCACGGATTGTAGTTCACCATTCTACAGGGCGCACGGCTGACAACAGCGACGGGTATGGATAATGTAGGTATCCGCGGCCGAAAACCATCGTTGTTGCCATTGGATCTATATGTGCCAGTCTTATGTACATACTGTTTGTGAGCACAGCGTCCACCGCGGCCGGAACATGCCCACGACATTTGAACTTGCTGACAGAGCACCATTCTCTCTGTGCCTTGTGACCAACATCAGACACCCACGTGCAAAGCCACTGCATGCAACCCCAAGAAAAGTTGTACACAAATCAAACTTCTGAATTCTACTATGTACATTGAGGCTCCCAGACTACCTCACACCCACTCCCTCGGCTTCCTCAACACCTCTAACAACCTCTCCTCTCGACTCCCAATCTCCGGCTTGTGCATGTATTCCCACCTCGCCGTGAGCGGCAAACTCATGAGGATACTCTCCACCCTCGCACCTGGCGTATTCAATCCAAACGCCGTGCCCCGATCATGCACAAGATTGAACTCCACATAGCGTCCCCTACGGATCTGCTGCCAGTGTTTCTGCTGCTCCGTAAAAGGCATGTCCTTCCTGCGATTGATGATGGGCAAGTAGGAAGGCAAGAACGCAGACAAGCAATCCTGCACAAAGGAGAATAGCTGCTCCTGGTCCTTCTCCGTCTCATCGAGGTCGTCGAAGAACAAGCCGCCAACGCCACGCGTCTCGCCGCGGTGCTTGTTGTTGAAGTACTCATCACACCACTTTTTGAAGCGCGGATAGTATTCCTTGTCGTGCTTATCGCACGTCGCCTTCATCGTGTTGTGGAAGTGGATCGCGTCTTCGTCGTAGAGGTACGAGGGCGTAAGATCGCAGCCGCCGCCGTACCACCATGCGCTGGTGTTGCCGAGCTCGTCGGCGGTTTCGAAGTAGCGGTAGTTGAGGTGGACGGTGGGCGCGTTGGGGTTGTGCGGGTGCAGCACCATGGAGAGGCCGGCAGCGAAGAACTCTAGCGAGTCGACGTCTGGGTCGAGGGCTTTGTGGTTCACGCGCATCTTTTGGATGGCGGCGCGCGGGAGGCGGCCGTAGACGACGGAGGTGTTCACGCCGCCTTTTTCAAAGACGTTGCCGTCTTGGAGAATGCAGGTTATGCCGCCTCCACCCTCTGGGCGCTGCCAGGTGTCGATTTGGAACTTTGTGCCGTCGACTTTCTCGAGCTCGGCAACGATCTGCTTCTGGTGTTGTTTTATGAATTGCTCCATTCGCAGGCGCATGGGGGATTGTTCGGAGACGCCATTCTCGCGCTTGAGGAGCTCATCTTTCTGCGCGATTGTGGGGGCTTCGGCCTTGATGGAGTCATCTGTCCACTGCTGGAGCGTTAGTGTGTATCCTGAAGGCCTGATGAAGCTTCAATCATACCATAGAGTATATCATGGCTCCAATGAAGGGCAGCATAAGCAACCGTATCCTGTTCGGCCATTTGCTCGGAGGGGGATTTCGCCATGCTTCGAGAGGATCTGGCTTCTTCTGAGGAGGCGTATCTGACATGCATCTTCGCGGAGTTCGTATGGCTCTAGCACTGAGGGTGTTTGGTCGCAGTGCCGGTCGTGGCGCATAGCTGTGGGGAAGCTCGAGAGCTCTCGCGACGCGGAAGGACGCTCGAAACGGCGGCATATTGAGCGATTGAGAAGCCGGATGAATATGGAAGCTTCGAGGTGACCGTGGAGAACAGGCAGAGATAAGCTTGACGCGATCTCGCCTTACGGGAATTAGGACGCGAGAAGTTATCGTGGAGAAAGTGTTCGGCCCATCTCACACCACGGTGGGCGCATCATCATGCAGGTACGTACCGAGGAGCTTCCGGCGATACAAACACGACAAACTAGTGCTTAGGGCCCCGATGTCGAATCCGTTGTCGATTGTCATGGTCTTCAATATAAGGTCAGTGGAGAAATCTCTCTCTACGTGCTGCAGCTAAGAGGTTGTCTACGTTTGGATTCATGCGCTGCTGTACACGTATATGCAGGCCGCTGGCCGCCAGCGTATCTAAAAGAACAGACTTCGCGCGCAACGCGTGTCCAAACCAAACGCGCTCTGTAGAAACGGGTGATCTATTCCTTGGATGCTTAAGATGTACACAGGCCCCAGGAGGTACTGATGTACCGGTGCAGGTGACTCAGCCTTGGGGGTATGGTCATGGGAAGCTGGGCAAGTGACTAGGGGCAGGCACAGCCATCAAAGAAGAGTCACCTTGTCCATGCGACAATGAAAGGGCGGGCCCAGCATGACGAAATCCTAGCCTTGAAGTGTCTTGCAGGTGCGCAGCGTGTTTGTATGGCGTTGTGAAGCGGGTAGTCACGACTAGCGCTTCATAAGCTGGTGATTGGCAAGCTGTGCTGCCTTGCACGCCCCGCCTCTTAAGGTCCCCTCTCACCGCCGCCAGCCCTCATTCCTACATATCTCTCCGCCACGCACCACAAGCACATTTCACAGACTTCTGCACCCGCTACCACCGCACTCAACAACAGAACCAGATCTACTACAGTCATCATGCGCTCCAAGTTCAAGGACGAGCACCCGTTCGAGAAGCGCAAGGCCGAGGCTGAGCGCATCCGCCAGAAGTACAACGACCGCATTCCCGTATGTCTACCTGCTTCAGCAGCAGCCTCTGTCTGGCTGTACAGTCGCTAACAGGACCCAGGTTATCTGCGAGAAGGTCGAGAAGTCAGACATCGCGACCATCGACAAGAAGAAGTACCTCGTCCCAGCGGACCTTACCGTAGGCCAGTTCGTCTACGTGATCCGCAAGCGCATCAAGCTGTCGCCCGAGAAGGCCATCTTCATCTTCGTCGATGAGGTCCTGCCGCCGACTGCCGCTCTGATGAGCTCGATATACGAGGAGCACAAGGACGAGGATGGCTTCCTCTACATCACGTACGTCACTCCTTTCGCATAAGACGCAGGAGCCATGCTAACAGCAACACAGCTACTCGGGCGAGAACACGTTCGGCGAGGCGATCTAGGCCATTCTACACACCTCTTGTTTACTCGATCATCGACGGCGCGGAGGGACTACGGCGTTCTCGGATTCTGTGGGCTTTCCTTGACATTTGCTGCAACACTATATCATGGCTGGGCTGAATGAAGTTATTATGATGAACGAGGCAGTGCGGTAGTCGCTCTCTCTACACTCAGTGCGGGCTGTCAGGAAGACCAAGCTCGGCTCCTGTCACATGGCACCTAAAGCTGATAAGGTGCCTGCGCTGGACAAGACGGTCGAGAGAGCGGCTCTGTCCAAGGAAGTTGGGTCATTTCCTTCCGCTGTAACTGTCGTCAATAGTATCATCCTATCTCGAATCTACAGAACTGCTCCAATAGCCATGTGACTTGCCAACCATCGTGACGCGCCCAAGGCACGCGTGAAGCTGTTCCTACTGACCCGCCCGCGTGACTTGCGGCTCATCCGGACTCTGAGACTGATGACGACATCGTTCGTCCGAGGACCGCACGCATGCGGCCCTATGAGGAACAGAGCCTGACGCATGATATCCCACGCTTCTCTCGTCAGAAGTGATCTGTGCAAGCTATGCCGCCCGATAGCACCTGGGTGAGCAATCCACGCGCCCAAAGGCGTGGGGTAAGCTCCCCGCCGTTGCGTGTGCACGGACCATCCAAATGCAGGTGCGGGACGCCGATCACAAGCTCCACGTTCGATGAAGTTTATCGCGACTTCGATGACATGCGCGTCTAGATCTTGATACAGATTTCTCTCTACACCAAAAGCCCACCAGAGGATTTACCGTCACACGACATACACCGGGTTCCTGCGATTGACACTTACCGCGGAGAAGTGCACAAGAAAATTCCCAATACAGTTCACAGCCATGTCTTACCAGTACATAATATCCAAGTATGTTCATTGAGTATTGCATGAAGTCTGCTTTTGCTAATGCAGATCTAGGAGCCTCGATCCCGTCTTCGCCATATCAATCGGTCTCGCCGCTGCCATCACACGCATAAATCGCGAAGAGAAGGAAAAAGGCAGGAGCACAGCACAGAGTATGGACGTCCTGAAGAGGAGATGGAGCCTCGCATGGCAAAAAGACGCCTTAGACAAGAAGCTTTGAAACAGAAGAATATGATTGCAGCGCCCGAGACCTGCTAGAACGCACTACAACAACAACAAAAAAAAATTACATTACAACATATCGTACACGTACACGCGCTCAGATGAACGCCGGGATGTTCTGCTCCATCTTCTTCCACTTATTTTCCAGCGGTTTCCTCGTGTACGTCAGGGTTACCACCTGGTATCCTCGCGGGTTGTGACAGGGCATATGCCATGGGCGCTGTGGGTTGTCGGACAGAGTCGCGAGGGGAAGGGCATGGGGGTCGAGGTGGTTGTGGTGGGCCATGGAGATATGGTAGTTTTCTTCTGGCCCGCGGACGTTGAGGATGTAATGCGAGTTGGGTATGACGGATTCTTCGTCGGAACCGTACATGTCGTCGTGGAGTTGGTGCGGGACATCGATAACTTCTTCATCGTCGATATAATCGTTGACATCGTTTGCGTCGTCGACGATCAAGTCATCGATGACGCCGCTGTCGCTGTCGTCGTCACTGTCGTCTTGTGGCGGGCTCGCGGATCCTTCGCGTCTATTCAGCTGTTCTGGCGCTTCAAACTCGTATTCGTGTTCGTCCTCGTCGTCATCCTCGCCTTCAGTGTCAGTGTACTCTGGCAGATCATCCATTTCCATGTCCACAGACGGGCCCAACTCTTCAAGGAACTCCTCGTTGGTGACTAGGATCAAGCCGTTGAAGTCGTCATCTTCGTCTCGTACAGGTGATCTAGGGGCGACGCCACCGGCAACGACGTGGCGAGGAACTAAATGCGGGATTCCACAGTTCCCTCAAAGGTTCTGCTATGTCGTCCTCATCGTGCTCCTCTTCCTCGGAGGAGGAGGAGATTACCGGATGTGGCTCGTCCTCTGCCATAACTGAATCTACCCTTTCAGGAACGTCAAACAAATCTTCGTGCGGATCGTTAGGGTCGAAGTCTTCGTCTACCGCCATGGGTTCATTTTCCCTTTCAGAACTGGGCTCAAGATCTACGGGAGCATCATCCGAATCATCATCTCCTACAGGCAGTCTGACGGTAACCCCACCCACCTCTTCGTACAGGCCGGGACGATCTTCACCATGCGCAATCGAACTGCTCAACGCGTACTCCAAAGGTAGCTCGTCAATCTCCTGATTACCTTGCAAATTGAGGTTCGTAGGGACAGTCCACCCATTCAGGTACTTTGTCGTCATTCCATCCGCCGCCTCGTCCATAATATTAACCCGAATCCTCAACACCTGCGGCGCCGCTCTAATCGTGCGCTTCACCGTGTGTCTACGGTTGACATTGCACCTCGTACACAACCTATCCTCATCCATGTAGTCGTTGAAATACACATCTAGCATCTCGTCAAGAGTGTGTATCTCCGGGTCAAGATCCACCTCAATCGACCTCACCGGCGCCGCCGGCGTAACAATCTTTTTCCCACATATCACACCCTGGCGTATTCCTTCTTGACATTCCCGTGTCTCGCTCAGATCAAGCTGGAACATCGCCTTGAACTCCTCGTTCCAATGGAGCTTGAATCTCTGATCTGCCGGGACGACTGCGGGAATCGCATACTCCATCTGATCCGTCACCCACTCGAAAAAGATCCCCGCGTCGCCAGGGCGACTATGCGCATATACCAGCGGCTGCGCGAGAATCGCCTGCGTGTCGATGAACGTCAGCCCCGCGTGGTTCGCGGCGATGATCTTCTGCCCGCCTTGGCCTTGCCAGAGCCAGTAATCCCAGGCCAGTGACTTGTACGCGCACATTATGCATGTTGCGGAAAGATGGGTGGGATCGGCTGGCTGATTGTGACCAAGTATCCACTGCACGAAGATGGGCGTGTGCATGAGTGCGTGGTGCACGACATGCTGGTAGTATGTGTTTGCTCCAGGCGCGAGTTGGATATCCCGGGGTTCGAGATTGGGGCGGTAGTCTTGGGGCTGCCATTGGGATTTGATTTTGAAGCCCTGGATCGCGTTAGATCTGGAGATGGTGCGAGAGGAGATGGACTTACATAGTGGTCACGCTTGATTTGGAGGGGTGTTTTCAGCGCAAAGGTTGCCTGTTGGGACACGCGGGATGTACGGGGAGGCATGTTTGTAAGATTTCTGGAAAAGTAAGTGGACTCGAGACGGAATGGTGGATGCATGGCTTCGAAGAAGATGGACTCTGATATACAATGCACACATGTCTTTGGCGTTCGGTCAATAAAGAGATGGCTCTTCGAGAGAGCTCCATTGTACTTCACCACTTCTTTCTGAAATATTTTGGGAGCCCTTTGTTGCCTTGTGTCCAGCTGGGTTGAAGTGAAAGAAGGAAGACAATGGACACTGGCATTGTGAAAGTCTTCAATGCGAGCTGCGAAAGGCGCGGGTTTTCAAGTCGTCGAATTTATAGGCATCAATGATGATCGACTAGGAGGCCACGATATTAGAATCGGTGACTAAGCTGTGAGGAGTCGCGTCACGAAAATGTTCACGAACTGGTCAAGAAGGAGTTTACAAAGACGGTGAACAGGATATGACATGCGTGCTAACAAACATTACTCCAAACTTCTCGAACCAGCGAGGAGCCTACAGCACCATCCCTCAACCCCTCTCTCTACCCCAACACACAATCCTACAGACCGTCCCTACTTTCCGCCCTCTTCCTCTTCCTCTCCCGCAGCCTTCCAGCAATAGTATCTGCCTCCTCTACCGGCGCTACATGTGCCACGACAGATCCTGCACGTGCGGCCGGCGCATCTTGCGGCTCCCTGACGTACCACAAGGTATACGGATCCCACACGCTCCTCGAATTCATTGCATCCGAAAAGTCAACCGGGTTGATGGTGAGTTTATTAGCCACAGCGGTGGGCTGCGTCCACTCCGCGATTTCGGCGTCGTTGCAGAAGAATTGGAGGGTATCGGGGTCGGGCACGACTTTCCTTTGGAACCTCGCGCGTCGTGCGCGGCCTGAAGTCACGCCCGCGCCGTAGTGGCCGGACGAGAGCGACTCTCCAGCGTGGTAGATCGCCGAAGCAAGCCGATAGCGCACGGGAAGAGGGTCGGCGGATTCGTGGTCCATGTACTCTGTCAGATCGAGCATGTCGGGAAGCTGGATGGTGGTTCTGTTCTTGCTGATCTCTCCTGTAGTCTCGTCGTAGTTGTCGAGTTGCAGGACGACGCAGAGATATTCGGGCGCGGCTTCGATAAGGTACTCGACTGTAATGTTCGCTTCGGGGCACTGGTTTGAACATGTGGATTTGGTGACACCGTCGAGGGTGTTGGCCATGCAGCGACGGATGGCGGCTTCGACAGTGTCGCCGTTTGTTCTGAGGGGATTGACGCGCAGACTTTGTTCGGGACGGGACATGCTGAAATGCCTTTCCCTGCAGGTGAGGCATGTGTGGTACTCGTTTCGGGATGTGGTGAAGAGAGAATCGTACTGTGTCTTGCGGCGAGCTCCATGTGAATGGTCCCTAGGCCTTGTTAGTACATTATTGCTGGAACGATTAAGCATCCATAGGGGCAGATCTTACGACGGATCATAACTGCTCTCTACCCCACCCATGATGAGCCGCATGAACTCTTCTGCATCATGTTGAGCGCCCGAATTTCGATTTCTTGCGTCCGCTGTTGCTTTGTCTTTCTCAGACTGGGATAAAAGTTTCCTTCCGCGCGCTTTTTCCAACTTCTCTGACCATTGCTCAGGATCCCTGGAGAACCATCGATCTGCCAGATTATGAAGGCCAACCAGCGCTGGATCATCTCGTTCGAAGATTCGTGGTTCACCGTTTCCATTTTGATTCATTCGGTAAGGGCCCCAGTACTGTTGGAATAGAGTCTTCAAAATACATGGTACACAACCAGTGCCATGACGTTCCATCTGTATAGAGACCCTATCTGCACGTGGTTGGTCCATATTGGGGTCATCAGGTTTACAATCCCAATGCGCACCACCCTCGCGATGCTCCTGTATCCAGTTGACGAAGCGAGGCAGGTGGAAAAGTGTCTGCAAAGTGGCGTTGCGATAGCAATCATTGCCTAGATTTGACAGACCTCGAGGCCTTGGATTTTGACGATTGACATCCCATTTATATGCTTTGGAGATTCGATTGGCGGTGGCGATGCGATTTTGCTGGATCTGACTTTGTCGTGGAGGCATTGTGAAATTCTTAATAAGATAATGGGGAACTTGGGATAGATCTTCAACGAGCTGAAAATTGAAGACAGTAAGGTAGTTTGAGAATACATGAACATCAACGTGCAGATGGACATGCTTCAAACAAATCAACGTTCACTTCCTTATTCCACTGTACTATGGACAAAGGACGGCTGAATAACATTGTTGAAGTGAAGGAGGCTTTTGCAAGTGAAAGAGGTGAACAATGCTTTCATGTAGCCAGTTCGAGCCATCGCTCATAGACCAAGTTTATCGATGTCCTGAACTGCAAAGTCCGATGCGAAACAGAGCTGATTGGAATACAAAAGTGATACTGCGGAGGAAGACGTAGCAAGGGCTAATAAGAAAGAATTGATACATGTAACTGTAACTGGACAACTCTTGTTTGAACCTCATACTCCACGATGGCTGTCAGCTTTCTGGCGCTCTTCTCTGTTCGTGATTCCTCTTAATTCTATGCACAGTGTGCCCGCGGCTGGCAATGAAGTAAGCATCTTCGTCTAGTGCGCCCCTTGCCGACCTTGTGACCATTGTCCCGTGAGATGTACGGATGGCGGGTCACAATTATGGAGAATCGGACTCGACACATACTTCTGACGACGAGTGAATGTAATCAATTCTAGGTACGACGTTCATAATGGGTAAAGCGGCGGTTAGTGGTGCTGTGGTGCAAGTGGGTGCATAAAGTGGTCGTGGTCGCGACTTGGGCTCGCTTCGGCAAGCCAAACGCCAAACGTCGGGTCAACTGGAAACAGCGACCAACTCTGTAACACGTGCAATCACCGCCCAACACTACCACGGTTGCACAAACACGACCCGGGCCTGCGCTGATCAGAGTGATAGTCGCTCGCTCTCTAGATCGACATCATGTCGGGGCTATTCAGCAACATCCTCACAAACACGACTTCGCGATACCAGAATCTGCGGCAACAGCTCCTCAACAGCGAAGCAGACGGCGACACGGAAGACGACTCGCACATTTCCCGAGTGCTCCGCGCGTACTACACGGAGAAAGGCAGGCCATTCCCGCAATGGCTTCCTCCCGACCCAAAGGCCCCGCAGGCAGCTCCCACCCAATTCGCATCCTCGCGCCAGCAAGGACAGATGCAACCCACGGGCGGACGAGGGGGAGGGCTGAGTGACCTATGGGACGCGCCACAGCAACAACAGCAACCACAGGAGCCTCTCTCGTTGCGTCGTGGACCAGGTGCTCGAGGTGGAGGAGCGCGACCACTGCAAGGACGACCCGGCATGGGCAACTCGTTGACACCAGAACCACAAAGCCAAGGCAGACCACTACCGAGCCAAAGGGCCGGCAGCTATCAGAGCAGTCTCCAAGGAGGTTACCAAGCCGATGCATCGCCACCACCGAGCGCAGGATCAGGCTCGACAGCACAGGAGCGGCTCAAGGCGAGGTTGTGGGGGAGGTCAAACAGCCCTGCGCCAAGTGCAGCCTCGGACGCAGGCAGCCAGTCTTCGAGGATGGGCGCATATGACAGACCGGCACCACAGGGAGGAAGGGCGCCATATCAAGACGAGCGCAACAACAGTTATGGAAGCACAGGTGGTGGTGGTGGTGGTGGTGGTGGTGGTGGTGGTGGTGGTGGAAGACAGCAGGGCTCGTCAAGCGTGTCGTCGAACTCGCCTTGGACAGGCAACGACGACCCATACGGCCCTGGATATGACAGAGGACCACCACAACGGGGACCTGCAGGTGGACGTGTAGGGCTGCCCAGTGGCCCGCGCATGCGTTAGGGAAGCTTGGTGACGGAAGGGGTTGGCGCATGGGGTTGCATTTGGGTCACAGGTAGCATTTTGAGCATGGCGTCAAGGAGTACACGACATAGCTCTGTTTATTCGCAGCAGTTCTAGATGGTAATGAATAGAACATGCAAGTTTCCTCATTCATCTTCGGATAGTGCGTGCATGCGCCGTGATTGGTACCCCGCGCCCGACGCCTGCGCCACAGCACCGACGTCACCCGAGTGAACTAGCAGCTCGCAACCATCACCTGCGGCGACTCTAGTGCTCCATGTGCGCGTCTTCGTTGATGCGCGCGAGTTTCCAGGCTCCTACACCCAGAATCCCTATTAGTACCAAGTAGAGCAATACCCAATACCCAATACCTTTGTCTCCCTACACATCCTCCCACAGTTGCCCCGCATGGCGTCCTCGTCACGAAGATCGCCGTCGCCTGCTTCGTTCTACGCCCTGAGTGATGATGAAGAAGGCGAATACAATACCATAAAACACACCACCAACGGCCGGGGTGTGAAGCTGCTCTACACCAAAAGCAAAGTGTGTTGAGATCCTACTATCCCGGTGGCGTGAAATCATCTAACAGCCCCAGGTCTACGTACATCCATCGCCGTCGGCCAAAGACAATATCCCAGGGTTCGTAGCCCTGGTGCAGCAGAAAGGACGACCCACAGCTAGTGATGCACGCCCTACCTCTTCCTCGTCCGCCCGAAGCGTCAACGCGCCCTCCCTGCTTCTCGCGTGGATGCCCGAGTCGGCTCTCGGGGATGCTTACGATACATACGTAAAGGTCGATCTATCAGATTCGGCCTCTCCACCAACACAGTCCTACCTCGTACCTCCACCGCCGACGACTTCTACACACAGCGCAGTCCCCGGATATGCCTTCGCCATCCCTGTCAGCGAGATCTACTCCATCTTGGTACGACCACCGAGCATCGGATGGTGGTTCGGAAGCGTCGTGGTCAATACTAGGGCGGGCGATAGCTTTCCAGCCCTCTTTTTCCATGATAGCGAGTGTCAGTCTACCATCATGCAGAGAAAGAAGCTGGCAAAAGAGAGTTTTGATCCTTTTGGCGACGGCGGAGGCATGTTTTGGGGCGGAGATGAGGTGCTACGCTGGTTGAAGCGATACGTCAATGTGGAACGGTCCGGCGCTGACCCAAGCGTATACCTGATCGATCCGTCCGAAGACGACAAAAAATCCTTTGGAAAGAACGCTACTTCGCCAAAGTCGAACAAAGACAGTGCAGATGCATCGTCCTCACAAAGCCCCGGTAAGCGGGACGGCGGCATGGATCCTGTCACCAAGGCATTGAAGGAGGCAAGGTGGAACTTCCTCGAGAAGCTCAGTCAAGTCACGACATTCACACGACGAACGGCGCAAGCAGTCGCGGACAACCCTAAGATCCCACCACAAGTTCGGAGACTGATCCAAAATCCAGAGGTGCAGACGCTTCAAGACGAGTTCGACAGCGCACGAATCTATTTGGCAAGGTGGGCAATGGGCATGGCCGAGCAGAGCGAGCGTGAACGCAATCAAAGGATATGGACTGCGAAGGACGTCCTAGCAATGGAGGAGAGTGATGTCGGAGACTTCGAGATCCTTGACATGGACAAGATGACCATGGCGGACAGGAGAAAGCCTGTCACGTTGAAGGAGTGGAAGGGCTTTTTTGATCCAAAGGGCCGGCTCCAACTAACACCCGACGAGGTCAAGGAGCGAATTTTCCACGGCGGTCTAGACCCCGATGATGGCGTGCGGAAAGAGGCATGGTTATATCTGTTAGGCGTCTACGAGTGGGATAGCTCCGAGGAAGAGCGTCGTGCAAACGTGAACAGCCGCCGCGACGAGTACATCCGCCTCAAGGGTGCTTGGTGGGAGAGGCTGGCAGAAGGCGAACAGACCGAAGAGCAAGAGGAGTGGTGGAGAGAGCAGAAGAACAGGATAGGTTCGTATTTCGCATTCACCATCCTTCGAAGAAACCCAGGCTAACTTTTCCCCATTCTATGGGGTCCGCCATGTAGAGAAAGATGTTCACCGAACTGATCGCAACATACCAATCTTCGCGGGCGAAGATATTCCACATCCAGATCCTGACTCGCCATTCGCAGACACCGGTACCAATGTCCATCTGGAGCAGATGAAGGATATGCTTCTGACGTACAACGAATACAACAAGGACCTCGGGTATGTGCAGGGTATGAGCGACCTTCTTGCACCCATCTACGCAGTCATGCAAGATGATGCCATAGCCTTCTGGGCCTTTGTCGGATTTATGGAGCGCATGGTATGTGACAGCTTAACAACAATCAATGACATGCTGACCTGTGTAGGAGCGCAACTTTTTAAGAGACCAGTCTGGCATGCGCAAGCAGCTCACGACTCTTGATCACCTTGTGCAGCTCATGGACCCCAAGCTATACCTCCACCTTCAGTCTGCTGACTCGACGAATTTCTTCTTCTTCTTCCGCATGCTCCTGGTCTGGTACAAGCGGGAGTTTGAATGGGCCGATGTTCTTCGACTGTGGGAGTCACTATGGACCGACTACCAGAGCAGCAACTTTCACATCTTCATTGCGCTAGCTATCTTGGAGAAGCATCGCGATGTCATCATGGCGCATCTTCAGCACTTCGACGAGGTATTGAAATATGGTAGGCTTATTGCTTGATTACTACTTCTGGGTTGGAAAGCTAACGTCATGCAGTGAACGAGTTGTCTGGCACCATGGATCTTGAGTCCACAATCGTTCGTGCTGAGTCACTATTCAAACGCTTCCAACGAACGGTTGAAACCATTGACAAGAAGGGCAACTTCCCGTCTGCACCACAAGCAAGGCAGCGAAAGTCGCAAGCCGCGGTAGAAGCTGGCCCTGTGCCCTCTTCATCGAGCTCGAATGCACCGCCCAAAGCATCCTCTACGGGCACTGATCAAGGCAAGCCCGCCAACGAGGAGGGCGATGCGAAGGTCATCAGCCCTGAGCTGCGCGCGCTGCTGAGCAGAAAGGTTGAGAAGCTCGACAAGCAGGACATCGCCAACCACGGTGGCAGTGGCTCATAGATGTCAGACTCTCTTATGTTACCGTTGATGATGGCGTTCCGGAATAGCATCACACGTGCTGGGGTACTTGGGACATATACTTCAAGTGTTTGGGTATGGGTATCGGTCTTCCTCTTCACCTTTGAGCGCATCACTCCTCACTTCACTTCTTGGCACAAATCGCAATACATACCTTATAAATAGTTATCCACTCTCGCGAATCAATACCACACATTTCCTCCGTTCGTTCAACTATATCGACGTTTCGAGCGTCCCGTTCGCGCACGTCACAGCTATTAACACTCTTGCGGTTTGCGCATTCACTACTTTCCAACGAGTACTGGGTCCTTCACGCGCAAAACGCGAACGCGACAGACACGCACAATGGGCGACCGCCATATGTTCTCTGACCTTCACAGCCGAGGTCATGGTCACAGCGACCTCCCCATGGACTATATCAATCGCATGCTCAATCGTCACTCGCGCTCTACATCACGCCCATACCAAAGACCCCACTCGCGTCCACCTCCGCCGCCAGCAGCTAGCCCACAGACGAGCCCTCGCCGACAAGAGAAGTCCAGCGCGCCGCGACAACATATGCGCAAGCACCACCGGCTTAAGATGACGTCCTTCACTGGACCGTGGACTGACGACGTAGATGCGCTCAAGAAGGCGGTTCAGTCTATGCCCGACCAGTACAAGTCGTCTTTCTCCAGCGCATCCAATGAGGTCCTCGAGAAAGTCTGTGACCCGGAAGTCCTGCACGTCTGGGAGACTGACTCCGATATCGATAACATGCTCCAACTCACTTCAGTCATCGCGAAGCTATGCAACCTCGGGACACGCAAGGAGAAAGGCGCAAACGCAAGCGATGGCGCCATGGTCATCATCGCCGAGGAGAAGTCCGGCCGCAATAACTTCGCTCGCATATGCCAGCTCGTCGAGCACCTGACCTGCGCGAACGGGAAGAAACATCTAGATGGCACAGTCGCAGCATTTGGCACCATCGTCGTCGTCATAGGATGGAACAACAGTATACGCAGCGACAACACAGGCAAAGAAGTCGATAGCACCGTCAAGCGCATCAACATCGCCATCGAGCGCGTGTTCAAAATGAGCAGCACCAAGAAAGAGCTCATCTGGCACCACGGCCCCGTCGTACACTTCCTCCTCACTTGGATCAACAAAACCTCCTCCACCCCTGCGCTCAGCTCTATCGGCCATAAGCATCACCGGATCCCTCAACCTCACAGATAGCGTCAAGCCCTCGCCCGCTGGCCGCGCAAACACACTCCCAGACCTCACCTGCCTCGAAACCTATGCGCGGAAATTAGATATCCCAATCCTTTTCCTCGACCCGGCCAGCCAGTTGCTCAATTTCCCACACTTGGCGTCCTACATGTACTACTTCGCATACTATATCAACACGTTTCTGCCGTCCTCGCTCAGCCGGCCGCACTTGCACAAAGCGCAGGACTCGCTCGTAACCTTCGCGTTCCAGATCCTCGGCGCAAGTAAAGCCAAATATGGCGAGACGGTCGTCAAAGCCGTGAAGGCGCATCTCGACCCCGGCGCGGCGAAGAAGTGGGCGAGACAGTGTGTCGACGCGCGGAACTATGAGAAGAGCAAGTGTAGAGCTGCGGGCGCGGAGCAAGGCATACACCGCGCTGTTCAAATCGCAGACAGTCCCTTCTCACTCTTCTCCTCCTCCTCCTGCCCCTCCCTCCCAGCGTTTTCGAGACTCGCGGTTGGACCCGCAGCACTCGGCAGTATCGAATTCCACACCGCAGCACCCGTGAATATCGACCTTCTCCCAATCCCGCATGCGCCCCGCGAACCCGGCGACATGCTACATCCTCCTCCCCGCGCACGCGCAGGATAAAGACAAAGTCACGCACCGCACGCAGGGCCTCATGATGGCCGTGCTCGAGCGCGTGCGCCAAGAAAAAGGGAATCCAGACCTCGCCAGCGGGGAGGCGGAGATGTGGGCTGCCGTGCGGAAAGCATGTGAGTGGGCGTTCAACGAGGCGAAGAGCGGGATGCCGAAGGGCGTTGGGGAGAAGGTGAAGTTTGTACGGGAGAAGTTGGGCAAGGGGACGTGGGGGTGTGTTATGAATGGCAGTAAAGGAGGTGATAGTAGTGGAGGGGATGGGAAGGGGATTAGTGAGGCGGCGAGGGCGAATCGCGATGCTGTGAGGGCGTATGGCGCGGGTGGGAGTCAATTCGGCCAAGTCCACGGGTTTGGAGGACAGCCACAGCAACAGCAGATGGGGTTCGGACAACACGGCTTTCCGAGGACAACCTCAGCACTTTGCGCAGCATCAGACGCCGCAGATTCCCTTTGCTCAGCCGCAACAGGGCATGGCGGCTCCCCCCAATAGCCCTGGTGTGGGCCACCTGATCCCGCAGCAGGGCATGTTCGCTCCTCCTCAGGTGCAGGGACAAGGCTACGGCGCACTTCCTGCGCAGAATCATGGACATGGACCGGTCCGTATAATCAACGATAAGTATGCTCAGGTGCAAGGCGTGGGCGGCGGTGGGGGAGGTGTGTATATAGGTCCGCCGCCACCAATACGTCAGGCTAGTCGAAGAGGCGGAGGAAGGGGAGGGTATTCGGAGAGCATGGGTGGGAATTGGATGTAGACGAAAAGGCAGTTGGTGGTGTGTGTTTCATACTCCCGAGCTCACTTTATGTGTGCCGAGTTTCATGGTCAGCGGAGTTCAGACTGCAGTGGGAGGATGGCATGGAAGGTCGTGTTCACTTTGATTCTAGCATGATATAATTGCTGTCATGGAGCAAAGCATGTATAGACTATGAGAGCTTGAATTTAGCCCGTAAAGACCATTCTGGATGAGGCCTGAATGTGAGGTGGGGTTCTTACTCGCCAACCATGCTGTTCAGTGCGACCTCGTATTCGCCATCTGCATCAAGCTCTCCGTCAGCGCCATCATGGACATCATCATCGACGCTCTTGTCGAGATAAATGACCTTGCTTGCCGTTGCTTCCTTGAACATTAGATCCACGGTCTGCAAGCCCGTCGCACGCAAGTCCACCGCCAAGTCCATGTGGTTCGCACCCTCGCCAAGCATAACTGACGGCTCTTCAACACCGAGCCCAGCTTCAACAGCTTCAGGATCGAAGCCAGCCCCGTTGTAGAAATCGTAGAACTCGAGACGCGTGCCGAAGAGCAAAATGCCATGACCCTCGAGAATGTGCTGGCTGCGACAAAGCACATCAGTCAAGACATCACCACGGTGAACGTCGTTGGTTCCGGCAAACTGTGGAAAGGTCTGGAGATTGTCGATCATGATTGCGAGGTAGGTGTACGGGCGATACTCGTCGGCAGATCCATCGGCGCTGGGAATCTTCTTCAAAACCTCGAATCCAGCAATGTCTTCTGTCTTAATCATGTGCCATATGACAGACGTAGTGAAAGACCAATAGTGACCGAATTGTCTGAGAGCTTCCTTCTCAATCTGCTCTGCCAACTGCTTCTTGCTTGGCTTCTTTGTCTTGCCTTTCTTGGAGCCCTTCTTGGGTGGTAGGGCGGTGAAGTCGGGGTCTGAGCCGTCGGCAGCTTTGAGCATGAAGTTCAGGCCGTGTTTTGCGACGGGGCCTAGAGAACTTGGTTGGACGACATAGCCGGCGCATGCAGGGTAGTAATACTCCAGTAAAGCGAGAGCTAGGTCTTGGGCAGCTCGCATACGGTCCGCGTTCGGAATGGATTCGTTGTCGTAGCTGGCAACGTATCGGGCACATAGGTCTTGGAGGTGTAGAGGCACCTGCAGCGCAGGTGGCTCCAAAGTGAGAGGTGCTTTGATGATGGGTCCTTCGGCTGATGGATCGAATTGCGGGGCGAATTCAGACCCGTTAGGAGGGTGCTGAAAGCCTTGCACTTCAGCTGACGGACTGGGCTGCGGGACGAAGCCATGGCCGTCGCGAGGTTGCTGATAGTCATGTGCAAAAGCGGGCCCGCCATATGGCTCCATGTACTGCTGATGCATGTGCGGTTCACCTCGTACAAAGGAGGCAGGGTATTCAGAGGCCTCGGGCGCATAGCCGGGCCCAGCACCACCATGCACGTCCATTTCGCTGGAGTGGGTGTAGACAACGAGGAGTTGAGTTGGGTAGCGGAAGTAGTGATAAGAAGCAGGCGGGTCGAGCGGATATAGTGATAGCGGAGCGTGCTTGTGGTAAAGGCATGTCTGGGACGCAGGTGAGATCCATTCACCCAGAGTGAGAGCCTTAGCGGTATTACTTGACATGATCATGATGCTGAGGCGTTTGTCTTTTCCCCAGAGTGAAGTGGCGTCGGGTCATATTCCTGGGCGGCATGCGAATCTTGCATAAAATGCCTTTTGCAGAGTTCATTTCGTCAGTTCTCATCCATGCTCTCGTCTTGTCTAGCTTCCGCCTGCTCATTAGTGTTTTCGGTACCCTCGGCACCCTCCAGCTTCTTGGCCTGGGACTTTGCCTTCTTCTTCAGCTTCTTCTCTCTATTCCGCCGCGTCCTCTTCTCGCGCTCTGCCTCCTCCTTCTCCTTGGCCAGCCTAGCTTGTTCCTCGTGCTTGTCCTTGTTGGCCTGCATCTTTTTCCGCAGGGCGATCCTCGTCTTCTTGCCCTTGCGTGCGCGCTTGTGGATTGTCTCCTCGACTGTGGCTGGCTGGGGCGGATGGCCCACGAGGACTTCTCTCTTGAAGCCGGCTGGGGATAGCTTCTTGACCTTCCATGGAAGCGCGCATCCTGGCCAAGGCAGTTTGGAAAGCTCAGATATGGTCTTGCCATCTACAGCAGCAGCCTGGAGTCGCAGCTGGTCCTCACTCGTCGGCTCATCCGCGAAGTAGTAGGAGCGGGGCTTCTTCACGAGGAAGCCGGGCTCGCCGTTGGCCGCATCAGGCGAAGAGAGGCGGATCTTGTGCGTGGTGGGGGCACTGCTGGAAGTGGTTGTGAAGAGGCGCAGTTCCGTCTCCTCTTCGTCGCTGACAACAGCATCTTGGAGGGCGGCATCGTCAGTCTCGGCAGTGGTGAAGATGAAGTGGTTACGCAGCCGCGCACGCAGCAGTTCCTCAAGCTCCGGGTCTGGGGTAGAGCGTGCTGAGGACGCAGGCGAGTGGAGCTCCTCGCGGCGAACGCTGCACCATGGTCAGCACGGGGGGTCGGCGAGCGCGACAGGAACACATTACCGCTTCGAATGCAATGCTTCTGCCATGACGCGCGGATGACTTGGAACGACGTTGGAGGGCGAAAGTTCTCTGCGGCAAATCGGCTGTCATACCGGGAGATCGACACGTGCGGCCCGTGCTGTCCGTCGATGCTACTTGATAGTGCGATTCGCAGCTACGTCCTTGCTCTGTGGATCGAACTTCACCAACAATGCACACCAGGAAATCTCCGCTTTTGCCGACGCCACCGAGTGCCATGGACACGATTGGGACTGCTTATCCGCGTGACCCAGAGGAGTCGGCAGCAAGCACGCTGCCGAGGCCCAGAGACGCAGGATGCGACCCAGAAAGCGATTCCAGACCTCTCCGATTGCAGGATTCCCTTGCAGCCCTGAAGCAGACACGCGCTCCGGTAGCGAGTGGCTCCATGGTGAGCCAGGGTTCTTGCTACTGCTAGAGTGAATCCAGTTACACCACAAAGCCCTCATCGGCCTCGAGCCAGTTCTGCACCAAGCGTCCCCGGGCGCCTTCCGTAGACCAGGGTATGTGAATTGCAGGAACCATTCCAAGTATTTTGGCTTGCTTCCTCCCACTGCCACGTTGTATGTAGCGCGTGTAGATTGCCATACTCGACCGAGGAGGCACATTACTACTGCAGCATGGTTTGCGCCTACCACGAGGCGGCCAGAGAGCGAGATCTTCACAGGTTGGTAGCCAGTGTTGCCATGCACAAAAAACCCCACTCCATGGCTTTTGCTGATTGTGTGCCCCTGAAGATACTACCGCCCGTGGCTGGACGCGCAGAGTCTCGTGAGTGCCAACGGCATCGGCTACAAAGGCCTCAGCCAGAAGGAATTTCGCCCGCAAAATGGTCGCGATCGCTCCCTCACGGCCTTCGCCCAGCTGGCCGCGCTGCGCTTGGACACGCGACGTGCCATGGTCTCGTTGATTGACTCGACCCGACAATACATTCTCGCCGAAGCCACTCGCACTGTTTCTCTCCTCTCGACCGCTGCAGAATCCCCGGGAGACGAGGTCTGGCTTGGCAATGCCATTCTGAACAAGTTCGACGCTGTGTGCCACCATACCTTCACTTCGAGGTACATTGCAAAGGAGGAGAATGGCGATCCGTACGAGGCAGAGGCCATGTTCATTCCAGACTGCCGGATGGATCCCCGCTTCGCAGACAGGGACTATGTCAAGGACGAACCCGGTGTTCGTTTCTACGCTGGCGTGCCCATCATTACCAGAGCTGGACATCGCATCGGCGTATATGCCGTCTCGGACGAGAAGCCGCGTGATGCCATCAGCGCTGCTGAGGTGCGGTTCATGCAGGACGTGGCCGCCGCCATCATGGAGCATCTTGAGCTTGCAAAGGACTCAGATGACCGCATCAAGGGCGAGCGCATGGTGAAGGGTCTGACCCAGTTCATCGAGCGTTCAACTGCGCAGGACCTGCGCGAAGACTCCAACCCCAGGTCGTCGATTATGGACCGACAGACTGAGAACGCACGCCTCCAGACACTTGATGAAGAGGAAGATGCTGCTCCCGCGCCGCCTGCACACACAGTCAAGCAAGCAGCCCAGCGCAAGCACGAAGGCGAGTCGGACACGACGCGCATTTTCCAACGGGCAGCCCGTATCGTTCGCGAAAGTACAGACGCTGATGGTGTCGTCTTCTTTGATACTTCTGCAGCTGGCATCACGGGCCAGCTCCACAATTTCGACAGACAGGCGAACAGTAGCGATGAAAGTGCAACGCACAACACAACCGACTTCGACACTGGCGATTCTACGACATCGCGCCGGCGTAGAAGGCAAAATGCGATTTTCCACGAAAGATCGGTCGATGCGGCACTTGCCCAAAGCAAAGCATGTCCAGTTGCAGGTCTCTCTCTGCGTAATGGTAATGCATCTCTAGTGCATGCTGACTTCGCCTTTACTGAAGCCACCATGGAGCGCTACATTCATCGCTATCCGTTTGGCAAATTTTTCAATTACAATGAAGAGGGAGTTGGTTTTAACAGCTCCGACGAGAAGAGCCAGACTTCGGAAACTGACCAATCGGACCGCACCCAGACAGAAGCATCGAACTTACCAATCAAGAATCGGAAGAGAAGAGAGAGGTTCATCCCGACCGAGTTCTTGCAAGTTCTGCCCAATGTACGAACACTCATCTTCCTCCCTCTTTGGGATCCGGCTTCCGAGCGCTGGGTGGCTGGTGGATTTATCTGGACCACACAGGCTGGACGACTAATGAGCCCTGAAAACGAGCTACCTTATCTTCAAGCATTTGGGAACAGCATCACTAGCGAAGTTGCACGCTTGACGGCTCAGAAGGCCGATAAAGCCAAGACAACATTCATTGCCTCCATATCCCACGAGCTTCGCAGTCCTTTACATGGAATTCTAGGATCAGTCGAGTTCCTTCGCGATACTGTATCATCCGCATACCAGGAGTCTCTCGTTTCTTCCATAGAAACTTGTGGTAAAACACTACTGGATACCATCGACCATGTTCTCGACTACGCAAAGATAAACAAACTACGAAGCACGAATTCTCAGCGCAAGCAACGCAACGATAAGCGCCAGAAGAGATCCCCGGCTGACAACTCAATCCTTGGTGTGACTGCCGACTTTGATCTTGCTCAGCTGGTGGAAGAGGTCTGTGACACAGTCTGCGCAGGTCACACTTTCCGCAAGACACAGAACGCCAATGGCGGCGCCATTTATGACCAAGCAGAGAACAACATTACAAATGCCAGGGATAGAGTTGGTGGAGTCAATGTATCCCTCATCGTCGCGCCTCATGTGAGCTGGAGTATCCGTTCGCAACCGGGCGCGCTACGACGCATCGTTATGAACCTTCTTGGAAATGCCCTCAAGTATACTGACTCAGGCTTCATTGCAATAAGACTGGAGCAGACGATGAGCAGTGACAAGACCATTGACTTGGCTCTCACCATTGAAGACTCCGGCCGTGGAATGTCTTCTGACTACCAGCGGACTAAGCTGTTCGCTCCTTTTAGTCAGGAAGATCCGTTTTCCAGCGGCACTGGGCTTGGGCTCAGCATAGTGAAGCAAATCGTCGAATCTCTCAAGGGAGAAATTGAGGTTAAGAGCACGCTCAATGTAGGCACGCAAATATTGGTAGCTATTCGACTACCGAGTTCGCAAAGCAATCCTGCGGAACAGGACCATGCGCTTCGCGCTTCGAAGGAATTGTCTGGATTGTCTGCAAGTGTCGTCACAGTGGCTGATACTCTCAGAGATGAGCGTGGAGTTCATCTGAAAGAGTCCATGCTAAAGGCCTGTCAGACGTATGACATGCACATATCCGGAGTTGACCAAGTTACAAGTGCCGAAACAGACCTCTTGCTATGCGACTTACCGTCACTTACGGAGTTGCTTGAAAAGCCGGGCGTGGGCCGAGTCCATCAGGCACCTCTATCTGTGGTCTGCATCTGCACAGACACGGCTGAAAAGACAGTCGTTGACGCACACCTCTCGCAAAAGATGGATGCATTGGGCTGGGTCGTCGAAGTTGTCACACAACCGTAAGTCCGCCCACATCCCAAGTCACCATCTACACGTACCTAACCAAAACTCCAGCTGCGGCCCCCGCAAACTCACCCGCGCCCTTCTCACCTGCCGCTCCCGTGCCTCCAACCAAGGCTCAAACCGCCACTCGCTCATCCGCTCGCAAACCATCCTCAACGTCCCCACCACCGACACGCACCATCACCTCACCCCGCCCGCTGCCCTCGCACACCGCTCCCTGAGCGAAGTATACCCCCACGAAAAACCCCCGTCCCAAAATGAACCCGGCATGCCCTCCCCGCCCATCTCTCAGGCCCTCCCAACGACAATCACCCCCCTAAGTCCTGGCCAGGAAGTCAGCGCCGAGTACTTCAGCCCCCGCGTCCTGCTCGTCGACGACAACGCGATCAATCTCAAACTGCTCGTCGTATTTGCGCAGCGCCAAAAGCTGCGTTTCAGCGAAGCGATGAATGGCCTCGAAGCGCTCAATACATTCAAGCGCGAAGCAAACATTACGGAGTCCGCGCCCGTCCGGCCATTCGACTTTGTGCTCATGGACCTCAGCATGCCCGTCATGGACGGGTTGACATCCACACGGCAGATACGGCAGTTTGAAAAGAAAATGGGTCTGCAGCGGAGTACGATTGTGGCGCTCACGGGGCTGGCAAGTGCGCAGGATCAGCAGGATGCTAGTGATGCGGGGGTCGATATGTATTTGGTTAAGCCGGTCAAGTTTGCGGATATTAAGCGTATTTTTGGGGCGAAGTAGGGGGTGACGTTGGGATAGATGGGGGGGGGGGGTGGTAATTTTTGCTTGGGCGTTGGAGATGGATATGGTGCGGTGGGTAGGGGGTTTTTCCTTGCGTACATGAAGCGTGGCGAATTGGATGGGTCAAGACATAGGTTACATTCTTACGTGGATCAAGAGTGAAATGAGTAATGATTGAGTGCTTATTGGTCACTGCCTGCTCAGACGATTGCGTTAAGCTGCGCTACAACCTCGCCGCAAGTCAACCCAAGTACCCATTCGCGCCCAACCACTCCCTAACCACCGCCTCATCCCTCTTCGCATACTTGGCATACGAGCGGATCGTATCATCAATAACCTCCAGCCCCTTATCATACCCACGAGTGTCCTTGCCCTTGAAGAACGCCTTGATGTCATCCGCAACCTTCTCATCCGCGAACTTATTCAGCCCAAAGCGCAAGAAGCGCTCCAGCACGACCAAATTCCCACTAAGCGTCGGATGCACCTTGCTATCCCAGTTATCACGGATGAAATACCACACCTCCGGGCGCACCTTGCTGTTATTCGCGAGCGCAATGGTGCCGGAGTGCTTGTCCTGCATGGCGACTTTGTCCGAGAAGATGAAGTCGAGGTACTCCTTTGCGAGGGCGGGGGACTGGACGCGGCCCATGGACTGGAGGCAGATTTCCTTGCCGTCGATGGAGGTGGTGGAGAGGTATTCCTGCTGGATGGTGCGGAAGGCGGATTCGCCGCGCTGGCGCATGGCGGTGGCGAAGATGGCGCGGCGGAGCGAGGGGTGGATGGCGGATTTGTCGCCGGCGACGTAGGCGTCGAAGCGCTTGAGGGACTCGTCGACGGTGGCTTGGTGGCCGACTACGCCGGCGGAGAGGAGGAGGCTGGCGCGCAGCTGGCCCGTGAGGAAGCTCTCGCCGTCCTTGAACTCCCAGCCGACCTTCTCGACGGCGGGGGTGATGAGCTTGAGGTGGTATTTCCTCAGACCTTCGCTGACATCTTCGCTGTTAGAGAGGACGCTTCGGACGTTGCCGATGTTGGTGAGGATCTGGGACCAGACCAGGTAGTCGGACTCATCTGAGAAACGCTCTACCAAGGCAAGGAGACCGGCTGTTGATCCGAAGCCAGCGACTGAGTTGGCATAAGCGTCACCAACGAGGCCAATCTTGTCCTCGACGGTCAACTGTGAGCGAGCCTCTCCGAGCTTCTTGAGACGATCAGCTGGGTAATTAGTCCTGTAGAAGCCCGTGAGGTTCTTGTTGATTTGGTAGAACCCATCTTCAACGTTCCTGATGGTCTCCTCCTTTTGAGTCAGGGCTGTGGTCTTGTGCAGCGAGGCAGCCGAGGCAGAGGAACCAGTGTGCAGGCCAAGTGGGATCCACCATGTAGTCTGATCCTCTTCAGGCTTCACGTCGCCAGAAAGAAGGAAGCGCTCTTGGCGCAGGCCAATCTGGCCAGGCTCCTCGGCAACAGTAACGACAGGGAAACCAATCTTGCGCACCCACAAGTCCATGAAGCTGTTTACATCCTGACCAGAAGCCTTGCTAAGCGCCGACCACAAGTCGTTGGTGGTGGCGTTCGAGTACTGATGGGCCTTAAGATAGTCGGCTACACCTTGCAGGAAGACCTTCTCCCCCAAGTGAGCGCTCAACATGCGGATCACGGAGCTTCCCTTGAGGTAGCTGATATGGTCGAAGATCTGATCGACCTCGAGGCCATCGTATACGGGTACTTCAATGGGATGAGAAGTTCGGAGAGCATCAAGTGCAAAGGCTTGTTGAACGGAATCAGTCTACACGCAAGTCAGTGAGTGGTCAAAGGATGTATACCTCGAGACTTGTGACGTACGACAAACTGTCCCCAGACGTTCCAGTCTGCCGGTTATGTTAGTAATGGGTTTCCGAAGGTTGATGAGCTTTCATACCAGGGTACAAGTGATCAATGGCAAGCCAGCCGACCCAAGTGGCGAAGCCCTCGTTGAGCCACAACTCACTCCACCAATCCATGGTGACAAGGTTACCGAACCATTGATGAGCAAGCTCGTGGGCAACGACGTATGCGACCCTGTTGCGATAGCTGTCTGCAGATGTAGCTGGATCGAAGAGCACTGCGGTTGTACTAAAAGGAATGTAAGCTGCATCCTCTATTGACATCGCGCTCCGACTAACCGGTAGGTGATGAGACCCCAATTCTCCATAGCGCCGTGTGACTAGAAAACAAAGGTCAGTCTAAGGAAGTTCATAGTGAAGGGTATACGTATAGCGCCCTAAAGGATCAGCCTAAGGCTGTGAACTGGGGTGCTGATACTTACAAATTCATGCACAGCCAGCAGATCAACCTTGGGAAGAGGGTAGTCGATCTGGAAGACCTCTGAGAAGTAGTCGACAATCTTGTGGCAGTTGTCCAACGCAAAGCGACCCTGTTCCTTCAAGCCCTTTGTCGTGTATACGCGAACTGGAATATTCTTGCCGTTGTACTTGCGCTCAGTGAAGGCCTCGACGTACTCAAAGTCGCCAATGGCCCACGCCAAAAGGTATGTCGACATGATAGGTGTGCGCTCGAAGACGACAGTGTGGAAGCCGTCACGCTTGCTGGACTTGATTTCCTTCTCCGGCATGTTGCTGAGAGCAGTTTGGTCTTTTGGTACCTCGATCTCAACATCAAAGGTTGCCTTTAGGTTCGGCTCGTCGAAGCAGGGGAACGCGCGGCGCGCATCGCAGGACTCAAATTGAGTGCTGAACATGTAGTGGAACTCGTCATCTTTTGCGACAGATGCCGGGACTTCACCCTTGGGTGTATACTTGGAGCGGTAGAAACCTGCCATGACCTTCGTCAGCTGTTAGCACTTCCTCTTCAGAGTCGCAGGGTATGGTCTAACGTACATTGTTGATTGTGCCCTCGAACTTGATTTCCAGAGTAGCCTCTCCAGAGTAGTTTATCTTCTCCCCGAAGTCCAGTGTAACGCGCTGGCGCTTCTCATCGTATGAGATGTCCTTCGCCGACTTGGTGGCATCGCCAGCCTTCAACTCGGCGCTGTGGACCTTCAGCTGGTGGGCGTTGAGAACGAGATCACTGAAGCCATCGCTCTTGTCAATCTTGGTGGTTATAGTGAGTGTGCCCTTGTAACCAAACTTGCCGCCGAACTCGATGTCGTGGAGGGAGAGCGCGTAGTGCGTAGGCTTAGCCCTGATCAGCCGGTGTTAGCTTGTGGTCTAGGGAAGCATTGCATTTCTATGTGTAGAACTTGCTAAGGGTGATCGTACCAAGCTGGGAGGATATCTCTGTCGGACGCCATGATTGCAAAGCTACTTGTAACTTCGCTCTGACAGAATCTCTTCTGAACTGAGAATGTGTCTAACCTGACAGCTGCGAATCTCGGTCGCAGTACCAATTGCGTACGCGACGAGCCGGCACGCTTTGAAACGAAGCTTCTAGAGCTCTGAGTGGGGTTAGTGGAGCTTGCGAATCCAAGTGGTGTATAGCTTGCTGGTGAATACAGATGGCGAGGGGTGATCCGAAGTCTAGTCCAGAGCCGAGGTCGAGAGCAGAGTCTCGAAGATACAGAAAGGGTAGCCAGCTTTAGGACAGGGAACCGAATGAAGGAGAGGGCTTATAGCAGAAACTCAATGGCGTGAGGAAGCTGCGTAACGTGCAAGTAGATCCAGAAGGGAAGGTGCGCGTGCAAGATGCTCTTGCCCCACCACGGGCTGATCCCTGTCACATATGTAGGTAGCGCGGGGTCCAAATGATGCATCATTGAGTGAAGATCGTGGACGCATTGGACCAAGAATTGTGAGCTGCATCTTTCTGTCGGTGCATATGGACATGGCTGCGTTTGGAGGACTTTTGAGAGTTCGCTTCTACAAATCACCGCATATTCGGTCCACATTCTAGACTGAGAATTTCAACGGCTAGGTTCGTTGCACCATGTACGACCGATGAGGGAAGAACGCATGCTGCCCTGTCTCGACGTTGTATCAGCAGAGATGTGCGATGGACAAGAACATGCAGTTTGATATCATAGGTCTTTCTTCAGGGCCTAAACGCGTGCTCAAGATGATCCGTCGCCTTTCTATGAACAATTCGTTGCCCTTGACACAGTTGTAATTCCAGTGTGTAGAGCCACACCGCGTGCAAAGTGGTATTCCAAAGACGCCATGCAAATGCTTTCAATCCACGCGCCTGACATGCAAGATACCCTGTCCAGTCCCAATCCCAATCCCACGCCCACGGGTGCCGCGCTTCCATAGTGTTGAATTTACAGAGCGAATTTCTTCTTCTTTGTCGTTGAATCGCGTCTTCATATCCGAATAAGCACATCCAAACACTGAATCTTGAACTCCTTTTTGCCCAACAGCCCCTTCACCCACTCGTACTCCTTGCCGCCGTTTCCTTGCCCGATCTTCCCCTTGACCCCGTCGAACGCGTTCTTCACCAGCGCTTGCGCCGTGTGATTCGCTGCCTGTGCCAGCACACCCGCAGTCTCGACCATCGTGCCGTTCAGCGCCAGCTCGGCAGTGTCGGGCGCAAGCGGCGGATCGAACCACGGCGTGTGGAAGTCGAACAGCGCGACAACGAGAATGAATAAGAGGAGCGAGCAGTATACACACGGCCGGTTTAGAAAGTACGTCGCAGAGATGAAGAGGATGAGGTAGACGGGCGATGCATGAGTTCGTAATCTAGATGGACGGTTAGTACTGCGCAACGCTTCGGAAGGTCGGGATCGGTCTTGCAACTCACAAGAAGAATAGCACAGGTATCCAGCTCCGTAGGCAGAACATGATTCTTTGTGTTGTGGGATCCCGGGAGCCTCGCGTGCGCAGTTGCGGTCGAAGAGTAATGCTTCGGGGAAACGTCGAATAGCGCGGGTATCGTGAGAAAAGAGGAGCGAGTGAATGGTATTAATTAGATGAATACAGGGAAAAGATGAGAGTGGTGACAAGTCGATGCGCGGGTCTGTTGGCCATCGTCACAGGGCTGATTGGCAAGCACGACCGATCGTCCGCGGTGGCGCTGTGCGGAGTAGGATCCCGGGCCGTCAGCCTCACCAATTCGGACAATATCCTTACCCTGCTATATCACCTTAGTACAGGTCTTCTCCTGTTGTATATTCTTTGTTGGGCGCAATAATGCGCCTTGATCTTTGTTATTATGTCCATCGTACATGACAACATCTAGTACACATCGTAGAGTAAGGCGCACACAAGGTTCAAGTCAAAGCTCTATTCATGCCGCACACAGCAGCCATGTCCTGCGTCTAAGCTAGTTGATCCGTAGCATCATTTTACAAAAATTGTACTCGTGTCTTCTAAATGCTAAGGAAGACATGCGAGCGCAACGTTCAGTGTGACCACCGTTGCCCAGATTTGCCAATCACCTCGGCCTCCAAACGCCAGCAAAAGTGCTCAAACCCTACTTATATATTGTACACGAAGCATGCGAACGTCGATAGATGCCACTCGAACAGTGGCCGCAAACTTTTCGAATTGCGTCGATCACACTGGAAGGTTGAATTTCTTGCCTTGAACGACCCTAGGAATTGTCAGTATACTTGCTGATCATTCTGAAACAGGAACACTCACTTGGTGTAGTAGATGTAGAAAAAGTCCGAGTAGAGTACGGTCTGGATAATACCGGCGATCACCGCAATTGGGTCGTAGAATCGTGGCACGTCGAAGAAATAGCGGTAGATCCAGTTGGGAATGTACAAGGCTCTGTAGGCGCCGAGCGCGAAGAGGTAGTGCGTTGTAATAGTCTCTGCTTCACCTGTTCTTTGGAGCATGAAGAGCTGAGGGAGGATAGCGACCGATTCAAGCCAGATGGAGAACGCCCAGAGAATCTGTCCCTGCCATTAGCAATTGTGTGGCCGCTTCACTATCCACGACCTACCTCGGAGAATGTATATTTGTACGGAAACAGTATCGCCAGTACCGCGCTCGCACCCAGCAAGTATTGCACTTTGAATGTATCCAGATTAGGGTCGTGGGTCGGTTTGAAGTCGTTAAGCATAAGGTAGACAGTATACGCCGATGTGCTGATGAAGACAATTTTGAAGACGGTGTTGTAGAGAGACTTGGGCTCGTAGAAGGTCCATAGCAGGTCGATGTATCGCGTGAGGTAGACGATGAGGTAGAGGAATTGCGACTTGAACGATATGCCCGACGCGCTCTGGAGGATTGTCAGGAACGGCGCATTCATCGCGGGGCTTCATTGACGTACGCTAGACATTTTCATCTTATGCAGAAGAATCAAGATGGAGAACAGGTGGGATAAATCCCCTACAAATAGCTGTTAGCCTTCTCGCGACCAAATCTCACCATCTCATCCCTCGACACCTCCGCAAAGACTCCGCAAGAAATGGTCCAGTAACTCACCCAGTAGCCGGAAAAGATTCATGATCGCGGCAAAGCGTGTCTTGCCAGTGTGTGAGTCGCGTACGTGGGTTCGACAACGGTGCAGGCTCTGAAGGAGTGCGCAAAGACTGTTTGATGTTGTCGAGAAATGACACGTTTAGACGGAGCAGCTGCAAGGCGTTGAGCCCTTGCAGGTTGCCAAGGCTCATCCCTGTCGAACGTCACTCCCGCTGCCCACTCACCATGCATCACAGTTGCCCGCACCACCAACACTAGACGGGTTGATGTAATGCTGGGAATACAGATCATTTTTCCTCAGTCTGATCAACGGTCGTCTTGTCTGCAA
Source organism: Parastagonospora nodorum SN15 (assembly GCF_000146915.1). Taxonomy (NCBI): domain Eukaryota; kingdom Fungi; phylum Ascomycota; class Dothideomycetes; order Pleosporales; family Phaeosphaeriaceae; genus Parastagonospora; species Parastagonospora nodorum. The sequence continues at coordinate 326,047 of NW_001884550.1, read as the reverse complement.
TCACCTCCACAATGCTTTGAACAGTCTATCGCATACTTTCTGGCTGCGGCGTACCAGTGCGAAAGCCTCTTACAATCAAGATGAGACTCTTTTAAACTGCAATTCATTCAAAAACGATGGCCTCAATTCTAGGCTGGAAAGACATCCTGAGGCCTATCAGAGATGGGTATCGCCATCTGTTCCCGACGCCAGATACCGGTCCCTCTCCAGAAGAGCGCCGGCTACAACGTGAACGAGATCGCCTGAAGGGTTTCGAGTATTTCGACACTTTCGACCAGCTCGAAGGTTGGGAAGAGAGCGATTCAGACCCACTGCAGATATCGAATACACCATTACTACCTCGAATTGTTGGCACTGCGGCAAAAGAAGGACCCAAAGCGCGCGTCTTACTAGTCCATGACTATGCAGGCAATTACCACGATTACGAAAACGTGCAAGGTGCGGATCTCGCAGAAGAGATGTATGCATGTGAGGACCTTCAGTACGTCGACTCATTTGTGTACTTCTCCCATAAGCTAGTCTGTGTACCTCCACCAACTTGGGCCAACACACTCCATCGCAATGGTGTCTTGGCTCTTGGTACCATCCTCGTCGAGCCGCAGACCAAGGAGACAGATAGATTTTTGCAGCACACAAGCAGTGATGGCAACATGACATTCGGTCTCGCCACAAAGCTAGCCAATATAGCGAAGCACTATGGTTTCGATGGCTATCTAGTCAATATTGAGATACCTTTCCCAAGAGAGGCTTGGAGTCCGAACATACTTCAAGCCTTCCTGGTGCAGTTGAGAGACGAGCTGGGTGACAATAGGCAATTGGTATGGTGAGTGAAGACGATCTACTTCGATTTACCTTGTGGCCAAGTAAGCTGACGGGGGTTTTTTTTTCTAGGTATGATGCCCTTACAACGTCAAATAAGATATCCTACCAGAACGCTCTAACCGCCTCCAATCTTCTCTTTGCCCAAGCTTGTGGCGGCATCTTGACCAATTACTGCTGGGGCGAGTCCGAGGCAAGCAGATCGAAGACGATTGCTTTGCAGTCAGGCTTTCCACCCGAACAGATCTTCTTTGGCGTCGATGTCTGGGCGCAAAATAATTCAGGGTCACACCAATCCAGATCTACGTATCCCAAAAAAGGTGGCGGTGGAACCAACACTGGTGCAGCTGTGACAAAGCTCGCAGAACTCGGCTTGTCCGCTGGTATCTTTGCACCTGCCTGGTCTTTTGAGCACTTTCCTGTGCAGGGTAGAGCAATCGAGCGGACAATGTGGCACGGTGACGATTTACCAAACGATGTCGACTGTTCTTGTGGAAATGCAGCAGTTCGACATCAACAGACACAGGGATGCTGTATCACCAAATCTGCCAGGTGTTTTCCAGCTGGATGGGAAATGTTCTTTTTTACTGATTTCAGCCGCAGTTTCGCGAAGCACGTCACAGATGGGCCATTGCACGCACAACTTGGCGCGCAAGCTCCTCTTCCTATACCAGTACCATGTGTCAATCAAGGCAGCCAAGCCCGCATCGCACACAGGTTAGCACAAGGTCCTCAAAGCAAGCTGGTAATCGAAGCCCACAACTGCATACAGGCCGATGTGCTTACCCAGTACTTCGACTGCTACATACCTCTCTACAGCTTGAATATGCCTGCAGTCGGTGGTCTGGCATTGGAAGTCACTTATCGCAATCTGGCCACTGATACAGGCGCAGTACCAAGCTTGTCTCTCAAGCTCATCAATCGCGATGAGCCACGACTGCTACCGATAGAAGACAATGGGGGAGTCCACACGATGCGCGCAAAGATTGGTCCGCAAACAGACACAGACGAGGGCGGTGGCCTAAAAGAATTGGGGTTTCACCTCACTGGCTTTGGTGGTGAAGGAACCGTCCCTATCCTTGAGATATACACAATTTCGATCACGCCACTTCAGAGCGATAATGTTCCGCATGTACACAGTATTTACGAAGTACAATTGCAACATCGAGGCGAAGGAGAAAATAAGCACGTGCGACTATGCTGGAAATTCACTGGTACCACTGAGGATAGACTGTCTGGCATACCATACAGCCATCTCACTGGGCCTTTCTCATACTTCCTTGTGAACATCAATGGAACGCAATGTGGAAGAACGTATACTCTTGAAAGTATCTTGACTAAGGAGATGCAGAAAACGTTCACGGAAAAAGAGTTGGAAGTCGAAATAATTGGGGTTGGGTTTGTTGGGCAGAATCTAGCTCGTCATGTCACAGCACTGCACCTGAGCAGTGAGTTGATCTGACCGCGCCCATTACGTTAGCGTATTAGGTGCAGCTATCCACCCCTGGCGATTATTGATGCCACGCCAAATGATCGACAAAACCAAGATTTGATGCTTGCTTCCCCGCAGCCGTCGCGTGCAGACCTACATGCTACTCCATGTGGCTGTAAATGAAGCTTTGTTTGTCTGCGTCCGTCTCGGACATCGCCAAGGTGTCCGTATATGGAGAAGGCTTGAAGCGGACAAACGGATTGCTTCACAATATGCACAAGGTGCAGCCGTTCACCTCGTGCACAACTTGTATGGATTAGAGGGTCGCTCCGGTGGGTGAGTGGGTCGGGCAAGTTGCGCGTTTAGGAAGGGTATATCCCGGTTGGATATCGTCTACTGTTACATCAGAATCTGTGGGGAAGGATCCTGTGTAACGAGATTACGCATGGAGACAGCAGGTGATTGTCTACTGTAAAATATGGCTAAATCAAAGTTGATATTGCGAGGTGAGCTGTGAGAAAAGAGTGAAGCATGTGACCGTGCGAATAACCGGAACGTTCAACGACGGAGAGGCCTTGCACGAGACGCGATATGCGAGTATCAAGCATGGGACCGTGCCTTCCAGAAACAAGGTCCCACGTTCCGTCCAAACTTTGAGGCCTCGATATCCTGGTCCGGCCCGCAATGTGGAAGCGACATCCACTCGTATGCATTTGCAGTGCTCCACTGCAGAATAAATGCGGCTTCCACTTCTCATGACAAGCCCATATTGTTCACTGCAAAGCTGACGAAGAAAGCATCACGAGCAAGAGTATGTAAATGTCCATAAACGCACCTGAAGTCAGGCGATCGGCGCGGGCGGAAAGAAATAAGAAATAGCCAACGGATGCTGGGTGGAGTCGGAGATTGAGGATTGATGAAGCATGTAATATGCAGCGCGTGGCTTTTGGCGTGAACAAGCGGGCGCCCCGCAAGAAACAGCAGCCAACTCCACCACACGCTGCAGTCTCGAGTAGCATCGCATCGTAGGCATGGCAGGATACAGAAAAACCTCTGCGATTTTAGGTCAAGGCGCATCAGATGCGCCGATCGGCCACCGCTTTCAGCGCGCGGCCAAGTTTTTATGCGTTCATCTCATGGCGCTGCTGCTGAGTGATGTCTGATTAATAGGGTCCTGGCCTCGACCCGCCCATGCCCATGTGGGGAAATCACGTGCCTTCTAGCGAGGTTAATCGGACCTGAGCGGGAAGACAGCCTGCGCCAGCTGCGAATCCTGTCGGCGCGATTACATCAATGCGATCCCAGCCATGCAGCAACAACGCCATTTCAGCAATTACCCTGGTCCGTCGATATTTGTTGCTCGTAACTGGCCTGGCTACACATCAACGGCCCGTCAGCGTCATTCGCGTGCCTCGAGTTTCCGAGCTGTCTCCGCGACCACCTGCTGATGTTCTGCCTTTTCGTCTCGTCTCTTGCCAATCCCGCTTACGACTTGTCTCTCTCCCCACATACAGCAATTGATCTTTGCGGTTAGCGCCCCCACTGCGTTTAACTTCGGCCTGTGGAGAAAGTCGGAGCTCTACACTAAGCCCGCGCATTCCTCGCCTCTGTGCGCCTCCGAGCCGCCTAGCACACGACGTTCTTTGACAGCTGAATTCCGGTCTGGCAATGTGTATTTTGGATCTCCAAGGGTGCCAGTTGTAGCGTCTTTGGGACTTTTCGTCCGAATCCGATGTGAGCGCGAGCGGCCTCTGCATTCGTGAGGCTCAGAAACGCGCAAGCGAGGCTTGACCGATTCCGGCGCATCTGCAACTTCCATGGCCACGCCATCGCACGCACGCTTTGAGCACGATGACTCCCTCATGCTGAATGAGTACGGCCTACCGGAACTTCGCTCGTCGCCCAACGCTTCTGGAATTAGTCCGAACAACATGATGGGTTCGTTCGGCGACTTTGACGTAGCGTATGCGCAGGCCCAGGGCTTTGGGACTGGCTTCGATGGCATCAAGATCGAGTCGGGCTACCAAGATCACCGCGGTAGCCTAAGTCACATGAGCGAGGACAATGCCAGTGCAGGAGGTAGCGCGCAGCAGCACAGGCTGAGTATTGGAGGCAGCCCGCGGAACATGTTGGATGGGAATCATACAAGCCCCGAAAGCGCGGCCGCGCTGGGCATGCTGGCTATTGGGGAGAACCTGAACGATGCCTCAGCACTCGGCATCAGGCTGAGTGGAAATGACGGCACAGATCACTCGACCACATCGCGAAGAAGCAAAGACGACCCGCAGGATCCACCGCTCTGGAGCGAGATGAAGACGAAAGCTGGAAAAGAGAGAAAGAGGCTGCCGCTGGCATGTATCGCATGTCGGAGGAAGAAGATTCGCTGCTCGGGCGAGAAGCCAGCATGCAAGCACTGTTTGCGGAGCAGAATACCGTGCGTGTATAAGGTCACCACGAGGAAGGCTGCGCCGAGGACAGACTACATGGCCATGTTGGATAAGCGGTTGAAGCGCATGGAAGATCGTGTCATAAAGCTAATACCAAAAGAAAGCCTGCCATCTGTCGCGAACGTTGGAAGGTCGGTGGTCAAACCACCAATCCCAGGAGCCCCGCCGAAAACGCCCACGACCAAAAAGCGCGTCGCAGAAGAGGCATTCGGAAACGATTTGGACGACTGGTCAAAAGCAAAAGGGTCGGATCCAGCTGCGACCGGCATCGCATCACATTCGAAGGAATCGGACGATACCAAGCTGCTTACAGAAGGCGCGGAGAGTCTGCCCTCGAAAGAAATCCAAGAGCATCTGGCTGAAGTGTACTTTGATTTCGTATACGGGCAAAGCTACCCCCTTCTGCACAAGCCGAGCTTCATGCGGAAACTGGCTGCTGGAAAAGTGCCTCCAGTTCTAATCCTAGCAATGTGCGCCATATCAGCTCGATTTTCGACACATCCCCAACTACGAACCGAACCGTGCTTTCTGCGAGGGGACACCTGGGCCGAACGAGCGCGCGAAATCGCACTGAAACGATACGATGCGCCGAACATCACGATACTGATTGTGTATCTGTTACTTGGTCTTCACGAATTTGGCACATGTCAAGGAGGACGAAGCTGGATGTTTGGCGGCATGGCGCAGCGCATGGCATATGCGTTGCAATTACACAAGGAAAACGAGTTCGATCCGCTTGTCAGTGAACCAGATCGGAAGCCACTTTCCGCCACAGATCGCGAGATCCGACGAAGAACGATGTGGTCTTGCTTCTTAATGGATCGATTCAACTCGTCTGGCACCGATCGCCCGCTCTTCGTGCACGAACAGTACATTGAAGTACAATTACCGGTCAAAGAGCATCTCTACCTGCACGAGATACATGCGCCGACGGAGAATTTGGAAGGCAACGTGCCCAACCCTGTTCCGCCTGACAGTGGCCAATTAGCGAACCCACGCGACAACATGGGCGTATCGGCGTACACGATTCGACTAGTGTGCATTTGGGGCAATTTGATCAAGTACATGAACTTGGGTGGGAAAGAGCGTGAATCAGATACGATGTGGTCGCCACAGTCGACATTCAATAAGATCAAGAAGGAGGCAAAGGAGTTCAAAGAATCGCTACCCGAGATGCTTGTTTACACGCCAGAGAATCTCAAGAGCCACGCGATAGGCAAGACCGCAAACTCGTTTTTGTACCTGCATATTCTGTGGCAACAGATTATGCTCTTCATGCATCGCTTCGCTCTTCCGTCGACAGCAGGCAGTCGACCACCCAAGGATATGCCACACGATTTCCTCACCGAATCGGCTCGCTCAGCCTTGGACGCTGCGAATCAGATATCAATGCTCATCAACGAATCCATGGACCACAATGTTGTCGCACCCTTCGCTGGATATTCTGCATTCTTTGCGTCAACCGTTCACGTACATGGAGTGTTCTCGAAGAACCCAAAGCTCGAAGCTCAATCGAAGAAGTATTTGGCATACAATGTCAAGTATCTTACCAAGATGAAGAAGTACTGGGGCATGTTCCACTACATTGCAGAGAACCTGAAGGATCTCTATCGACAGCATGCGGATGCTCAATTGAAGGGACCAGCATCTACAGGAGACAAGAAAAAGGGCAGCATATTCCAATACGGAGACTGGTTTGATAGATATCCACATGGTGTTTCAAAGACAGATTATGAAGACGCCGCTGAATCGCTCGCGAACGAACCAGGCACCGATGCCGTTCTCGGAACCAAGAGCGACTTACAAAGCGTCGAAGAATTCTTCGCCTCTCTTTCCCCACCCTCGCGATCCGACCAACAACGCAAACAAGCCCGCAAAGCCAAGTCAAAATCAATCTCGAAAGCGGACGGCCCACCAAACCTGTCACCCCAGTCCCAACGGCACAACTCAATATCCCAGCAACAACAATCCCGCCTCCACCAACACCACCTCTCCCAGATGAACCTCGCATCGCAACAAGACGCCCTTGACTATGACCCCACTACATATTTCACCACACCCTCCCAACACCAACAAACCCCCTCCCAACAATTCATCGCCGAATTCGCCGGCCACCATCCCCAGCACCACCCACACGCCCACGCCCACGCCCAACTCCCCATGCTCAACACCTCGCCCAACCTGATCCACCCCTCCCAGCAACTCGATATGTCGCCCTTCCCCGATCTCTCCGCCGACTTCAACGCCCACCCCGCCGCGTTCTGGAACCTCGACATGGGCGCGGGAAACCAGTTCTTCGACCCCATGAGCAGCTACTTTGTTCCATTTAATGTCGACCCGCCGGGCATGGGTGATGATGGCGTGTTTTCGGCGCAGGGGAATGAGGGGTTTGGGTTTGGGCTGGGGATGGGGACGGGCCCGGTTGATTTGGATATGTTGAATGGGGTGGGCCAAAGGGGTAGGGGGATGCCGAGACGGGGGACGATGGAGTGAGGAGAGATGGGTAGCATTTCCAGGAGTTTTGTCTATGTGATGAGGGCGTTTGGTGTGGAGGGCAAGAGGGAAATTACTTTTTGAGTGTTGTTAGTATATTCATTATTTTTGTTTTGCATAATGTTAGCGATTTTGGTCTCTGTTCCGGGAAGTAGGTATGAACTTTTACTTGGGATACCATCAAATCGATTTTGGAAAGAACAAATACTCGTTACAACTACAAGTCATGGCTGTTATCTATACCTCATTACCTACACTCGACATCTACTTAACAACCAACCCGCTCCTAACCGTCCCACCCATCACTCCTCCGATGCCTCTTCTCCCCATGTCTCCTTTCCCCACCCCTCTCATATCTGGCCTCCTCTTTCCCCTCCCGATACGCATCCCGATGCCCATGCCCATGCCCATGCCCTTCATGCCTCGCCTCTTCCCTCCCCTCATAATACGCCTCCCTATGTCTATGCCCACGCCCCCCATCCTCAGACCTCGAGCGCTTGGCATACTTGCGCCCGCCCAAGCCCCCCAACAAAATCCCCGCCGCCGTCCCCAGGCCCGGGAAAATCACATCGCCGACGAGCGCACCCGCGCCTGCGCCGAGGAAGGTGTCGCGGTCTTTGTGTTCGCGGCGTTGGGCGTGGGTTAGATCGCGATTGCTGCTGTGGTGTCGATGCCGGCGTCGCGGCGAGGACGACGCGCTGTCGCTGTCTGAATGAGAGTCTGAGAGCGAGCGGTCCGAGTCTTGGTCTGCAAAGCGAACGCGCGGGGGTTGGGAGCGGCTTCGGTGGGGGTGCAGGGGGGCACCTAGGGGTGTGTTTGATTGCGGAGGGGGTGCGAAGTATGGGGGCGGGTCTATAGGGTAGGGTGGTGTTGGGTGCACGTTGTGTGGATGCGGTGGGTAGGTTTGGATTTGCTGCTGCTGTTGCTGTTGTGGCGCTGTGTTGTATTGTGGTGGTCGTTGTGCGTAGGGTTGTTGATACTGAGGTGGTGGTGGTTGTGTTTGTGGTGAGTAGACATGTGGTGGATGGGTGCCAGCTAGCTCGTGGGCTGTGGCGTAGTATTCTGCTGCTGCCATGTCTGTTCGATTTCAGGTTGATGATGGATGTGTTTCGTAGGGTTCGTAGGAGGTGGAGATGGTGGAGTCGAGGTTCAGGATCGTAAGGCTTCGTTCTTTCCTGAAATGAAGTAAGAGACGCCCGGGTATATCAAGCAATGACGGTATATGTCAGAAGGTGAGAGGCGCTCAAAAAGTGGATTGCAGCATCAGATGGGTCAGCTCTAGGTATTAGTTATCGATCGCGTGCACATGTCACGTCTACCGTAAAAGTTAGCAGCTCAAATGTCCCTCGACGTCATCCAAGTCAACACTTGAAACCTATCAGTGCGAAGGTTGCCTAGTATTCAGTGGCACCGGGTATCTCGGCATGCCACTATAGCGTATGCATGGTGCGAGGCTACACCGAACTGCATGGGAACTGCTTTAAGTTTTGAGTTGCAGCTGCATAGAGGGCTCGTATGTGTGACGTAATAGGGAGATCGGGAAGAAATGACTCGCGAATAATGTCTTGATTACAATGATGTACGAAAAAATGGGGTATCTCCAAGACTGTATCCTAGCTGAATATGCTGTAATGATGTTGAGTGTTCGCTGCGCCAAGGCGATGTAAGGCGCCACACCCTGCTTTCCTGCAGGTTCGGTGATCATGACTTTGCCGCTCCACCCGGATTCGACACCAATGGAATGTTCTGCACCGAGCGTCGCTCGACGTCGTTCGTTGGGGTGTCGTTGTAATCCTTGCGCATCGGCACTCCCTCCACCTTCTTGATGTTTTTGCCTTCGTGCCACATCATTATGCCACCGACACCAGCGACTATACAGCCTAGGGCGACGAAAAGACCCGTTGCCCAACTCGGGCGCTCAATTCTGTTGTAGTGCCACATGTAAAAGCAGAGAATAACTTGGAAGAAAGTGTTTGACGCATTCATCCATAGGACAAAATCCATCTTCCAGCTCTTGGTAGGAGGCGCGCGCATGCCTGTTGGCGGCGGGTCTGGTATCGATTTCGCCGGAATCGGTACAGCTGGATCTTCGGGATCAACTGACTTTGCGTCTGCAAGCTCGGGTAGTTGCTGGGAGCCGGGAAGGCGGAACCAGCCTTGATGAATGCCAGCAAGACGGCGAATACCGATCTCCTTGCGTGAAGACCCGCCCATCCTCCACCATCCCCACCAGTAGAGATCGCGAAATCGCCAAGGAGCCAGACCAAAGCCAGTAACGCAAAAGAGAGAGTTCAAGATCTGGGAATCGTATTCGACCCACTTCCTTCGGGGAGAGTTGATGTCGTCGCAAGTAGGCGTGCACATAGCTGGTGCCGCGTTGCAAAGAAGCAGGAAGAGCATACCGCCCCATGCGACGACGTTCAAGGCGTAGATTGTGATGAGGAAGCCTGCTGGCGTCAAGAACCACTTCCAGAACGATCTCATGCCTATGGCGAAAGAACGCTTCCAGGGCAGCTTTGGCGGAGGGACGTAGCCGTTGGCATACTGAACAGTCGTTAGTACGTGATTGAATGGCACATGGGTATCGAACACGAGAAGCATACCTCTCCAGAGCCTGTCAAAGGCTCTCGAACTGCGCTTTCTTCCTTCTTGTCCGTTATGGAGTTGCTCTGCCTAAGCTCAACATCTGTAGCGGCGTTGTTGTGCTTTGATTCGTATCTTTGCGTTTCGCGCATGGCTTCGCCTGACGGGCGTTCGCGCATGTCTTCCTCTGTCACTGCCGGGAACGCCTCGACACCGCCCTCGAGCGGCGATATAGTGCCGCTGGCGTGCCTTGATGGCTCAGCTCTCTTCTCTTGGCTTGTACGAGAGCCTGCTCGTTTGCGCTGCGTGTCTTCGCTCCAACCTTCTGAACCATAGGAGCCTCTTCGAATGTCTGCTAGCGACGGGGCCTTGGATGCAGTTGCACCGGTCGCAGCCCACATTCCAGGAGGAGGGTTGGCTTCCATCAGCTTCAAGCTCGCAGTGCGAACTCGATTTGATATAGCGGAGGCATTGGTGGACGTTCGCTGGCGACGTGTATTACCAGGCGAGTCCGGCGGAGTATCGCTCGAACCCGGGTCGCGAATGCCCTTTGGCTGCGGGAAAGGAACGGGCGTCGGGGTCGAGTTCGAAGCCGCCATTGCGCGTGTGTTTGCGAGAGGCTGTGCTGGCTGTCACAAGTCTTTTAGTGACTGGTGGCCAATTTCCCAGCTGGCGTATTTGGCCAAGCTCAATGACCAGTTCAATGACCGCTGGCACAGTTGGCAGCGGCACAAATGCCTTGGCAGAAACCTTGCTATAGGGAGATACAATTTATCAACCGGATGGCAGCGTCATAATGGTTAAGAAAAAGCCGGCTTGGGGCATCAGGAGATAAAGTCTCATGTTTGGGGTCGCTGGCTTGTCCATGCACAGGTGAATGGTCGCGACCGCTCCATGGATCCGCAACTTACCCCCCTTTTTGGTTGCGGATCCAAGGGCCCAGATCCACACCCAAGCCACCCGCGCGGACAAACTTCCGTCATCTGCGCCACTCGCACACTGTCGCGTATCCCAACGGATCCTCGTATTTGACTTCGACGCGTGGCACGAAGGAGATCTGTCGCATCGACGGATCTACGCGCCCACCAGGTTCATCCCAACATTCGTGTATCGACAACGTCTGCTGACGATAAATTGAAAATGCTCATCAACGAAAGAGCATTCTAATGGCATCGCATACAGTATGGAAACCGCGCAAGTCGGATCACATCCTCACATCCACGTGCATTAAAGCTGAAAGAGGGGGGGAATATGGTATGTAGTAATTATTATATACCAACGATATTTGAAGGCTTGATAAAACAGCAGGTCTATGAATGCATTTCCAATGACCAAAGAAAAAAGTAACCACCCCGTTATCACGTTAACTCAAGTGCCGAGCCGCCGCATACTTACATCTACTGCAAGCTGGCCAACAGCTGAGGCAGCACGCTCCTGCTGGTGAAGGCCCAGCTGGAAGAGCTGTCGTGAGCCCTGAAAGCCGCACCAGTCCAGAAAGTGTTGCGCTTCGCCTGCAGTCCGTACAGGCTCTTGTAGAATCCAGCGCGCGTAGCCTCGGCTCCAACCATCAGGTTGTATGGGGCGTGGTTGGCGAATGCAACGAACTCGGGCGCGGGGCCAGTGACGTTGTTCACAGCTCGGAAACGGTTGATGTCCGCCATGATGGCAGCCTTCGCCTGCTCGGTGCTGATCTGTTGGCCAACCTTGGTGCCGTAGTAGACAAGGCTCAGGGTAGGGTTGCTCGTAGGAAGGATGTTGTACACAGCAGGCATAGCTGGCACTGCGTACGGCCTGTCGATTGCCAGGTTGTTGACGGCAGTGTTGTTGGGCGCAGCGTGCCTGATGATGGACGTGAAGTAACCAACGGAAGTGAATTGGCTAAAAATCTTCAACTCGTCACCGCTGGGGTCGAATGTCTGGAGGTTCTCGGGAGTGGGCGGGATGGCCATGAGGATCTTCTTCGCTTGGATGAGACGGCAGCCCTTGGGAGTCTCGACAAGAACCTTGACACCGCCATCAATCTTGCTCACGCGTGCCACCTTGGTGACCTTGGAAGACAGAAGCAAAGAGTTGGATGCCAGGAGTTCGGCAGTGAGCCTCTCGAAGAGGAGGCTGTTGTCATTGACCGAGCTGGTCTGGAAGTTCTGCATGGTTTTAATGAGACCCAAACCGAAGGTACGGATCACCTGTAACGTGGGGATCTCGAGAACGTCGCCAAACGCAGAAGTGATGACATAGATAGTCTGCACCGCATCGGTGAGCTGATACTTCTGAACAAACTGGCCGAAGGGCATGAGCAGATCCTCGGGAATAGGCTCAGGGAGGTAGAAGCCACCCTCGAGTTGAGGCCACTGCGAAATAATGGCAGCATACCGTGCGATAGCAGCACCAATAGCCGTCTGGTTGGCAGCAGGCAGGCCCGGGATCACCTGTCCAGTCCTGAAGTCAACGTTCAGGTTTGGCCCGGCGGCTGCCCCAGCTGCGCCGGTGGTAAAGGTGGTAGAAAGGTTGAAGCGGGCGAACCACTGGTACACCAGAGGTTCGTCATGGTACAGCTTCACACCCATATCGATAGGGATTCCGGTCTCTTTGTCGTGGTACGTCTCCGTGTGGCCTCCGCAGCGGTCCTTCGACTCCACTACCACGACCTTCTTTCCTGCGTCTTTGAGTTGGATAGCTGAATAAGCACCCATGCCACCTGCACCGATGATCACAACATCAACATCCATGACTTGCTCCGGCGAGTAGTACTTGGCATCCAGCTTGTCCGAGTTCCAGGCTTTGTTGGGCGCGGCGATGGCCATTGGTATGGCCACCGCAGTCGCGACGAATGCGGCGAACGAACGCATGATTGATATTATCTTGCAGTAAAATGTAAATATAAAAGAATGTGGTAAAGAGCGATGTGAAAAGTAAAGAGCGTCTAGGGATGGATTCGTTGCCGTAAGCAGGATATTATGTTTTTATATGGCTACCAACATTGGAGTTGTACATGCCGTGATTGTTCCGGACCGGTCCTACCGTGTAAGCTGCCCAGGTGAAGTGTAATTAGAAGTAAGACCGCATATTCGGGACAATCCACGACGACCATTACGCTAACTTTTTATGGGCTGTCAAAAGTCCAACAGGGCTAGGGTCTGAGGTCTGCAAGGCTGATGATGACGCGCCAGGGTTATGGCATGTTGAAGTACCGATACAAAACAGAACCACGTGCCTTAGTATCGCGCACCGGCGGTATTAGGATGATACAATATATTACTGACGTATGCTTCCATTTGGAAAGGGCTCGCTTTCGCATGTCGAGTTAGAAGATGCATGCAGGAATGTCTGGAGGAGCCTCTGAGGCCTAAATTCGCATGAAATGCAAATTCGTCGCCCAACGAGATTCAAAGTCACTGAATCGTTCTAGCGAAGTTCGAACAACAACAATGCTGGCTTAGGGCTTACATAAAGGGCCGGGGCAATCGTCGACGGTGGGCCTTTGCAAGCTTCTCGGCGGACTGCAGGTTGTGTTGCGCCGCGCAGCCCCTTAGAGAGTGAGCACTATCCAGGGACTCATCTGAAGCCTTCTGATCCCTTCTCTTGCTGCTGCCAGACCCTGCCTTCATCTCCAAGTTCTCTTCATGTAGTAAAACATTGGCCTTTTCCCAATTTAACTAGCGTGTGGTCAGTTTAGCTTTGATTACACCTGTCTAGAGCTAGAATTCTTGCGCTTGCTTGACTGGAAATAGTATATTCATCATAAGCATCGAAAGGATCGAATGTACAAGGATGAGCCTAGGAAGGTAAAATCAGTTTTGACGACCTTTTGGTGCGCCCTGCTATAGTATATCGGACTGGTCACGATTATTTGACTATGCCCTCGCGCCGGGAAGTTTACGCTGGCGGAGAACATTGCAAGGGTCGATGCTAGGGCTGAGTGATCCCGGACACCGGGTGGATGATTTCGAGTCGGTGCTTCAACGGCGATGTTAAATCAGTGTTGGAGGCTCGACTATGGTCGTTTCTCCAGGTTTTACATCACGATCGGGCGTCTCAAGCAATTCCGGTCTGCCAAGCCTTACATAAGTCTATCTGATTGGCCCCTCCCCGCCGCGAGAGATTGCGATAGCCCTGGTTGGGCGCACCATGGACTCAGCCTTATTGCTGGTGCTGGCACCTCGATATATCTCGCCACGAGGCTATTGACCTCGCTGAAGCTTCCTAGTTTAGGCACAACAGGGTATAGACGGCGTCCTCCGTCGCCTTCCACCCAGGTCAACGCTGCTGCTGACGCCTGCATCGCCCTAGTGCCGCATCCCGAGCGTTCGCCCGAGCCGTGGAAGGTGTTCAGGGCGTGAAGGCCTCCCCTTGTCGGGAACAGCCGCATCGGCAGACAGAGGCTCTGCCAGAGTGCCTCTTTTTGATCGGGCACGCGAAGTACATGGAAAGCGCTTGACTGTTCATGGTATCATTTGTTACATACTTCACATCCTCTTCAACAGCCAGCTCACATGTACGAATATCCTACGAGTTGTCTCAGAGAAGAACGAATGAAGCACCAACAAGCGCCAGTCCTGATAAGGCTAACGCAAGCGAGAGAGCAGAATGGTCGTTGTGCAGCAGTACCGCCGATGCCGCTGCAGTGGACTGTTGGGGAGGAGCACTTCCGGATGCAGAGGAAGACGGTGTCGTTTGTGCTGAGGTGCTGGAGACAGCAGAAGCCGGGTTGCTCGACAACAACGAACTCGGGATAGGTGTTTCTCCGGGTAGGACGCCCATGGAGCCACTGACAACGGTTGTCACAGCAGGGACGCTGCCCGTAGAACCACTGACAATGGGTGTTTCCCCAGGAAATACGCCCATGGAGCCCTCAGACGATGGTCCACCTTGGCTGTGTTAGCACGCCATACACGGTGTGGTCTTATTGGTACTGCGCACAGGGAGGACATGGCTCCATGAAGCAAACCGCACAAACAGACGACTCCACGAAGACGGGCTCGGATGTCTGAATAGTGAAGACGCCTTCTGTTGTGGGAACTGGGGGGATCGACTGGTAGGTTGCGACGCTGGGTGTAGACGATTGAGCAACGGCTACGCTAGCCAGAAGCAGCACAGTGGGAGCGAAGAGTGCAAGCATGTTTGTGTTTATACGGTAGGATCGAAAGTTTGCAAACACGTCGCTTCGAACATGGCCAGCAGGTCTTTTAAGCAACGCGGCCTGTGTTACCTGGCTTGCGTATATGTTTCAAGCTTGCTTGCTCGGCGGTCTCTTGTGACTGGTGGGGAGGTGGATTAGGCAAGTGCCATCTTCGCTCCTTCCCGCTACAGCACAGCGTCCTCGTCACCTCCCGGCCATTCAAAACACGACAACCACCAATAACCCGCAAACACCGCGTGTCCGCCTGTCATGACGTCTCTTGCGCCCACAAAGCCGGCAATCGTGCCCGCACCGGTGCAGCAAGCTTTCGCTGCAGTCGATGCTGCCGGCGCACACCTGCCGCAATTGCAATCGCTCGCGATACAGGTCCAGCACAACCTCCAGTACCAGCACCACTGGACCGACCTGCACGTGCACACTCATTCATCGCTCTCGAACAAGCCACTGGCCCGCCCATTGGTCTCTGGCCTCCCCCCGCAGCGCATCTACATACACCCCGATGAGCAAGTCGAACTGCTGAAAGAAGCCGATCGCAAGAGAAAAGCGAACAAATCGGCAGGAGAGACCAGCGGATTGCAGGTCAAGGCAGAACCCGAGCGCGAATGGATACTGCCTACCAGGCTGAACGAAAAGTGGACGTTGCGTAGATTGGCCGAGGTTTTTGATGCAATTCCTTCAGTGCCGCCTCCCCCACCAGATGCTGCTTCTGAGTCTGCGGCCCCGCAAAATCCGTGGAGGACTACAAAGAGGGTGTTGTTGGGCACGGCAGATTCGGACAGCACTGTTGTCTACTACATCGTCCATGACGGGGTCGTGAAGCCTCGTCAAAACTGAGCGAATGAGTCATCTACTGGCTATGAGACCTATGTGCACAAGCAGCTGTCGTCATTGCAAGACCCCATATGCATACGCAAATCACCGCGCTTGGAAAGCATCTTGCCTGATAGCTTATGCCGGTAAAGAAAAGTATTTCTGCTACGCCATTGTGGACTAACACGACCTAGCCATTTTCAAGGGATCTCCGTCAATACCGAGGTTCCTGGCTTAGGCATCTCGTAAAATCGCGACATGTTCACCTGATCTTCTGGAGGCAGTTGGTTTGCTTCGGCCCAGACTCTGACTGCTTCATGGTCGCGACATCGATGCACTGTGTTGAAGTCGACAAAAGCTGAAGGATAGTCTTCGTCTTCGGCCTGCCACCAGACTTGGCCGAGTACTCCGACATCCGGATTGCACATCAAAACTTGCCTCAGAATGTCGAGGCAGTGGGTTGTATGCACTTGCACAATGTACTCGCTGTTCACAAAGGCGCCCTCCCCGAGTGCCCTGTAGTAGTCGTAATTCCAATGCAGAGTCTTGCGCAGGAGATTCTGCAGCGTATCAACAACAATTCAAAAAAGTCATACCAACAAAGTTCTTACCAAGCAGTGCAAATGATGCAAACCTTCCACGTTTGCTGGGAAGCCACCACCGTACTCTTGGCTTATTTGGACCTGCTCAGATCGCAGTCCGGTTTGCTCAGCTTCGTCTAGGGATACCACTACGCTTCGATCTGCACTCGTCAGTCCTTGACATACATGCAGACGTCGAACAAACTCACAATTTACACCTAGAGCTTCCCAAGCAGCGTCGGTCTCCGGACTTGCCGGCTGCCGGTACTCATTCTGGTGCAGGAAGCTTCCATTAAACAGCTTATCGTGCCAGCCAGGACTCACATTCTTGACAACCGGCGCTTCTTTTGTCAGCCAGATAGCGGAGTGCATCATTGTAGGTTCTTACAGTAACGCGAGATGTGACGCATGCAAAAGTCATCTACGTTAGTAACGAAAGCAGCATTCCGGGCGCCGTACGCCAGCCACAAACCGACGCCAAGATAAACAGCGGTACTGAGCAATAGGGTCTTTACAGCGACTCTTATGTCTCGACTTGATCGGTCGACAGCATTAGCTGTGAGTGAAAGAGATGCTGTCAACGGGTCCGAAGGTAAAAGAGTATCGCTGTCCAGGCTCTCTGAGTCCCGCTGAGGTACGTGTGTGTGCATGTGCTTGAGTCGGCTTTGGAAGAGGTTTGCGAACATTGCAGATTTGGTGAAGAGCGTGGAGCCAATGTGAATATGGATGGGAAGGTTCAAACTATCTGGCAGATTGCTGAGAGATCAACCAGACTCGTCGCATGACAGACAGAACCGTACTATCCGCAGTCACCGGTGAGGAAAGTTCAGCAATTGCCATTGATGGCATTCTATTGTTGTACGTTGTCCCCGTACCAGGAGATGGTGTAACGATATAATGACCGGGTGTCACTGTGATTAGAGACATGACCCATTGCACACCTGTCATAAACGTTGCTGGCGGCAAACTAGGGACTGAACTTATCATTCTTTCGGTATAAGACGCCTATCAGATCTGGAGAAGGCCCTCGCTTTGGGGGAGCCCGGTTCAAGTAGGACCTGGCCCTACGGCTGTCATCACATACTTACCACAACGCTAGACAAACGCTACCAGATGTTGTTGATCAGCCGACTTCCTCTCGGACTACTGTTTGGTCAATAGAATGGCTATTAGGCCCAGCGATCGGTATTGACGTCTACAAGCATGTTTGGGTCGTGCTATACCAATATGATATGCAGCTTACGCTCACATGCAGTGCATAGCTTTGCGTAGTCTAGGCCTCTATCGATCAGACAAACTTCGGTGTCGTGACCAGCACTTTGTCCAGCAAATCCAATCATATCGATCGAATCCCATTGTGGCTCAAAACCGCCTTATACCATGGCTTTGCCAGCTCATTTGTCCCTCGAAGCATACCCTGAACACTGGTCCGGTCTCCATCCCGAGCAAACAGACTGTGACAAAATGTAGGCTGGTGTGGAGCAACACACACCGAAATTCCAATTGTCATGCGCGTAACACAATGTGTAAAGCCTGGGACGGGACGCCTCATCCTTCTCCATCGGGATACATGTTACATGTAGCGGCCTCTACATAAGACTACCAGGACTGGACACCGAAGAGACAAGCGCACACTGTTTTCTTCAACCCGAGATCCCTCTTCAAAGTCCAATAATATACCCAACGCTTCTCAAGATGCGTTACGCACTCGCTTTCGCCGGCTTAGTCGTCATGGCTGTCGCTGCTCCTATCGAAATGGGAACAGACCGTAGCTACGGGGCCTATGATCCATACAAGAATTATGGTACATACTCAGTCGCTGTGGGAGTGGAAGCCGCAAATATGCAAAGAGGTATGAACATCTGGATTCCAGGCTCACAATTCGATACTGACGATCCCCAGCCACGGCCAACGCGAAGCGCTCTACAGCTGCTCCCGTGAACATGGCAGCAGACGGTAGCTATGGAACCTATGTTCCGTACAAGAGCTATGCCCCATACTCAGCTGCCGTTGAAGCGGAGGCCACAAAAATCCAAACAGGTAAGAAAGATTCCTTAGCGTTCTCATACACACTAACGCGAGGTGCTGCCAGCATCAGACCACGCCAACACAAAGCGTGACCCCTCCGTACACGCAGCCCAAGACATCAACTACAGCAAATATCCCTCCTACGCGCCCTACGGAACATACATCCCATACTCCGCAGCCGTCGAAGCAGAGGCCGCAAAGATGAATATGGGCAAGTCTTACCCCCGAACACATGCAAATGTAGCTAACGCCGTCCTAGAGAAGCGTGTGAAGATGGCTGCGGATGGCGAGTACGACAAATACGACAAGTACACGTCGTATGGGACTTACTATGGAAGCTACACGCCGTACTCGGCTGCTGTTGAAGCGGAGGCGGCTAAGGCAGACGTGGAGAAACGCCATAAGATGAAGATTCATGTTGGGGAGAAGGATGGGAAAGGTAGTGTGTAACTTCCGCCGCCAGTGACGGAGGAGCATCGAGCGATGTAGTGAGCGCATTGAGCTGGGGCTACTGACGGCGCTTTTGGTTGTGAGGATTTTGGAGACTGCTGAGGATGTGAGGGTGGAAGAGAGTCAGAAGTGACGCAATGTGTGGCTTTGCAAGTAGGTGATGTACGAAGGTGGAGAAACTGTGGGCCGTGGATATTCGCTGTAAAGATGTGGCGATGACACTCATTGATAAATGATTGAAACTAGTCGCTCTTTAAAATACAGCATCTCAGAACGCGAGGCTTTCCCTTCTCCATTTTCTATGCCTCAATGCTTTCG
The DNA here is from genome assembly GCF_000146915.1 of Parastagonospora nodorum SN15. Taxonomy (NCBI): domain Eukaryota; kingdom Fungi; phylum Ascomycota; class Dothideomycetes; order Pleosporales; family Phaeosphaeriaceae; genus Parastagonospora; species Parastagonospora nodorum. The sequence goes on along the minus strand of NW_001884550.1, from coordinate 306,946 downwards.
CGATTTCACACGGCGCTGTGATCAGCCACAGTAATAAAGTCAGTCCCTTGTCCTGAGTTGTCCTTGCGGTGGCCATCAGTGGATCCTGAACTATCTTTGCTCTTTTTAGAAGCGCTACCCGACCGAATCGAGATCTTGTCGCGGTCGCTATTGACAAGCGAATCAACAGACTTGGCCTTGGCAAGTCCTCGAAGCGTAGGTAGGCATGCTGCGATGATACCAAGAGACACTTCGAGCATGTTCCAAAACAACGAAGTCGTGATGAGCACTAGCAATAAATTGGTCAGTAGGTTGCCTTGACGGAACATGTAGAGAGATAGCTTACGATTCTGATCGAGAGTTACATCGAAGCCAACAGTGCGCGCCCAGGTGACCCAGATCATGCGAATCAAGGATGCGACAGTGGCACTTCAGAGTCAGCCTTCTGATCAACATCTATTTGGCGAGATGGCACTTACAGTATACCAAGCAAGAACACAAACAGCACACCCAACTTCCTCGCCACCGGTAAATGCAGGCCCAAAATCTGTCCCATCAGCTTTCCATTCTGCCCATCGCGACATATACAAACTCACCATGGGAATCGGCAGCACGATAATAAAACAATCAGAGATGAAATCCGACACCGCAAACGCGAAAAACAGCTCCAGCGTGTTGACACACTTGGTTATCAGACTGATCGCCGAGGTCCAAAAAGCTGCAAATTCGCCTTTGCAAGAGAACATAAAGGCAAGACAGAACCCACCAGTCCAGATACTGACGAGTGCAATCACGAAGATGTACATGGCGTTGGAGAAGTCGCGCAGATTGGTCTTGTCCACGACGAAGATGCGGCGGTAGAAGCATACGACGCTGATTTTGATGGCGCCCAGCGCAGGCACGGAGATTACGAGGAAGATGTATTGGAGCTGCGAAGATGTTAGTTTATCTGGAAGTCTGTATGAGGGGCATGGAAGGGACTTACTCTGCTCACGATAATGGTCTTCTCGTTGGATGTATCGAGTGCAGTTCGAATCCGCAGCGGCGCAGTAGGGGTGGGATATGCGAGGGCTTTTTGCGCGACGCCTTGAGAGTCAGTCAGTCATGGCTCATTGAATACATACAGGACGTACTTACCGATGAAGAGTGTTGTTGCAAGGCCAAAGGAGAGTGTCTGAGATACATGTTGGCTGTGTTCGTGGTGAGCATCGTGATGGGCCAGCTTACCAGCGCAATGAAACAAAACCAGTCGTCGGCTTTCAGAGGCTGCCGTCTCTGTTTTCGAGCCACTACTCTCAGGAATACTACGATGATATCGAGGGCGAGCATTACTGCTGTGACGACGACGACTGTCGTCGGTGACTGTGTTGCCATCAACATGCTGTCGTTGTTGGAAGCTGTTTGGTGGTCAATGTGTTGAACTGTGGACTTCTATTTCTGTGTTATTCTAAAGAGCTCACGGCTCAATCACTAAAATTTGGACATATGGTCTAAGGGGTGGCTCGTCATGAGAGATCCCATAATAAGCTTCGTTCCCGGCTTTCTACAGCTTACTGCGACAATGCCTCATAACCAGGCCACCTTTCTTTCAAACAATCTCCCGGTATGTCGGGGAATAAGTAGCCAATGGTCATGTCTCCATTCTACGAGGTGTAGTGCTAAACTGTGGCAATAGTATATGCAGTACATCATCACTATGCAGGTGATAAGGAAGTGCGCGCGTGTCTGACGAACACCTCGGTCAAAAAGGATGATAGAAGAGGCGCATTCAAACGGAGGACTGCTTGGTGTAACGATAAGCATCTACTATGGAGCTCGGCAAAGGCTTGCATGAGTTGGACCATCCCGTTGGACCCCGAGAACCTTGGGACTGCAGTCATGACTTAGCCTGTACTCGGGACCCACGATTGTGGTAAGATTGCGCCTTCCATGCTTGTTGGTCTTGAATTACCCCACCAATGGCTTATATACATGGGCAGTGTCGGGACTTGCCTGAATGTCATGCCCCTGGAGACTGTTTGAGCGCAACATGTAGTGACGTACCCTGTGGTGTGGCTGATTCCTACTTCGAGTTGCGCACCGGCTGATCTTGATAACTGTGCCTCATTCGCGCTTACTCCCAAGTTGCACACGACTGGCTCGAATGTTCTATCACTACTCACGAATTTTACGCTGTTCCACTCAGTCAAGCCTCTCCCCTCACCGCCGAAACCAGTTCCTAGATGAACGCCTTTGAATCAAAATAACTACTACAGCCGCGCAAACCCTCAACACCATGGCTTTTCTCACCTTCCAAGCTCTCGCGCTTGCACCGTTGCTTTTTGTGCTCTACCAAGTACTACAGAGCTCATTGCGCAGTTATCGCGTCAAACGTAACGGCTGCGCCGAACCTCCGCATTATCCACACAAAGATCCGATACTGGGATTGGATTTGTTTTCAAAATACATGAACGCGTTTAAAGCGGAGAATTTCCTCGGCTTCAACAAGCAAATGTACGATACATATGGGCGAACCTTTAAAGCGAACATAATGGGCAAAACTACTGTCAGATCTATCGACCCGGAAGTCTCCAAAGCTATATTTGCGACATATGCATCTAGATTCGGGCTAGAGCCTTTGCGGTACGGCGTTGCCACGCATCTGTGGGGCAATGGTATCATAGTCGTGGATGGAGAGCGATGGAAGCATGCGCGTGCGTTGATGAGACCAAGCTTCGAAGTTGTGCATCTTGCCAATTTCGACAGGTTGAGGAAGCACGTAGACGTCTTCATGGATCTCTTGCCCATGGACGGATCTACAGTAGATCTCATGCCACTGTTTCTACGCCTGGTACGTAAGACTCTTCATCCAAAAGTACAGCTCGATTAAGACATGGAACAGATTCTCGATACATCTAGCGAATTCATTTTCGGTGAAGCGATGGGTGCGCTAGAGAATCCAGAACTTGGGGATAAGATTACAGAAGCTTTTGCGTACGGGTTAAAGGGCACCGCGATCAGGAGCATGCTTAAAATGTTCAAATTCCTTCACCGAGACGAGAAGTGGTGGGCGGCGTGTAAAACGATGACTGACTATGCGGATGAGCATGTGGAGATGTCACTACAAAGGCTACGCGAGAGAGATTCTGGCCGAAGCCAGATCAAAGGAGGTGAGAGGCTGCGACTTGTGGATGAGATGGCAAAAGATACTCAGGACAAACTTACGTTGAGATCGCACATCATCAACACTTTCAGTCCAGCGCACGACGGCGCCAGCATTACACTCACCAATGCCATGTTTCATCTTGCGCGAAACCCTCATGTGTGGGCGAAACTTCGGCATGAAACCTTACCCACAGCACACGAGCCACTAACTTACGACTTGCTCAACTCCTATCGTTACCTAAGTCATGTGCTCAAAGAGAGTAAGTCAATCAATTATTACATGCAGCTTGTGGTCGTTGACATGTTTTTTTTCAGCACAAAGAGTCACTCCATCTGTCACACTAAACCAGCGCCAATGTCTCGAGACAACAATTCTCCCCTTCGGCGGCGGTCCGGATGGAAAGCAACCCCTCTACATCGAGAAGGGCGATAACGTTGAGATCAACTACCGCGCTATGATGCGTGATGAAACATACTGGGGTCAAGACGTGAATGAGTTCGTTCCAGAGCGTTGGGACCACATGAGGCCTGGTTGGGAGTACACACCATTTGGCGGTGGTCCACGCGCGTGTCCTGGCCAGAGGCTGGTTTTCACTGAGAGCGCATACGTTCTTGTCACCTTGTTGCGAAAGTTTTCGAAAGTGGAGAATCGCGATCCTGTTTTCGAGTGGAAAGAGGAGATGAGAATGACTTTTCAGAGCAAGAATGGCTGCATTGTCGGCCTCATTGTTTGAGGGTGTGTTGGCAGTGAATAATTGGCAACAGCTACGTTTCTCTCCATTTCGCTGGCCTGAGGATAAGTAAAATCTCTTGAAGTAAGAGGGCAAATCGCATCTACGAAGGGTGGCACCAGAATAACTTTAGAGCGGTGCCATTTGATCTCACATTGGTTCATATAGTCAAAGCTGGGAAGGTGACTATATGTACCCGTATCAAGAATCAGTGAGAAATGCTCATCAAGTTTCAGGTTCAATTTTAAGACAGTCTGATAATGTGATTGGCTTTAGATTCATGCTACTAGTCGAATGACACTGCCCAGCATTTACATTCTCCACATTGCTGACGTTCCTGCTACGAAACACCGTTACATCGTCTCAACTAGAACAAGCAGCGTTTGTAGATGTCTCGGTTGTTGATAGTTCCGACCGCTTCAGGAGCTTTGTTATGTCAGAAAAGCCAAATAGGAGGGGCCAGATTCGTTGCTTGCCATTCGGAGGACACGGTGCGGACTCCGCTGTCGCCTCAATTTGCACTACTTCATCTTCACGAGTAACTGGGAGAATTTTTCAGCATTCAATCAGCGAGACACAGCTATGCACCTACCTAGTAAAGGCAGTGCGATTGCAATATGGCCAAGGGACAGTGCAATGGCAAGCTGCACCAGGATAGAGGAACGCATGACAGAATATAGCAGATTTAATACTGAGCTTTGAGGGATTTTCGGCTTTGATGTAAGGAGTTCAAATCGGCCTGTAACATGTCTGTCCCATTTACATTTATAGACGAAAGGAAAGTCACAGCATGAGCGCAACTATGCTCTATTGCCACCGGTACTCGCATATCTGGAGCAAGTTTAATCCATCATTTTTGCTTTCCAATGACACGGCACGATGACTTCATGCACGCTTGTCTGACAATACAAGGTAGAATTTCCCTGACTATAATCCGGTTGGCTGAATAGTCCCCGATGCTTCATTAGTTCTACGCGTCATGGAACGGAGTGAGACTGACTTGCATGAATACTTCCGCTTTCTCCCTGTCAGTCCAATCTATGAAGTCAAGGTTCTTTGGCCTATGGGAGCCCATGTGTCATACATGCAGTCATATACAGCCTGGAACAGTATCCTCAAGGAATACACATACGGAATAAGCCCCGATATATTGAATTGCGGCGTCTTTGATAACGGAAGATTGTATGTTGGGGTCTGAGACATGGCTCGGTTAGGAAGCTGTATGAAGTAACCCATGCAAGTGGTGACGAGGGCTCAGCAAACATCTATTCATTGGGTCTTACCGGATTGTAGCACGTAATTTCTAAGCGAAGTACTCTGAGATGGTAGATTTCAGTCTCGACCTACAGGCGATGAAGTTCGATTCCCTCACATCATTTCACACATTGACCACTTTCTATGACCATGAACAGATCTGATGATAATGACAAAATGCACTCTATCGAAGACTTCGAGGAGAATTGTTCAATAGAACCGCTTCTCGAAAAAAGTGGACATCTTGCTTCTGAGCGGCACAGGATTGGAGCGACACGGTCTCTAATCGCTGTCGTGCTGATTTCAGCACTGAATCTGGGACTGCTTGTATTCAATTTATATGCCACACTCTCATCTGCTCAAACAGACCAACTAGTGTCGTATTGTAGGTCCAAAGAACAGTTTTTTTTGCTAAAAAGAGCTATGTTGACGTCAAAAAGCACCCGCTTCCCAGGCAGTGCGATATAAACACCGTTCAATGTCGCACGCAAGCCAGTACTCTACATTTGCAGGCGCACCAACCCCCGAAAATATAAAAGCATGGGAAGATCTGATACAGCGTAAGCACACCACCCCGACATCTCTAACGTCATGTTGTTAATTGAGTAAGCTACTTTTTTTGCCGCATCGAAGGAAGAGCTCCAGCACGCAGGTTCACGTGTCGAAAATTCCGTCCGACTTGCAGACGGCGGATATGTAGCCTCATTAGGTATATATCATGAGATACACTGCCTAGTAAGCCTTCCTACCAGTATAAAGCTGAGCGATTCTGTGGTATAACTAGTCACCAGCGTCAATTCCGCCTCTATCTTTACCACGAAACTTTCTACCCAAATCTCACAGATGCCAACGTCGAATACATACATCACCATCTTGGTAAGATATCTTCTCTACCGCTGTATTGAGCTGACGATGAGATCTAGACCACTGCCTCGAAAGCATTCGAAAAAGCTTGATGTGCGCAGCGGATCTAAGCATATATGCATTTGAATGGATACCGTCTGATCAAGACCGACCACACCCGACCACAAATTCGATAAGAAAATGTGCAGACTGGGATAGTTTAGAGACGTGGGCAAATGAAAGAAAAGTGCCGCTCGACCCGGTGTTGCTGAGAGCACAAGGAGACGCGAGGAGGGTACACATGTAGACGGTGTCAATATGTTGAAAGCGATAAGCTCACCACTTTGTCTCTTCTACTAGCTTCTTATCTTCCCGTTTCTGCACCCATTTCTCGAGACTCCATTCGAACAATCCTGTCCACGTAACTCTCAGAAATCCCCCTAGTATAAAGTTCACCAGGTATCCACTCCATCTCTCGCTCGAGAAGAACGTGTCTCCACCAATGGGCATGTATATCCCGCCCTGCGGATTGACCCACCACCTCACTACCCAAACTACACCCCAAAGTCCCCCATGATACACCGCCACTACTAGGAAATCGAAGGCAGATTGTATCGAACCGTATCTTGTGCAAAAGTCTCTCCAAAACAACCTTTCTTGGTCAAACATTTTCGCGCCGCAGATTCGCCTGCTCCTTGGGTATTCCGAATCGCGATACGACCAATCCGGCCAAATACACCTGCCGTGCCCTCTGTGCCATATTCGCTGACCAGAAACCAGGCCGAGCTGAAATATATCGCATTGAGCTGCATGATCGTCATAGTGTTCCCCGGGAGGAGTCGCTCAATGCCAAACCACGTCGCATACAACGCCAATATCAGCGTCGCGGCGAATATACCATGCCACATTCCACGGCGGGGCTGCGGTTCGTAGGCGATGTCTTTCGCAAAGATCAAGAGTTGGAGACCTGCACCGAAGGAAGAAACACTATTCATGTGGGCAATGTTGCGGGCGTCGACGAGAAATAAAGCAATAGCCATGGATGCGGTGTATCGTATGAACGAGAGGCCGGGTGGGTAAGGATTGGGATAGGGACTGGTTGTTGCATCGTCAACCCGGTGGCCGCAGAGGCGTTAGGCTTCCGATGAAAGATAGGTGGAAGAATTGATTGAAGGCAGGAGGGGATCCTTTTTGGTGCACATCATTGGGGACATGTTGAGTTGGATCACGTAGAGGAGTTGATGTTGTCGTGTAGCGTGACGGTATAAATGTAATTCCTTCGAGCTGTCTCTGGGACCTAGTCGTGCGGTACCACAGAATTCTGTCTGGTACGTCAAGCCCAGGCTGCTTCCCCATTCATGCGAGAACCGGCTGCATTCACGGCACGAAGAAAAGTAACGCATATTGCTGGTAGTCTCATAGGGGCAAGTTAGGTCTGATGCGCAATGTTGGGTCACATCAATCTTGCAGCCTGCGTTTTGTGTGATAGAATACGCAGACAGTCTACTAACCGATAGCACGCGATGGAATAATATGATGATGAATAATAAAACACTTTAAAGTAGGCGCTTCATAACATCTGTACATGAAGGCCGCAATCGCTCAGTCTTTGGAAGTATTTACGAATCGCACTGCAATCGGACACGTCATTCATCTCGATACAACCACTTCCCTCCCTTCCGCTGAGCCTCTAACCATCTCTCGTGCACAACTCTTTTCTCTTGCTCTTTCGATTTGTCCCTATCTTCTTGCTGTTCCTGCGTGGTTGGGAAGTCCATCCGCCAAAATCCTGGAGGTGTTCGACGTCGCTCGTAAGCCTCACGGTGCTTGCCAGCTTCCTTGGCCATTTTCTTCGTGCGTGCCTGGAGCACAAGCTCCTGTCGCTCCTCGGCCGACATCTGTGTCAAGTTCATGTTGTCGTAGGCTTCACCTAGATAGTCCTCGAGCAGCGCATCCTCTTGTGAGGCTGGGAGCGGAGCCTGAACTTCAGCGAAGGTGCGGAATGTGGAGCCGCAGCAGTCTGGATTGGTACAACCAGGCAGACATGCGCGGTCACCGCGTTTGCGTACGGTCTCAGAGAAGGCGTAGGTATAACCTTGGTTGTATGCGGGATTGGGTTTGAAGTCCTGTAGGGTAAGCTCGGATACAGGCTTTTGTCGGAGCCGACCTTGCTTGACTGGAGAGGTTGCTTGAGGCTTGCGAACACTTGAGCGCGATTCATGAGCTTTCAGTCTCCATTGTGGACGACCATCAGTAGCAGGGCTATCTTGAGTGATATATCGAGCCTCTGACTGGGGGTTGCCTACCCGTTTCTTGGGTAGCGATGCAGGTGTCGCACCAGCAGAACTTCGCGGAGGCGTCGGGTTTTGCTCCACCTTGATCTTGACAGGCATATGGGTGGATAGCTGAGCCGAACCCATGCCATCAAGATTAGTCGAGTCATGCAGCTTACGATTGAGCTTCGCTCGTGCTAACAGGGGTGCGAGTCTGCTTGTGTTCTCGTCCGCTGGAGGTGGCTCTTCGCCGGACTCAGAGAGTATTTGATGTACATTCCCTTCGTGACTTTCGGTTCGCTTTGTTCGTTTGCTAGATCGTGTGTCGTGAGAGGTCGCGATAATATTCGGATCCAATTGACGTAAGACGTCAATCACACCTTCAGTAGGATCCGAAGGCTCGCTGTATGCTCGGGGCTCGAAATTTGTAGTTTGGAGATTCTCAGGTCTTGACTGATCGCTCTCACTGATGCTTGCGTGTTCCAAATGTTCATCTTCTCGTTTGATGGGTTGAGAGAAAGGCGCACTGCTTGACCTTTGATGACGAGCAGCACTGGTAGTAGCTGGGTGGTGTGTATGTACTTTCCTAGGATGACGCGGCGTTCGCAGCATGGTCGAAGTAGGGTCGTCTAAGTCAATTGTCTCCTTTCGTACAAGACTTTGAGCTCTAGGAGGGCTACTAGGAGGCTCGTCCTTCACTCGGAATGGCTTTACCGGTGTGCCGTTAGAGGAGTGAGGCCCCGTGATGCCTACCTTGGACGGCTGACCGCGCTTCCTTTTTAGAGGTCGTGCTGATACAAATTCCGGCATGTCATCCTCATCGCCAGCCGTGAATTGCGTCTGCCTGGAAATTTGCTCGGCGCTTTCATCCTCGGTGGTCTGACTCGAGCTCGGGTTCGGTGCCTGTAGGTATGATTGCAGATGTCTTCTCACATATCCACCAGGAATCTCTTTTGCTGGTCTTAATTCAGGCAGTTCAGTCGACTCTTTGCGTGCTCCTGCAGAGGCGACCTGTAGTACTTCATGGGCTTCGGAGTGACCGATCCGCCGCAACTTCCGGGTCGATCCTTATCGTGATCATCCTGAAGTGCTGGAGATACAGTTCCGACCTCAGTATCAACTACTAGGCCATCAGGAAGAGCGATAGGCGCTGGAGATGAGCGCCCGAGATCTGCGAGCGAGAGTGGTGTGCGCACAGTCACTACTGATCGAGGGCTCGATGGCATCTGAGGACAAGGGTCCTCTATTTGAGGTATTCCAGAGAGCATTGGTCGGCTGTCCTCCGGCTTAGTCTCGCCTTTAGGTCTTTGCCTACCTGACTGACGATCGGCATATTCTTGCCAAGCTCGTACACTCTCCTTCATATCCTTGTTCTTCTGCATCACAGTCGAGTTCTTCCTCTCCAGGTACCTGATCTTTTGCGAAAGGTCCTGGTACTTCTTGGTGAGGTCGTTGAACTTGTCAGCAAGATCCATATCGGATGCCGTGGAAGCGCCGGTCGCTGCCTGATCCGAATTGATCTTCGACAGGGCATTACTGGACAAGTCCTCCAGCTTCTTTTTGAGCTCTTCGTTCTCGGATCTCAGACGTGAGTTTTCCACAACTTGATCTTCAAGATGATTTGATAACGCTTGCCGCTTGACATCCTCTTTCTGCGCGTTAGGCTCAGTACGGGACAGGAACGGGGTATACTTACTGTCTTTTAGCTCTTTCTCGTGAGCTTCGTCCCCTAAAAACTCGATTAGCATGTTCCAAACGCAACTGATATAGCACATACTCTTTTTCCACTCCTCTTCAAGGTCTGGTCCAATGACCTCATCGTAGACGCGTGTCCAGAGCGCTTTGTTCTTTTCGAGCCAGGCTGAGAAGTCTGACATGTCTTATCCAATTAACATAATTCACAGGAAGTGGAGGGTCGGTTTTAACACGGAGCTTCCGTCCGACTTGAGGGTGATAGGTTGCCACCAGGCAGCGGAATCGCAGAACGCGCTAACGCGTCGCGTGGTCACGTTGACAGCCTTGGCAGGCTAGCGATATCGATAAGTCCACCACGGTTCTGAGGCTTGCATTTGCCGTTTTTCAGCCTCCTCTCAGTCACGATGAAGCGGGCGCGTGAGGACTGTGATGGAGAACTACCCCCGCCGAAAGTGCGCCGTGTGATAAATTTTGATAGACTCTCTAAACTCAGCGACGAGCTGCTTGTGCGCATCTTGTCCTTCGTCCCTGTTGATTCACTGCTTGTGTGCCAAAGGTAACGATCTATTTTCTCCGTTGGAAATCAACACTGATGCCGTCAGGTTGTCAACGAAGTTCAGCCGCCTCGCCATCGATTCTGAGCTTTGGAAAGCTGCATATTATCGGCGATTCGTCCTCCCGCGCGCATCCCGCATACCAGGAATTAAGGACTCTGGCCCCGCCAACCGTTTTCACTATTCTTCGCGGCTGTCGAAGTGGCTCGACGATGGAGATCTTGTCAAAGATGGAGTCAAGACTCACTGGAAGCAGCAGTATCGACTCCGGCACAACTGGTCCCAAGGGCAATGCGCGGTCAGTGAGATCGTTGTCGCCGAGAGGCGCCCTGACCCGCCTTTGCTCGTCATGATGTCAAACAGCACTCTTTTTGCGGCCGATTCTATATCAGGTTTACGAGCTTGGAACTCGAAGGACGCCCGTGAGCTACTGGCTACGACGTCGCTTGCAGTGACTGCGCATGATGCTCTGCGACTGCCAATATCTATGGCCATAGATTCGATCGAGAGTACGGAGACTTCGGATAAGCCGGATAAGATCGCCGTGGGCTTCGAAGATGGCTCATTCTCTTTATATGCTCTCCAGCGAGACCGCCATGAGTTCGACTGCCTTTTCACGCATCCGCCATCCTGCAACGGCGCATTGTCGGCAATAGCCTACTCGTCACCGTATCTACTTACCATGACAGAAGATCACTTGCTATCACTGTATGCATTCCAGGACTCGCCTGATACTTCCACTATCCTTGCAGCTCCACATCTTCTCTACTCACTTCGATCACACACTGCGTGGCCGCCAGTGTCGCTGTCTTTGCGCACGACCGCGAAGAGCATGACTGCAGCTATTGCATACTCGATTCCAACTTATCTTTCTGGATGGACTGTTGGTGTGCAAGAGTTGATGCTCTCACCAAAAGGCGAGCTACTCGAGTCTCGGTTGGCCACAGCAGCGGACGAACATTCCTTCACACTCTCGACACACCGTTCAGCGTCATCTCCCACCACACTACCATCGCCGCCGTTTCCAGGTAGCTCGCAAGAAGCTTCTTTGATCAGTAACCCGAGTACATCGAAGCCCACATCCATGTCGTATTCTCATCCATATCTCCTCGTCGCTCATCCCGACAACACGCTCTCTCTGTATTTGGTCAAGTCGACCGCTGCTGCTTTGTCAATAAGTTCCGGTAATCGACTCTGGGGCCACACATCTTCCATATCTGGCGCGCACGTTGGCATGCGTGGCAAGGCTGTCTCTGTGAGCAGACTTGGCGATGAGCTTAGGGTCTGGGATCTCGAAGGCGGGATTACTTCTCTGGCAAACCGGCGGCGATTGCGAAACGGCGAGATGAGCGTGAGGGTACAACCTTCGAAGGCCGAAAATCATACAGACAACACTGAGGAAGACTCGCTTCGAGACAAGGCTGGACTACGGCTCGCGCTTGATCAGGGTTTCGACGACTCGACTGTCAGCCGTGGCTGGGTCGGCTTCGATGAGCAGAACGTCATTGTGCTTCGGGAGAAGAGGGAAGGAATACAAGCACTGGTTGTGTACGACTTCACTTGAAGAACACTAAACGATCATACAGCATATCACCAAAGAAGTTCTCCAAAGGTTGCGAGCGCGCCTATAGCTTGTCCTGCCATGCCTCCAACAGAGTACGCCTGTGGCCTTGCATACGCCGCTTGCTATCAAATCACATCGGACCAGCTACATCGTGTGGAAGCTTCCATTTCCCACGCCCATTATTCGCCACTCTGGATAAGATTGTCGGTTACCCAGTTTTGCCTGGCCAGACTAGCCGTCCTGGCGAAGCGAAGGACCACCAACATTTTGCACCAACGCAAACATAATATACTGAGTCTACGAAAGCCTGCATACCGGTGCAAAACTAATGGTCAGCATTCTAGTCAGAACGTCATAGACACAATCGCGCTGTTTGTACTTGGACATTCCAACAAACACAAGACCTCGGAGGTGATCGAGGCTAACGGTTTCCGACCTAGCGCTAACGCACTTGGAAAGAGAAAATATCTGTCCCGCAGCTTGCCCCTCGCTCTCTCTCTTCGACACTCCACAAACACCTGATTTCAAAGTTCAATTGGAGGCGGATTCGCACGTTGAGGCTCGACAGATACTTGGATCCTTTCTTTTACGACCAGACCTTTACCTACAACGACACTCTCTATTAGCCGACTTTTACGGTATGAAAGCCCCGCGTTTTGGCGCGTGTGTCGCACACACCGCGAACTCTCCCTGACAAACAAAGGTCCCTACCCAAATTTCAACATAATGGAATACCAGGCCCCAGCTACCGGCGGCGGAGGCAGCCGCGGCTGCTACAACTGTAAGTCGAACAGCACATTTCGCCACTTGCATTTTCTACAACCCCCCCGCCAACTCCACGCCGTCTTGAGCGAGTGGCTACGACAATGGGAGTCGTGTCAAGAGATGGAGCAATATGCTAGCGTCTAGGAACGTTTGAAATCTACACGCCCTTTCGCTATCTTATATTTCCTGGATTTTAACTTACATGATCATCAGGCGGAGACTCTTCTCACCGCGCTGCCGAGTGCCCCACCAAGGGCACCCCTACCTGCTACAACTGCGGCGAGAAGGGCCACGTGAGCCGTGAGTGCCAGAACCCTCAGGCCGAGAAGACCTGCTACCGCTGCGGTGGTACCGGCCACATCAGCCGTGAGTGCACCAAGGAGGGTGGCGCCGGTATGGGAGGTGCTGGTGGCGGCCAGGGAGTGCTACAAGTGCGGGCCAGCGGGGTCACATTGCCCGCAACTGCAGCCAGGGTGGCGGTGCTGCTTATGGAGGTGGCGGCGGCGGTTTCGGTGGGGGCCGCGGAGGCTACGGTGGTGCTCAGGGTGGCGGCTATGGCGGTGCCCGTCAGACCACCTGCTACTCTTGCGGTGGCTTTGGCCACATGAGCCGCGACTGCACTCAGGGCCAGAAGTGCTACAACTGTAAGTGAACAGTGAACTTGTGTCTAGGAATATTGAGCAATACTAACACGCAATAGGCGGCGAGGTTGGTCATCTTTCCCGGGACTGCCCCCAGGAGACCTCCACTGAGCGTGTCTGCTACCGCTGCAAGCAGCCCGGCCACGTTCAGAGCGCTTGCCCCAACTAGAGTCGCTCCTCGGATCCCGTCGATGTTTTAGATCCGCTGTAGTTTTTGATGCCACGGTTCGACTTGTCGCGTGCGCCCGGGCCCTTCGATTATGAGAGATTGCCGCCATGATTGACGAATCATCGACACGATAATGACTTTTCTTTTCCTGTACATTTTCTCATTCTACGGCTTGGCGGCCGTTTTTCGACGCTTCCCGAAAAGCACATTATCGACCTGGTCCTTATCGGCGACCAAACGCCACGAGACTTGGTTCACGAAAAGTTCTTGAGACAGAAAGATATTGCGTTTGGTAGATACACAGTGGGTGGGTAGGAAATGCGGTATGACTCCACGCGAGCGATGAATGGGAGATGTGTGCCCATGAAATAGGAGAGCGAGCTCCTTGTACGGAGGTTTGGAATCATCTATAGCTGTGATTGGATAGCTTAGAGCCAGACTGAAGTTGCAGCATGAAGATATTGAAAAGTTCCCTTCCTTTTTGGAGGGGCTCCTCAACCTACATGTACGAATGCCTGTTAATCTTGACCTGTGGATATCTTGCACACGCCCAATCATCAGTACTGCCCGGGAGCTTTCATGCCGGCACACTATTATCCGAGCTTCAAACTCTGAATCACCCTCGAATAATGGCATTGCCAAAAAAATGGAGAAGTTGCCAGTGGTAGTAGTGGTGATACAACGAACCGCCGTGGTCGCATGGTTTCGTTAGCGCAACGTTGCGCGCACGCGGACTAGTTCGTTTACAGCCCACCCTCGCGCAAACAACAATCGACATCGTTTGCGACAACGCAGCCGCAACATCACCAACGCGTCAACTCTGGGTCGCACGCGCTGCTCCAACCGCTTGCTACGATCCGCAAACATGGCACCGCAAAGGAAACGCGAAAATCGCGAGAATCAGTTTTACAATGTTGGTGTGCAAGGAAGGTATGCGACGCGTATGTTTTGATGCATTCGCATATACTGAACCTTTCCAGGAAAACGGGCATTACCCTCGCAGACCGAGGCGTATACGATGAACATGGGTTGGAGCCCATCTCAGGCATCTTCTCGTCACCCGAGAAGTCACCACCAAAGCGCGGAGACGCTGTGAACGCGTCAGAGTCGATGGATATTCAAGAAAGTATGCAGTCACGGGAACTCGAACAACTATGCACAGCATCAACTGACGTCTTTACTTAGGCTCGATACCGGATCTCACTACTGCGCATCAGATTCTACGAAACAGCCGCACACATCTCCCCCCACCGCGATCTCGATCCCCCAAAAAGACTGCGCTTGGATCCTCACCGCGCCGACAGTCATCTATGGCCCCTAGAGGGAGCTCCGTCGGCATTTCCAGTCCTATTCGCGCAGCATCGCACCCCGCAGTTGCGCGGCGCTTAGACTTTGACCAGGATGAATCGAGTCTACAAGAAACACCGGGGCTGAGCGGGTCAGGGCAGCGTCGTGGACAGCGCGCAAACGTATACGACATACCTGAAGATGGATCTCCTGTGCCACAGACCAGTGCTGTACTTGAAGAGAGCTTCGTACAAGAGGAAATTACGGCAAATGAAGACTCGGTGGTATTCAATGAAGTTGCTGAGGAGAGCTCCATCGCGCAAATTGGAGACGATACAATCAACGATGCGGAAGCTGTGGAAGACCTGGTGGAGCAAGAAGAGTCGGAGCTGGCACCCGAGCCTGTCAAAGAGCCCGCAAGGAGGGGGAGAAAAAGAAAGAGCGATGTTCTGGAACCAGTCGAAGAAGAGGGCTCAGCTTTAGCAAAGTCGCGCAAGCGAGGGGCAACCTCTGCACAAGCTTCCGAAATGCAGAAGAAGGAAAAGGGTGTTGCGCCCGCCCCAGCTGCCTCTTCGCGTCGTTCAAAGCGTGTATCGGACATGACAGAGCAGACAGACCAAGATGTCAGTGCTTTGGACGGAGCCCACGATGCGCCCCCGCCCGCAAAGAAACGAGGGCGACCTCCACGTGCAAAGTCTGAGGCCAAGGGGAATACAGTAGCTTCGAAACCCAGTAAGGTTGCAGCTTCGAAGGCAGATGCCAAAGACAATTTAGTCACTACAAAGATTACCAAAGGCGCAGCTGCCAAAGCAAAACCGACCGAAGTTTTCAAGAAGCCGCCAAAGCCTGCGCCAAAACCGAAAGAAAAGCCTGTTACGAAGGGCAAGGAAAGGGCTCATTCGAATGACCGAGCACCAGAAACTACGGAGGCAGAGGCCGGCAAACTTGTAGATGTGCATGGCCACCCTCTCAATAAGAAGGATATTGAGCAGATGTCTACAATGTCTACTGGCTCGCGCTACGGACGAGGGCGACATCTTTCAGTATTCCGTGAGCTTGAGCCAGAAGCTGTAGCTCGTGTTGGTCGAACGGGTAGGCATCGGGTTCAGCCCATCGACTTTTGGAAGAACGACCGAATCGCGTACGACCCAACTGGTAGCATGACATCGATTGTGAAGAATCAGTATGTTGAGCCTGAGCGTAAAGCTTACAAGGCCTCGAGCACCAAGGGCAAGAAGCGAAACCTGACAGCTATTGAAGAGGAAGAAGTCGAGCTCGATCCATGGGAGGAGGAGGATGGCACTCTGGTTGGCAACTACAGGGACTTTGATGCAGCTACAGATGCCACGACAAACGAGGTCCTCGAAGGCCGTAAGTTACTCGCGTGTGTTGCTTCCTCAAACAGTATTTGCTGACTTTACAGAAATCGCGTGGGCCCAGAAAGGCATGCAGCCAGTTGATGTCCCAGATGGCTCATTCCAGTATACGAAGCTGGCCTCTGCTGGAGATTTCTTCAACTGGGGAATTATCGACCTTCGAGTAGATCAGATGAAGCGCACGAAGAATTCGCGAAAGATGCACATGATCTTTAATGTGCAATCTGGCACAGTGGAAGTTAAAGTGCATGAGAATGAGTTTACTGTGCACAGAGGTGGCGTTTGGCAAGTTCCTCGAGGTATGTTGCATTTTCCTTCTTTTCTTTTACCCCCGCATGCCGTCCCAGCATACAGTCTGTATCTGGGGAAGCGCCGCAATATGGATAGTTCTGCGGCATGGTCAACAGGAGCCCCTCGCACGCCTGGAAACAATATTGCGACAGCGACTTCCCGCTTCCCCGACTGCCTCAAGTATTGTGCGACGGCCGTCACTTTACACCTGAGTCGCTTAGGGACATTGCATGTTCCAACCGCGTATGATGTTGCGCAACACGATGATTACAACGTCGCACTGCTTGGACAGGGTAAGCGGGAGGCGAGACGAACAACGTGTTCACGTCTCCTGCAGCAAACCGGCACTCAATGCCGTGTGACATTACATGCCGTGCACCTCTCATCCAACCGCGTCACTCTCCAGCCCCCACGTCTTGTTTTTTTTATCACACGTTCTCACTCCGCCATGGCGCGTGATTACGCGTCTCATTGGCGCTCGTTGCGCTATCAAAAAACATTGAAACTGACCTATCATAACAGGCAACACATACCAATATCAAGAACGTCGGTAGCGGGACGGCACGTGTCTTCTTCGCCCAGGCACGCGAAGTTGCTGTCCCGATCGCGGAGGAGTAGTTTCGCCTCATTTCCTTTTCAGTCGCAACTCGGTCTTCCCGAATAGCCACATTGAAACTGCAAGGAGCGGTGAAAGCCGACCTTTTGGCGGTGTCTATTCCCCCTCTTCGCTGGTCACAAGTCACGATGCGCTAAGGGATTTATAAGGCCCGTCTTGCATATTCGTGGGTCCGGTGTTCTGGTGTGGATGTGTGGGGCTAGCGTAGGCGCTGGGCTGAGGTGTTCATGTTCGTGAACCCACTCGGGGTTCGCAAGTTTATTAGTGTCTGCACCTTCGTATATGAGTGGAGTCAGGCAAGCAGCGCATCTTCAACGGGCGCAATATCCGGGTTCTAGCTTCCCAGTCCTTTTTTAGTAATGAAGTATATGATTCAAGACTTGAGGCGTTTATGCGTTAGATGCCGCCGACTCAGCTGCTTGCTTCTCATTGCCATCATGTGTGTATACTTCGCCACTCAACGTCATGCTATTCGAAGTGACAACACCTGTTCACCGCTACTTACACCGCTCGCCTGGTTTTCCTCGCGATCCCCATTCTAGATCTGCGGCTTCCCGTTGCTGGTGAGCAAGCGAGTGTGGTACAGAGACGGGTGCTTGATGGCCGGCGAGCCGCTGCTGTGGGACATTTGCTGTCTTGAGATGAACCAAAACTAGGAATCAGATAGGCGGTCTGCGTGTCTGGATTTAGATGGCGAACGGAGGAAGACGCAGTGCTTTGTAAAAGTGTTGGTGGATGCATCGATCAAGCAATCACTGCTGTCCACGGTGTCATATGCAGCATGCCTTGCCTGAGGCTACGAAATTGACTGCATATTCTGCAGACGAAGTCGATACAGGAAGTGACAGCTCGTACCATAACGTACGTTCGCACAGAGTTCTGACATGCTCCACTTCGCTTACAGCTTTCGTGCAACCACACCTGTATCGAATCGCTGCCTTTCTTAGACAAAGTCTCAGCACACAACGTCACTGCTATGCTTCGTGTCAGATGCAGTACCGATCAGGCCCTGTTCGCCGTCGTTGCCGTTTCCCCTTGAGCATGTTGTGTAACCGTTTACTGCAAATGTAATTGATGGAAACATGTGGCTGGGCGCATGTTGTGGCGTTCTTGAATCCCTGGTCCCTTGGTCCCAGAACTTTGGGTGCAATAATTGACCTGCCCGACATGGTCGAGAAGAGAAGTTGCTGGAAAGTTTGCTTTGAAGCGGTGTGGAGCGGTGTAGACTTCTCTTAAGTGGTCGTGATAGCTTCCGGTGAGTATGGAGAGAAGCAGACTAGAGAGATTTGGAGAACCACAAGCGAAGTCCGGTATCGATCTATACCGCGGGAGCCAACTTAGTGCTGTGCGACACGCGTAGATCTAGACATTTTTAACCTATCTGGAAACTTTAGTTCGGCAGTTGTAGCGCATGAACAATCGGTGAAGGAACTGATGTGTTGTTTCTTTGAATAGAAACGTTTGAGCGAATTCTGAACCGGCATCCATGGATCGAAGGTGCCTAGGCAGAGCGAAGGTCACGTGCGATCGTTTGATCGTCCGGGCCTTCGGACACTCATGAATAAGGTATTCCACGGCCCCATCATTCCCCTTTTCGAACAGCTTGACGTCACATGACGACAATGGTGCGCGCAACTCCTTTGCGCGCCCTTTTCCACCCTCCCACATAGTCGCCCAGCAGCGGCCCCCAGCGTTCGCTGCACGACTCGAACGATCCCCCTTTTCGTACTTCAACCCCGCGATGAACCGTGCTCGGTGGATGCTCCTAAAGAAGAGCCGCAATCATGATCGACACTACTCGCTAGCTTCACATTCTTTCCGGGAGATCATGCCGAGGATGTGAGCCTCACGAGTCAGCGTCCGCGGAATGACGAGATGGCGGCAAGGCGGAAAGGTTTCATGAACGATTGAGATCTGGGCGCATCGCATCGGAGCTTCTTGTTGGCCAAAGCGGTGGCGGCAGTCGAGATGCCTAATGTTTCAGGTGCATGCTGTCCACTGGTGTCGCGTGGAAGTCGAAGCGAATAATGAGTTCGCGTCGGGCACCAAGAGGATGTCCATGGAGAGTTTGCTAAAAAGTTTGTGCGTGAAGCTGAGGGATGGCAGGCAAATCGTACGAGTAGTGGGCGTATAACATGACTTTTCGTGATGGCTGCTGGCCAAAATGTAATTTGACAAATGCGTGCATGCCCGAACGGCTCCTGCGAGAGGATTTGAGTTGTGCTCGCCCGTGATTCGCGCTGTTTCGGTTCGTGAAGCCTGTACCCTGGAGTCCAGAACTGAAATGCTGACTCTTTATGTATCCGACTGGATGGGAGTTTCGAGTTCTCCATGGCGCTCACCTGAATGGCTCAAACGCACGTTGCAGTTTCGGACTTTCGAGGCGGCCTGGTCTGCCTTACCCGCCATGAAAGCCCGGAGTGCAGAAATGAAGGACGGCTCGAGGACCTTCTTTTCACGTTCTAGCGTGTGTCAGCTTCTTCGAGGCACGGTCAGCAGTGACGGGGTCCCCATCGCAAACTATAGTTCCTGTCCGAAAACGGTGGTGTTTCGCATGTCATGGAACGGTTTTGCGAGGGTTGGGCGATCCCGGCTGATCGTGGTGTAACTGGTCTATTCACGGAAGGCGAGTAGATATTTTGGTTGCATGGACATTTGCACCCATGCAAAGCATGTCACCTCGTGTGGGTGTGGAGATATCGTGTGTCAAAAGGAGAAGGGAAGTGTCGGACCGTCTGCGACTGAGGCCTGCCTCCTCTGCATTGGGCGAGCACATCGCAGTGACGGAGGAGGCAGCGGAACATCGGAAAGCTTCTCGAAGCAGTGTGGAAGCGTCTGATCTTCGCCGAACAGTTGCAGGCACGGAGCCCCTTCCTGCGCGCCATGTGATGTGCCCTAGCTCAAATCCCGCCCCTCATGCGCCAATTTCATTTGTTTGAACATGTTCGCAGATGGCTGCGCGCACAGGTGACCATGCGCGGAAGAAGCAATTGAGTCTAACAAGAACGAGCAAATCGGACAAATGGCGCAATACTTCATTCATTCGACCGGGCAGTCGTTCATGTCATGCCTCTTGGTCAATACCGCGCGCCAGGTCCTGCACTGGTTCTGTCCGGCATTGATGTTCATGCCGAATATTTGCCTGAATGAACGGTCGTAGAGAACGGCAAGAATAGCCCTATCGGGTATGATCTCCATAGCATAAGGTTATTCTGGAAAAGCAACGGAACGCGAGACTCGTCAAACTGACACAGAACCTTGATAGGAATCAAACCACACTGCTCATTCTTCCGCAGTGTTTCACGACTGGAATGTGGTGGGGTGGAAGGTTTTCGGCTTCGTACCGAAAGTTTAAGAGAGACTCTCTTGAGAACGCGGGAAGGAGGGAACAGGGGACGAACATGGCCGCCTTCTCGAGATGATGTGCCGCACCATATCGCTAGACATACCACTTTTTGCGAACCGCTGAACGCGTGCGATCCATCTAATCTGCTTTTAGTGGGATGGCGTCCAGGTTCATGAACCGGTCTCTGCGCTGTCAATGGCGTTCTAAAATAAATCAGGGATGGTTCACGGATGCGGCCAAGGTTCATGCAGCCCGTCCGCGCCCCTCCATGTCGGCCCTACTGTCTCTTCATGGATGATGAGGCGTCACGCGAGGCTGTGCGAATTGCCAACGCACTCTACACCATCATTATCAGGTTGCTTGCAAGACATGGCAAAGCGGTGACAAGAGGAGCCACGTAGGTGCTTTATTGACCGACTCGAATGCAAGTCGCCGTTGGATACGTCATTAGCGATGATCCGGGGTAGACGAACTGCGGCGGTGGGTATTTTCCTGGCAGCCACTGCCGTGCTGTTCACCGCCAAACAAGGTCGAGCATGGGATGCTTGACTTTGGGCTGGCGAGAAGTTTGAAAATTTGGGAGTGACTCAGTGGTTCAGTAGAGAGGGTTTGGCCTTTCGGAGATGAACGACGTTGTATTCTACTTGTGCTGTCATGGCCATGCTGGCTTCAAAGGTGTGTATGCGTTGGCGCAAATGCTGTATGCTATGACGCGTAAGGGAAAACTCTAATGATGTGTAGAACGCTGAAGATGTAATGCAGATAGGAGATTACAAGAAACTATAATGATATGCTCCCCACGCTATGCCGTTTGTGATTATGATGATTTGATGATGGAAAACTGAAATGCTGCTGCAAACGGACAATCGTAACCGCGCCAGTGGTGTATCAGACAAAAAAAAATCATAAACCGAATGCGAAAACTCAGCAAAACCAGCGCTATGATCTTGTGTGCTTGAAAATGCAAAAAAGATACTGCAAGCAAACCGCTGACCCAACCCACGCTAAATGCCACAATCATGCCGCTTGATGGTATAATCCGTATAATGGCCTTCCTCTAATGCAATCCCAATGTCTATTCATAATCCTCCTCTTAAATGTCATGTGCTCACTCGGTTCCTGCCCGATGTACGTGCTTTCCTCCTCTTTAATTCTTGGAAGTGGTTGTGGTGTGGCCGCGGCAATTTAATCGCTGACGTTGGTCGGCGATCACGGAGCCGTGCGAGGCGGGGATGGCATGGCAGATGGGCGCTCTACTTCTTCTGGCTCTCTCTTCATGCTCTTCATGCTTCCAGTCGCACTGCGTTGCGAAACTCTGTCAGGGCTCTTGAACCCCTGGCTACGGGTGTCTGACTCGGAACGCGAGTGTCCTAGGTATTCGTCTTCTCTTCTCCTCTTCTGGTATGACTCCATGTAGCTAGAGCTCTCTCCCTCGCGCTTCATGCCAGATTGGAGGTCTGGAACAGGTGCAGTCCTGGCCCCGCTGACTAGGTCCTCTGCTGATGCCGCGTGTATTTGAGGCAAAGGTTGGCTGAGTTGAGGTGGGACACTGGCTCTTGATCGGTGATCCGCTCGCCTACGACTGAAGGAGCTGTTCCTCCTTCTTCCTTGACTTGATCCGCTGTCCGTCCGATGATGGTAACCGTGCATAGCGGTTTGGGGTATTGGTGACGGCGCTTGGTGGTGCTGCTGAAGCATTGGTGGTGGGTTGGGCATCAAAGGAGCAGCGTTTGTAGCAGTGAAGCCATGCGAGGTCGGCGCGGGTACTGCAGGCATTTGTGAGGGTGGGCTAAGACCTGCTCCAGTTGCAGATGGATGCAGCTGGAAGACAGGAGCGTTGGCCCGCGCACTCATTTCTTGCTCCCCTAGTTGCCAATGCATCGACTCTGCCGAACGCCAGGGAATACCCATTTCGGTAGCCACCTTCTGCCACATCTGGTCTTTGAAGCTAGTAGACTGTTAGTCTCGTTCTACAGAGATTCATGTTTGTGTCATACACGCAATGTAAGCAAGCAAGGAGGGGTAAAAGTAACCAAAGATGTGCGAGCCCAGAAGGGTATCGTGAAAGGACCAAAAACTCCAGGGATACGCTGTACATACCGGGCATATAATCGTGCAAGCTTGTTCTTCTTTTCCTCATCCCAGATTGCTCGCTTTTCGAGGTAGTTCTGGTAGCGCAACCGGCAAGAGATGGAGCTGCGACCAGGCAGACGTTTCGCAATGTCGTCCCACTTCATCCCCTGGCCTCGGAGTTCTATCGTCAAGTTGTCCTCTTCAGGGGTCCACTTGGATTGTTTCTTGGCCGGACTCTCCTCTGGTAATGGTGTTTGAGAAGCCTGTCTTTTCAGCGCCTGTGGAGGGGAGCCGTTCGTCCGTGGTGCAGCTTGATGGATCCCTGGATGTCCTGGATGCCCAGCGTAGAGGGGTCGGAACTGTGGATGCGAGGAGGGTTCAGGGTGCCTATGGAGCTCTGAAATCGCCGGCAAGACTGGTCCACCGAGCATAGGTCCAGGTCCGTGTGGTGAAGATGTCGGCGCCTGTCCAGGAAAAGACGAAACTGGCACGTAGGACATGGGTGGTGCGTAAGCTGGGGATCCTGTAACATATGCAGGCGATGCTCTTTGCGCAGGAGACTGTGTATACGCTGACGGAGCACTCGTGTAGGCCTCTTGTAGCTGCAGTCGAGTTCGAGGTCACCGACATCGAACTTTTCTTGCTTGCCGGAGACTCGGAGCCCCGCGGCTCGAGAAGTAGGTTGATATCCAGGATTGATGCGAAAGGACTCGGCGTCCAGCCAGCTCCATAAGTTGATGAAAGGGTCTGAGAGATCTACGGCTCCACCAAGATCGAGGGGTCGATAAATCCAGATAGCAGTCGTAACCGTGGCTCAATGGTAGATGTTCTGCAGCTGTGTCGGGTTCGAGATGAGGGGAGATATCGAAGGAGTCCTGAGGTACCAGAAGGAGCAGCAAGATGACGGCGGCTCAGGCGTGGCGTTGGGCTTGAATAAGGCAGAATACCGTCCGGTCAATGGGTAGCAGCAGTCCGGAGGATTGTTGGAATGGCGAGGTCTATGTTTCGATAAACAATAACAGGAAGGCGGCTTGGAGATCAATAATGGCGTTGCGGAGTTTGAGACGAAACGGAGGAAGACGATCGTGAAGTGGTCGGGGTCGACTGAAGCTAAGTGTGCCGATGATGATTGAGGTGACCACTGGCAATGTACTTTGGTCAAATCACGTTCTGAGTGGTTGCCCGACTCGAGCTATTTGCAGGGCCGCAGGACAGGGTTCTTGAAACGGTCCAACCAATGGGTTAGTCAGTGACAAGCGTGCTGAGCCTCTGACTTTACAGGAGAGTCAATGGTGTGTAGAGGGCGTTGTGGTAGGATCAGTGGGTGCGACCAGGCGAGAGCGGAGAATAAGGCCAGGTACTTGCCCAGGTGAGTAGCATGGATGTGTGAGTAGAGTGACTTAGTGTGCGACATGTAATACAAGCCCTGTGCAAAGACCCTGGTGCAGCCTCATTACTGTGGTACCTCCGCGGTAGGGATCCGGGGGCTTGGGATTAGGATGTACCCTTTTGCGTTTCTGACTTGACACTGACTACTTCGGCGCTTTGGGCTGGCTCGACTCGTGCTGGCGGCGCGCCACATTGATGACCCACAGACCACATCCAGGCAACCCAGCTGATCTGATCTCTGCGAAAGCATGTCCGCCGGAAGTTTAGCGAGGACCCAAAAGAAACACCCATAGCCCAAATTGCTAACGTTAGTCTGCAACAAAAGCAGATGGGTCCGGTGTGTTCCTAGCAAGAGGTGCTGCTCATGACGTGTCCCCCACTCCAGATTCTACCTCACTCTGCCTAGCCCTTTCTTGTTGGTTCCCATCGACCTACTCGCACGTTCAGACCTCATTTGCTGCCCTCCGATTTCCGTTAGGCCTCAATGCACCCCTAAATGGGGCTGCGGCGCCTACACTCCTCAGCAAGGATATTAGAGCTGTCACGATCATCAGGTTCACTTAGGACTCAAGTCACGAGTTGTTACCCAAGCAAGAACATGGGAGAGGGCGGCGAATCATGTCTGGATGAGAGCGGTGAACAGCCTCAGGGATTCGCTGAGCGCTGCTCTTGGGTCGGGTTCGGATGCAGGAAGCGCGATGACCTGGCGTCGCGGCGAACAAGATCTGCAGCAGCCTTCGCCCTGCCTCACGGCTATCGTACGCCAGAGGGATCGCTACCGAATCTAGCCTTGCGAACGCTGACTTCATTCTGGCGGTGCGGCTGGTGATGTGTTCAAACTAAAAGCTTGCCTTTGTCGAGACATGACTTGCCACCTGTATCCTGAACACCTCATGGGTGGCTTGCGTCCTTGATCGTGGCTTCTACGTCCATCTATGTCAAAATTAGGCCTCTTCTTGGTCAGAGAAGCGGTGAACTGCGGTGAAGAGACCGAGGAATGGCCGGGACGTTTAGCTCTTGATTGTGCACCAAACACGGTGGTGCTACACAAGCGACTGATGGGTTTTGCGATGGTGCCGATGGTAGCCTCGGCCTGACCCGCGAAGCCATCATCAACTTGTGCTACGACAGCACGTGAGACACCGCTTTACCGGATGGCGGCGGTGCTGCTGTGCTGCTGTGCTGCTGTGCTGCTGTGCTGCTGTGCTGCTGTGCTGTCTTGTGCCCAGGAGCCACGTTGTTGGCATTTTTGAGTCGTCTGTCTGGCATGTCTATGCCAACTCACACTGTTCATGTAGGGACGCCGTCCTTGTCGGCCGCAGCAACGGCAGCAACGGCAGCAATGAGCCGGCCAGGCCTCCACACGCGAACGGACGTGGTTCATCACGATGCACATCAGCGGTGAGAAGGCCGCTTGCGTGTTGGTCAAGGTGACTTGCGGTTGAGATGAAAGGGCGATCGGGTCAAATTTCTTCTAAACGCCCGAGGTGCATAAGATCGAACATGGAGCGAACAGTGGCCCTGTGCGCATTCGGCGCCAACATGCAGTATGTAAAGGCCATGGCCGCGGCTCGTGTGATGAAGGACTCCCCACAGACGGTTTTGTGTGAGCGGCATGCGAACATGATCATTGTGTGCCCCGGTCCTGTCGTTTGGGTGCGACGATCCGGCGAACCGTCTGGTACGCCGGCTTGCTCAATCGGGATTGACTTTGCAGTCCTTGCTGCGTGTCACAGCCTCCACGTCTCACAACGCAACGTCTGGCTGCTGGTAAATGACCCGGTTGTTCGCCGGATGTGGATGCTGTGCTGCCAGCTCACCTGCTGAGTTCCGTAGTTACCAGTTCATCAATATGGATACGAAGGGCCTGCATCCTGGCGCAATGCATTATATTTTTAGAGGGCCTACATTGCATAATACAAGCGGTGAGGCCTCTCCACAGTTGGAGGAAAAACCGAGCTGGCGTCGTTGAGATTGAGGCACGGTGGCTGGTGGCAGCGCTTGTTGCACACGCGTGATGACTGCTTCGCACTGTTGATTCATGCTCACAACAAGTCGGACGATTGCGGCACAGGCCAGAGGCGCTTCTGCGAACAGCGTTGCCATACGAGCCATACGAGCCATACGAGCCATATGCTTGTGGGTGCAATATCCCCCAAATCTTGGCTGACGACGATGAGGTTTCGTGCAAGTGGTGAGGGGAGCTCGAGCCGACAAGCACTGGCTGGAGTCGCAGGTAGGCGGCCAGACTCGAAACACGTCCGGCACTGCCCACGATCAGTGTCAGCACGATTGCGTGGGGTGCGTGTGCGATTCCCACGGCATTGAGGGTCACAGGAGCGCGTGGGGTGCCTGACATGCATCTCTGCGTTGTTCTGAGACATTCACGCTGTACGCAAACTATTCGCTTGGCGTGCTCGCTTGTTATGCGCGCCTTCTTAACGAAAAGTTCCATCCCTCATGCTGACCAACGCAACCGTTTTTCAACCACACGACACTGCGTCAAACGTACTTCCCGCGCCACCACCCGCATACACCGTGGGTCACCTGGTAACGCTCGAGGAGGCATTTCCCGAGAACGTGGGTTCGTCGAGCCTGCTCATTTCTGCAAGCGCCCACTAATCAACATTCACCACACCAGTGTTACGAATGATACTTTGTTCTGCTGTATATCAGTCCCGTTGGCACTAACCCCCACAAATTTCTTTCTTAGCCACCACACCAGCCTCTCTGGCGCCAGCATGTCACTACAGAGCGCGGCGGATGTGCCTCTAATCATCAACTCGCCCAACTCCTCGTCAGAGCGCCGTATCTCGCCGTCGTGGACAATTGCACATCTCAAGTCGCGCCTAGAGCCCATCACAGGAGTTCCGGCTGGTAGTCAGCAGTTATCCCTGCGGGTCGCCTCTCAGGATGCCGTTCCCATCACTGCGGTCGACGAAGAGCAGACGCGTCTCACATCGTTTCCGCTGCAGCCGTATGCGGAGATCACCGTAAGTATCTCACTCTACTTCTCATTGCTCGGTATTACCAGCCCTGTCCTGGAGCATATTGCTCTCTTCCTCTTATTGTCTGCCACATCTTCCTTTCCCTGGTCCAGCTCTGCCTTCCCTGGCATATAACTCGGACATGTTTCTGGTTCTCCAGTCAACAACTTGCTTTTTGTCCCCATTCGCTGCCTCGGTCGTATTATGAGGCTGTCAACCCAGCGTGCATCACTAGGTGCATGCCCCGCAATGCCCCTCAGCACCTCTCAGCCTTTCAACCCCTCATCATTTAGTCGACGCAGATCATAAGAGCCTTGGCATCACGCCGCAGTCGTTGGAGGACCTTCATCGGTTCGTCCGCCGACCAGCACGTGCTAGAGGTCACGAGCCTCCCGGTCCTGTCAGATGCCTTGCACTACATACCGGTGTTGCTTGATCTTTTCCTGTTGTAATTGCTTTTGTTCGCTATCCTAGCCCCATTCACCCCCGGTTCTTCCCAATTCGTTGACTCCTGCATCAATGGACAAGCCTGCTGGCGTGGCGCATCGAGCAGCTCTATTTGCTTCCGTGAACATGGTTCGGTTCTAACATGCTGGTCTTAGGTCGTTGACATACGCCCACCTGCTGCACGGACAGACTTTTCTGATCTTTCAGCAGTCGACAAGTATGTCATGCCTTCCACAGAGTACGAGACTCGGACGGACAGCGTACTTGCATGGAAGAAGGCCCAGAAGTTAGGTCGCTTTGATCCAAATGCGCCCAGCATTGAGCAACAGAAGATTTTGGCCTCGCAAAGAGAAGTAGAAGAAAGAGGTAAGCTATATCGCGTTGCTTTACAATACACTTGTGCACCCGTACGACGGCGAGAATGCATCACAAAGAAAAGCAATTCGGACCCACACCTATGCATGTGGACCACATCTTAGGACCTGTAATGCTTCATGTGGCTCTGGATTCAGACGCTTGCACGTCACTTCACCTTGGTTTGGAGAACAGGAGCACACTTGTTTCATCACTCCCTGACGTGGATGGAGGGCAATTGCCGAGACAGCATGGAGCAGTCCTAGAGCGCGACAACAGTAATCACGCTCTTGGTGACGTACCTCATCTCCAAGATTCCTAGCCAGGAGTAAAACGACTGCGGTCTAAAGCTCACTATGTTGGTACCCTTATGACAACGCATCGACATGGACGGCCTCCACACCTCTACCCCATCTTGTTAGACGTTTATTGCCACTTGGCGATCTCTCACTCGACTTCGGCTTCAGAGGTCAGGAACAAGCAAGGATTTGGGAGTTCCGATTCCCAGGTCGAGAGGTATTCTGCCAACTGTACCGATTTCGTACTGCATGCGAATTCGCAGTACATTGCGCGAATGGTACACAAGGTGGAGAAATCCGCTGAGGCCGTCCATCGATTATGCTGTTCTAGCCAATCCAGCGACAATGGATAGCATATTGCAAAGCATCAACAGCCACATCAGTCGTCTGGCTCGCAGGATTATCACATCTTTGCCTTTATGGTACGACATATACCGTCCATCCGCTGCATCGCCTATTGCGGGCCGCAATCTATCGCGCAAAGACGCCTCTTTCCAGCACGAGCGGCTACCTGCGTGACTGGTCTGCAGCACGCACGACTCGCGTTGCATTCCCCCTGCCATGCCTCTTCACTGGCTACTCAGCTCGCCTACTGTGCACGATTTTCGCACGATTTTCGCATGATCCTCGCATAGCCCATGCACACGCACTCCATCTATATTGATCTTCGGCTTCAACAAACTATCGCAAATAGAAACTGACACGAGTAACAGGTCTCTCACTCTCTTGTCGCGTACGCCTCCTCCCTGAATCGGACGCTCGAAGAGGCACTGTGTCGTACATCGGTGCAGTGCCCGAGATCCCGGGCATCGGCTTCTGGATCGGGGTCACCCTCGATGAGCCCACGGGCAAGAACGATGGCTCCGTCAAGGGCAAGCGATACTTTGAATGCGGTAACAATTGCGGTGTTTTCGTACGGCCGGAGCGATGCGAGGCTGGTGACTTCCCTGCTCTCGACCTCGGCGACGAGGATATGGAGGAGCTGTGAGGTGCTCTACTGGTAAGGCATCCATGATCAGGACCGTCGCGCTCAAAGCAGCTTCGTGGCCTTATTGTGCTAGCAATATTGCATGGATGACACATACCTACCAAAGCGCTCTTATATTGCGCAAAAGGCGTAGTCCGTATCTTTGAAAATTCAATACTTAAACAGGTGCAAGCTTAGGAGTGTGCTCTTCCTCCTTGGATTTGTGATATTTAAAAGTCTATTGCAGACCATAACTCCTTTGCTAAAAAACAGCCACGCAGCCTGAAGCCTACTTCCTGTTTGTGTTTTGGTACAGCCGGTGGAAAGCCCGGTCTGGATGACGCATTTTCATCTGTCCTAAGCCGACAGCAAAACTAACATCGAATGCTTAACCAAACAACCCATCTCTGCCATTACGACATCGAACAACAAACGCTGCCCTCATCGTAGTCTCAACTCGTAGCTCGTATAGTGCCACATCCACCCTACCTGCATTTTGATCTGAGAAATGAGCCTCTCCGCTACTTTACACTGGAAAAGGCGAGGCTCGAAGTTCTGTCAAGATGCTGTGAGGGATCTAGATACCCTGAAGAGAGTGTCGATACAGAGCCTATGAAATAGAAGGCTTACTCAAGATACCAAGACGCGGGTCGATCGTTGATGTGAGAAAAGTCGTGCGATGAGGATGATAGATGTAGACTTAAGAAGACGATACTTCCAGACTTTTTGACCCAGCGCAGAGCTTAACAAGCCAAGACGTGCTATTGAACAGTATGAAAGGAAATAGCTCTATTCCACGACGCCGAAGATACGCAGGACTAGATACGGCTTTGTGATGTCTGAATACCGATCTTCTTTTCTAGAGAGTGACCAATCCTTGCTCCACGACTTAAGCATTGATCTTGAGCTGCTGGACGCTTCAGCAGCTTCCACGTGGAAAGCATGAGTCACTGCTGTTCAAGACCGTATCGTTCTGCCCTGATGTCCAGTCAGCTGAGTCTGTTCATATATGTTAAATCTTCCCGTTCTCAATCCCGCTCTACGTTCCACCGTTACTTCTTTCCTCCAGTAAAGAGACATGTGTTTCTTTTATCATCATAGGGTAACCCGCCCGAACGAAGAACGCACTAATGAGAGCAATGAAGATCTTCGTACATTCCAAACGCAACCTACCGAAACATTAAATCAGAACCTAGCTGCACGTACCCATCCATCTCACGGTCAGAGGTCAGCCAGGGAAAGTTTACAAGAAGAAATCGATAATGCTAGTGCAGCAGCCTTCTATCGGGGAAGCGAGGTGTCCTAGAGAATGAAGTATTCTGGCGATTAGCGGAGACCCTTTGAGTGGATGCGGGCAAGATGGAGGAATTGTTACAATAGAGAGATTTGCTCATCGCATTCGGGAGGCACCTGGATGTGGGGTGGACATGGTTCACTACACAACCAAAGTTCACAGTAAACGAGGGCTCTGTATAAAGTCATTATATGATGAACTGGTTGTAGATTATGTGCAGCAGCGTAGTCTAGATCTTGGAAGCAGCTGACTATGCACTTTGGGGTTGTGACTAGATAGCTTCGACGGAATGACTTCAATTCGGATTTTCCAATGTCCAATCTCTTGATTCAAGTACCTGTATGAGCGCGTCACTTTAAAATTGGTTTCCAGCATGCACTCACCTCGTTGTCGCGAGGAAGCAGTGATCGACAGCTTTGCCAATCTGGGCCTAGCGCAAAAGGTCGCGCCTGCCAACGCGGCATGTAGCTCTCACCTGCTCCAACGTCAACCACACATGTTCTGCGCTCCATCGCAGCCCTTCTCCTTCATCTTCCTTCTGCTTCTGCAGCCTTTTCCATCATTAGGAGTTTGCTTTAATTGTTACGATTCACGCTTCCAAGTGGCTGTCGCCGCGCAATTCGCACAAGCAATTTTGGGGTTGAGTAAAGTGAGTCGCCGCCCAAATTGTCACGTCGTCATCTTTTTTGCCGACGCAAGCGCTTCACCGTCACTAACAAATGGCCGTCCAGATCACCCAAGACTCTGCTTCACCATGTCCGACTTGCAGGAGCTTTTTGCTCGCCTGAACGGCGGTGCTTCTGGCAACAAACAGCAGCAGCAAGCGCCGCACGGTTACCGCCAGCCATCTGTCCACACTCCGCTGTTCTCACCATCGCCCAGCGGTCCACAGCCGCATCACCAGTCTGCGATCATGTCGCCCAACTCCTCCGCTGTCAATACGCCAGTGGCCGACCATGGCGCTTCGTCGCAGCAGACACCGCAGCAGCAGTCCGCACAGCTCCTCAGCCTACTCCGCTTCAACTCGCAGTCCGGTGCTGGACAAGCCCGGCGCGTGTCTCAGAACTCTCAGCTTTCTGAGGCTCCTCAAGCTCAAAGTCGCACCGGTTCAGGCCCTACAGAGCACGCATCGAGCTTCATGGGTAACAGGACGCCTTCACAAGGCCCTAGCGCCGCGGCTCCTACATCTGCTCAGGCTGCACCCACGTCCATGCCATCTGAGAATCCGCAGGATCTGCTATTGCGTCTGCTGAACCACCCCAAGCCGGCCCAAGGCGACGATCGCTTGCCTCGAGCTTCCGCTACTGCGTTCTCCCCGCCAGCTGCTTCCAACATGCCTGAAACGGCTGTGGATGACCTGGCACAGGACCTTGCCGACGCTGAGCTGGAGCAAGTCTCACCTGACCCCGCTGCCAGCGCTTCGCCGATGAGAGTGTTCGGTACCGACGGCCCTGGACCCTCCTCGCGCGTTAATCCCGAGTCCACGACACATACGCCCAAGTTTACATACATCAACCCGTTCGAAGCGCTCGCGGCTGCAAGCCCTCGCAACCATACGCCCGTACCTGACGTACAAAAGCCTTCCACTCCAAAGGTTCAGATACTGAAGCCAAAGCACGCTACTGAGGCCTCTGCGTCAAGCCACACACCTCACCCACACGAGACTGTGGCTGAGGCGGTCACAGATCTAGGTGAACAGATCAGTCACCAGGTGGAGGAGGCACTTGCCGAGGCGGAAGGAAAATCGACTGCACAGATCACTACGGAGCTTGATGACATGCCTGCAGACGATGTTGCAGAGGTGCAACAAATCATGGTTGACATGGCAAATGAAATCAAGGCAGAGCTCGAGAACGACGAGAGCATGAAATCGCTCGAGAAGAACGTGCCCAAAGATCTGACCGCCGCCCTCAAGGAGGTCGCTACCGAGGTTGCCAATGGCAATGTTGCTGATGACTGGGAGACCGCGGAGGCCGAGGAGAGCTTAGCACAGGGCGAGGACCAGACGGTAATAGTCTATAGATTCCCCATGCGCGCGTTTGCCTCGATCCAGGTCAACAAGATGCCGCCTCGGCGTCTCTTTTTCCCCACCGATTTGATCATGGACGTCGCCAGGCTGAAGAAGGATTTTGATCAGATTGATCGTTCACTCGTATCAGCCAGCAAGAACTTTATTGTGTACGCACTCGTTAAGAAGGGTGGATTCCGCATTATCCGTCAGGACTCTGGTCAGTATCGCCAGGTCTTTGAGAACCACCACGAGCGCATCTTCAACATTGCGCTCTGCGCTTCTGCAGACGATTCACAACAGTCGCTCGAGAGCATCCTTGGTATTGGCGTCAACGGTACCGTCTTCTGGTCGTCACTCGACCCAACTCGCGAGGATACATTTGGCGAGAACCTCGACACACAGGGTCTCATGCTTCCTCCATCGCCCATTCAGGATGATAATACATCTGGTGGTCAGCTGAAGACGCGTGCTAAGCCATCCTCGCGTCATCCCGAGTTCTTCGCTGTCGGTCGCGGCAAGTCGATTCACATCATATTCCCTAGAGTTGCTGCAGAGTATGCTCGCTCGAAGAGCCGCATCTGCCACACGGAGAAGTACCTTAAGGAGCGCTCTTTGAAGATCCTCACTGGTAAGGCCGGTAAGGACTTCACGTTCAGTGAAGATGACACGATTGTCGTATCACTGGACAAGGCAGGGCGCATGCGTTTCTGGGACATCCGTACCTTGACTGAGCCTGAACTGGGCAACCCAAAGGCCCCTCCACGCCAGGTTGAGGTGTCTGAGACACTTCTCGAGTTCCACACCACTACGCCGAATGCCAAGTCATGGCCAACCTCCGTGTTCTTCTTTGACAAAGATAAGCCTTTCACTAAGGGTATTGCGCTACGATATGTCATGGTGGGCATGAAGCAGAACCACTCGTTCCAGCTGTGGGATCTCGGTCTTGGTAAGGCCGTTCAAGAGATCCACTTGCCGCATGAAAACGAATCCGATGCCATTTGCAGCGTGTCATTCCATCCTAGGACTGGTATCATGGCAGTCGCCCACCCGACAAGGAACTCTATCTTTTTCGTTCATGTGTCTTGTCCCAGGTACAACCTGCCGGCTTTGAGCCAGGCGGCTTATGTTGCTCGCCTTGCAAACAAGGGCGAGAGGGGCCTCGCTCCGCTACCACCGGTTAACGCCACGGCCATCATGACGAGCATAACAGAGTATTCGTTTGCTTCCAAGGGTCAGATTAGGAGCCTGCACATGCTCAACGAGCCTACTCCCGTCGGGCCAACTGACACTGATGATCCGGACAACGCCGCACTCTTTGAGCTGTACGTCATGCACTCGAAGGGTGTTTGTGTCCTCCGTATTCGACGAAACGATCTCGGCTGGAAGAAGGAGGGCGAGCCTATCCATCCGAAGGAGGCGGAGCAAGAAGGTGTCATTACCATCACTCAGCTGAAGCCACCTGCGCCTGCCACAGTTGCTACAGACGAGTCCTCGACTGCCGGTGACACACCAGCCCCGAAGTCAGTGTCCGATCGATCCGTCCGCGAGAGCGTGAAGAAGGAGCCTAGCACTATGTCCAAGCAGACGGTGAACCCAGAAGCTGCTATGCGAGCCTCAACACTCGCAAAGGTTGAGGGCAAGCAAGATACGGCCCGGGCTACAATCATAAACGGCGCCAGCGAGAAGCCTGAGAAGAAAAAGAAGAAGAAGTCGTCTCCGGCTGATACCGCATCTCAGGTTTCTACGTCTACCCGTGCAGCCGCCCCTTCGGTTCCTTCATACGCACAAGCTGCTCAGAGTACTCCTTTGTCCAAATCTCCAGTGCCATCAGAGGCTCCGGTAGAGTCCAAGGCCTCCGTCGCCTCCCCCAACGAAGCACCTGAGTGGGCCAAGCAGTTAATAAGCCAGCACTTCAAGGCTGCTGCGCCAGTTGCTGAGCTTGATACAAAGAAACTGAAGGAGGTTGTACAAGCTGAGATCACCGAAGGCTTTGCTCGCGAGCTTGACGTCATGTATAAGCGCTTCGATGAAGACAAGCGTGTCTTGAATGCGGCCAATGGTGCTAAGCAAGAGGCCATCCTCCGTATGGTGTCCAGTACCTTAACGGAGAACGTCGAGGGTGTTATCAGGAAGATGGTTGAAGAAAACATGCGCCAGGTCCTGCTGCCCGAGATGTTGGCCAAGACTTCCTCAACCCTGGAACAGAGCATTGGCAGCAACCTAAAGTCTGCACTTGCTCCACAGCTATCGAAGGAGATCCCTGATGCTGTGGCACGCGCTCTGAAGGCTCCTCACATCTTCCAGTCGCTCTCTGACCAAGTCGCCAAGAAGGTCGCCGCAAACTTTGAACCTGTTGTAGTTGCCTCTGTCGGTTCCGTTGTCAACCCTGCTATCTCGAACTTGTCCAACACCATCGAGAAGCAAATCGGTGAGCAGTTGCGTCAAGCCCATGCCCAGCGACACGAGGACGCTTCCAAGATTGCACAATTGACCGATACGGTGCATACCTGTCTCGAGACGATTCAGTCCATGGTTGCCTCGCAAGCTGAGCTGCAGTCTCAGGTCGCCAAGCTTCAGCAAGCCCTCGAAAAGCCAGCGGCACCAGCGCCAGCACCACAGGCTGTCGATCATTCGCCTCGTACTGCCCGTTCTCCGCGCAAGTCTCCAGAGGAGTTGGAGCTGGAGCAAATCACTCAAATGATGACTGATGGCAATTACGAGCAGGCTACCATGAAGTGGTTGCAGTCGCCCCGTACAGCCGAGCTCTTTGATGAATTGTTCATTCGCTGCAATCCTGCCTACATTCGACAGGTTAGTCCCCTGTTGGCGCTTTCGACTGGTGCAGTAGTGTCAGGAAACCTCGACCGCCACACTCTTGAGCGACTCAGCTGGCTTGATGCTGTACTGACAAGCGTTGACCCCAACGTAAGTAATTTTTAGCCCTGCACCATTTTCATATTACTGACATTTCTGAAGGATCGTGACATTCGGGACATTGTGCCGAAGATCATGGAAGTGGTCAAGCAGCGTCTGACTGATACCTACATGAGTCTTAATGAGACCACCCCTGGCAGCCCTCTCCTTCGTCGCATTTCGGCTCAGGTGAACAAGTGCAACGAGATGATGCGTCAGGTTTCGTCGAACTTTCGTTGAGAACTGAAGACCTCTCACTAGATGTGCAGAGTGGATACTTGGTCTTGTGCTGGAAACGCCTTGGTCTTAGTCTACATTCTCGACATCATGGAGGGCGTTCTGCAATCCTTCCTTGGATCTCGCTATGGCTGAACGTATACAGATGCGCTCTTGACGCCGCCTATGAGGATTGTTTTGTGCGCCCCTTGGAGGTCCCGAACCCACCTTTTTCATTTCTGTCCTTTCTTTCTTTGTTTCGGTTCCTAGTCGCGTTCGCGGCGCATCCATCTTTGTACACAAAGACTATATTCGCCTAGCACTGCTACTGCGGTCCCTTTAGCGTTGTCGGCGTGGTATCTGAGACTGAGCGATGCTGGAATGCTCACTCGGTCTCACATGATGCCATCGCACCTTGCCGAAGATGACTCAGTACGTTCACGGGCAATGAATGACTTCTCAAATGTACCAAAAGCATAGCGAGTGTGCTCTGGATTTACTGTCCAAGAGCACCTGTGTATAGTATAATTCGACCACCTTAGTCATGGAGCAATGATATTAAATCTGGCGTTCGGCAAATACTTCCAGTGTCGTGTCTCCGCGGTTACTAATGGGTCCCTGTGTTTGAAGATCACATTTCACAAATGACGTTTCTGACAGCCTAAATAAGGCGAGTAGCCGAGCACATGCTAGCAGACCCAATTACCAATGAATGACTTTGAACGCTCGTTAATACACCAAGACCTTCAGCACCATACTCTCTGTTCACTCAGTTTCCATGTCTAATATTGCAGTACATGACTGTGCAGCATTCCCATCTTCCGACCAATCATACGCACCCTGAACCTGACACACTTCATGCGCGACAGGACTCTGACCATACATGAAACGCGATACCACGCGAATGTGCGACATCAACCACTCACGACTTATCGACGACGCGTTGCATGAAACTTTTGCATTGAGAACGGTGGATGATGCTGGATCGCCATGCTTCCGAGGATTGCATTGCAGAATTAGTGGGGGTTGAGGCGCGGCGGGTGTCAAATGCCCTATGGGCGAACAGGCTGCGGAAGAGAAGTGCTTTGAGGCTTGATATACACCTGAGGGCATCCCGCTCGGTGGCATTTTGTTCCTGTTTCTTCAATTGACTTTGCCTTGGCTCTCTCACACACACACTCCTTTTTGAACATATTTTATATTTTCTAGACACTCGCTCAACAGGTTATTGACTAAGCTTTGGGAACTGGTTTCGCTGAACGCACACGACCTTTTCCACTACACACGATTAAAGACGAAGAATAGGATATAATGGCGGTCAACTGGATTCTCCCTGTTCGCGGCGTACAGGCCGTGCTTTCCATCACAGTCTTGGGTCTGATGGCATATGGTCCGTCCCACATGCGTTCTTAGCTTCATACATCCACTAACTTTAGCAATAGTATCATCGTGGTGGGCAACACACTGGCGCCAATCGTCACCCATGGAGGTGAACTTCCTCATCTTCGCGCCCTCATGGACCGTCCTCGCACTCGGTGCCCTGATCGTCGTCCCGCTCAAATTCTCCCACATGCTCTCATCAAAAGCCGCCAAGGTCGGCCTCCTCGTCCTCGAAGGCCTGACGATGCTGTACTGGTTCGGCGGGTTCGTCGCACTAGCAGTCTTCCTGAGCGACCGGATCTGCTTCGGAACTGTGTGCGACGTTGCACGCGCAAGCACAGCGATCAGTGCAGTGAACTGGCTGATGTGGGCGGTCACCTTTGGGTTCGGCGTGTTCCAGATGGTCAAGAGTGGAAGCAGTTGGGACCTTCGGCAAGAGGCAACCGATGGGTACGGGCAAAGTGGAGATGCATCAGGGTGTATAAATCGAGCGACTGTGTTGGTGTTTGATGAACGGTTCTAAACGAGTGATGCACTTCATTGGCGCAGATGGGCAACCGATCATCAGGTATGATCGCGGCGTGCGGTTTTGAATTGACCTATAGTGAGGACGAGGGCTGTATCTTCATAAGCGCTTCTAGTACATACCCAATCTTACCAAATTTTTGACACTGTTTGAGCCAGCTTCCATGTATTGATGCTTAACGGTCTCTGCATCATGACTTCAGGGATTCGCCTAGGCGCAGTGACTTCGAGCTTGATCGCTCCGTATCAGGCCCGAAGCTAGGATGTGCAACCGTTGAGCGGATCGGCAATCTACATGAGATCAAGCGAAGGGCTACAAGCTCATACACAGGGACCTCGAGGTCACTGTACAGTATAAGTGCACAGTATCTACGGAAGCACTGGCCCGTTCATATTGGCATTCGGCCGTAACAATATACTGCTATACTTGGGTACATCAACAGCCAAGTGCAATTTGCGAAGTACTCACAAATCCTCTTACCACGCATTGCGATGACTGTTCAGCGCATTCTCTTGGACGGAGGAAGCGAGCATGGCACTTTCGTGTGCGAACAATGCCGCATAACAAGCAGTGTTATAGCATCTAAATGCGAGAAGGATGAGCTTGGCTTTGGTCCAGACAACGGCCATCAATGCCAAATAGTAGCGCAAGCGATGGTTCAAACATTTTTGCTCTTAGTCGTGAGAATTGTTTCGTGGTCGCACACGTGTCCGTGATACACGGAAGAGACCCACTATCGCTTAGTGCCTAAAAAAATGGCCTGATGAAGCTGTACTGAAACCCAGCAGAGACAAGATGCGCTTGAGACGGGAAAGCGGCAATGGTGGAGGCAAGCACGCAAGCGCGTTGCAGCTTGCGATGGCAAGTTCGCAAGGTGCTGACAAGTGAAGAGATACTCGCTAACATATTTGACTGCGACTTGAAGTGCACATTGCTCTTCGTTGGTAACAATATCGTGAGTTTGAACATGGAGAGGCGAGGTTGTTCGGCAGAAGAATCATCGTGATTGCCACATCAGTCTTAGTGTGAATCTTAGCCTCAAACTTGTAATGGCTGATCTGCGCCAGGGTCCTTCCACGATTCCAAAGCTGTCACACAACGCCATCCCGCCTTGTCAGCGATTACCTCTGGGCACCTGGATTCTTGCAAGATTCGGCCAGAACAACGTGTCTCAAACTCTATCTTCACGGGAGCTCGGTGTCTGCGTGTCATCCATAGCGAAACCCGTCTGACGAGAGCGGCACTTGAGCTGCCCTAGAACAATCGGGAAAGTATGTTTTCTTCGAAACCGGAATCCTTCACCAAGTGCGAACGTCCATGAATATTGGCGTGCTGCTTGGCGGGGGTTTGTGCTGTCGTTCGAGGCCTGTAGATCAGGGCACAGGGGTACTGGGCGAAGGGGTAATGCTCAAGCACAGAGATGACACAATATCAGCACACCAAGAGAATTTGGCCTGAGCTTGCGAAACAAGTATGTCAATTGCTGCTCCTTCGCTGTCGTCCAAACATCTTCTTGTACCCCCCAGCTTCTGCTTTACCGGCGCGTACTCACCAACCATTTTTTTGCAAACGAGGAAGCTCTCGAATCGACCATTCTGGAACAAGGAATCTTGTAGTGGGTCACATCTGAGAGATTGATACAATGCCGAAGACGACCACATTCACGACGATCACGCCGTTGCCCGCGGGCATTAGGAGGAAAAGTGTCCTCGATATGTACAAAGATCACATGGCCATGATCGATCTAAATCCACTCGTTGTCGAAAGATTCAAGTGCAAGCCACCAACATATACGCCAGCGGAAGAGTATTTTGCGGCTTGGTATACCATCAAAGGTAGGCTTCCCTTCTCATGACGCGACTACGCTGTACTGACTCAACAAAGACAAGGTCTCTTACTTACCTGGTGGTCTCGCGCAAGGATCAGTATCCTACCACGCATGCTTTCACGACACACCTGAAGGCCTTCAAACACATGTCTACGCGCCACTTGGCCTTGACATCCGTGGCAAATGGAGTGTAGGCGGGTCATTACCCGGCGAGCCAAAAGAAACAGCAAAGAAGGGCGTTAATACTCCACGACACGGCATATATATTCGCGAAGATGTCACAATGACATGTTCATCATTACTCATGGGCTTTGTCAAGAGGACATTCAAAGACTCACATGCAGCCCTAGTGGAGAAGCTCGTGGAGAAGGCACATCTTCTAGA
This sequence comes from Parastagonospora nodorum SN15, assembly GCF_000146915.1. NCBI lineage: Eukaryota > Fungi > Ascomycota > Dothideomycetes > Pleosporales > Phaeosphaeriaceae > Parastagonospora > Parastagonospora nodorum. Next base: position 267,350 of record NW_001884550.1, on the reverse strand, counting down.
GTCGAACTTCGCGAACGAAAGGTTACGAGCACTACGAAACGTCGAACCAGGAGAGCGCATGGCCATTGGCGACATCTTCATCGCTCCACCGCCAGATTACCTCTCACCGCCAGCGCCCGACTTCAGTGCATGGGGTTACCGCTCACCTCGTCCTCAAAGTCCATACGCGCCGTCGCCATCGCCGCGCTTTGAGCTTCAGTCTGCGCCCACACCAACTTCAATTCACCGAACCAATACACTATCGCCGCGCTACTCTCCACGCGCGCATTCGCAACACTCGCGAAGTCATAGCGACCCCATAACATCACCGGGCTTCTCTTCATCTTCCACTCTCGTCTCTGAGAGCGACCGACCGGCCACACCACCAAAGAACGATACACCGAAATCTGCCAGCTTCAGTCAGCCGTCATCCTCAGCGCCCGAACCAAGTCTGTATCTTCTCCCCGCGACAACCTACGGGGGCGGTGTATCACAAAATCCGATCACGTCGAACGCAGGCGGAGGGCACGTACGCAAGGAAAGCAACGTCTCCCTCATCCCTCCGCGCATCTCATACACGCCCGAAGAGCGACCAATCTCATTTACATTTACCAACGAATCCCCTTTCGACACGCGCTCACACTCAGAATCAAGCCTGGGCCCGAACCACAACCTCCTCGACGAGATCGACGACGCAATCGACCAGGTCTTTCTATACACGCTCCCCAGCCACTCCTCACCAGGTAACAATTCCCCTGTTGTTAGGAAACTTCACACTTCCACAAAGGACTCCCTCGCCGTGCCCGCATGGGACAGGCGCGACACGCTGGCCGCAATCGAATACGACTTCTCGCGCAGCAACAGCGTAACCACACTCCCCGCAGCGAAATTCAGCGCCGGCGAAACACTCCCTGCAACGATATATGAGGGCGATGTAGCGAAAACCACCCTTCCAGCGACCACATACGAAGCCGACCTGGCGAAAACCACGCTCCAGTCAACAAAGTACGACGCAGATGTCGCCAAAACGACGCTGTCTGCAGCCAAATACGAGCCGCCGAAACTCACGCTGCCGAGCACCAAGTACGAGCCGGAGCGCAAGAAGTCGACGACTACGACGACGACGACGTCGACGACGGTCACGCTGCCGAGTACGACGTATAAGCCTGAGCGCGCGCGCAAGGACTCGGCGGTGCCGTGGCATGAGAAGGAATTGCCGCCTGTGCCTGTTGACGGATGATTTTAACGTGTTTCTCTTATGTTTGATGTCTTTTTTTTTTCTTCTTTTTCATTGTATTCACTTCCCTTTTTTTCTTTCTATTTGGTTGGGCGATGGAAAAAAAGCGCAAGTTGCAGTTGCAGTTTTCGAATTTGGCACAGGTCAGCGCATATACCCGCGAGTTTTCCTTGTTCTTCTTCTTCCTTCTCTCTGGGTCTAAGTTTTTTTTTTCACCAAAGAAATAGAGTGGAGCATAGAAGTTGCCATGTTGTTGTTTCAATGAAGATTTTTTATTCATCTACTCAAAACAATATATGATTGGTTCTATTTATCTTTTGCTATGTGCTTCATTCCACTTGATATGATTTCGAATTCGACGCCTCGGTCATCTGACGGTGGCGTCCAGGGTGCGAAGACGACTTTCATCCAGCGGCGCCATTTCGAAATGTGGGTTTCTTCTTCGTTCCACTGCTCCTCGCCATTAACGGTGGTGGTTTGCTGTCTGTTTGCGAACACGGGTTTCTTTATGAGCGCGATGCGGCAGGCAAGCTGATTTGTCCAGACAAGGCCCAACGAGGGTGTTTTTTGCGACTGCTCCGGCTCATACTGCTGGTCTCCCCAGCCTGTGAACCATTTCTGCTGGTGGTCGAGAGCAAGTGGATCGGGAGACAGGAGCAAGCCGACCTCAGGCTGAGCTTGCCAGGACGGCTGAGGTGTAAGTTCGCGAGCATTGCCTTGGCTGTTGGTGGACGTGGTTCTGGAGACGGCGTTTGAAGCAGCAGCAGACGGCGCCCTGGTGAAACGATCGGCGACTTGATTGGCGACAACGACTGCAATGCCTTCTGTGCGGGCTAGTTCTCGTAGCAGCGCACCTAACTGTACCAGCTGCGTGCCTCTCTTGGCCATGGACGCAGCGCCATTGTTCGCACCCTTCTTCTCAAACTCTGCGCGATAGTTTGCCGCAACCGAGTCTATTATGACGAGGCCAATTCCGTGCTTCTTGATCGCCACCGGTAGTTGGTAGCGCAGAATGTGCTCTTGTGATTCGAGATCTGGGGTCTGGATGCTCAGGATTTTGGAGAGAGACGGCTTCTCATCGGTGGATACTGAAGCGAGGGCCGGATGAGAGGAGAGGAGCTGTGCAAGACGCTTGGTCGAGAGGACCGCTTCGGTCGATACGTAGACAGCTGATTTGGCGAGGCCGTACGGGGGCGGCAGCTGGACAGCCAGCAGAAGGGTGAGGAGCAGCTGCGTTTTACCGGCACCACTAGATGTCGTCAGTCTACGCTACCAATCACGGTGATGATGATCGAGTCGTTTCGAGCAATATATGCGGGAGTATAGGCAAGTGTGCATGTCTTACCTCTCGCCAGTGACTTCTACCAGGTAGCCAGGGGGTATGCCGCCGCCAAGAGCGGCATCAAGCTCTTCATCTAAAGTGCTGATGCAGTCCCAGTCTGTCTCCGCGTGGAGAGACTTGCTCCATCCAGACGATGATGCACTGCCGAGAGATTCCTGTCCTCCGAAGCCAAGCTGCCGGTGCAGGGCAGCTACAACAGCATCTGTCAGCTTCCTCAGCTCCCCGGCTGGGAGCTGCGCACGCTTGGCCACATCGGTCGCATCGAGCGTGAGCAGGTCGTTGGTGGTGATCAGGGCCTTGTCGAGCGAGGGCAGCAGATGCGAATATGGCTTCGTGTCAAAGGCGTCAGGCAGGACCTGCAGCAGGTCCGTCATGGGTCCCTAGTGTCTAGCATTTGCGCGGCTCTGCGGATGGCACGCGCAACGGTTTCCGGGCCCGGTCCTTGCTGGACAAAGTCACGAAGGATGCGTGGTGGACGGTGGCGGCGCGATGCGTGGCGGACGTGTGTGTGTGGCTGGAACCTTGACCTTGGTCGAAGAAAGCACTGCATGCATGCGCGCATCCATGGTGGGGGTTCCGTTTCTCCGCGCCGACGTCACCACCAGCACCACTCCCCCGCTTCCCCACGCGTTGGCACACATCAGCCATACAGACCATCCCAGTCGTCCCAAGACCCCAAGGACGGCCCTGTGATTGACGCCTGAGGTCCGCCAGTTGGTCTCCCAGCCATGACCGCATGCGCTGCTCGTCTCCAGGTCGAGAACCTTCTGTAGCCATCGTCAGTCACAGCACCAAGAAGCTGCTGGTCGTGTGTTGCGTTCCAAGATAGCTCTGTCCAACAAGTGCATTACTCCGATTAGCCGGCAACCCAGGCCCACGCTGCTGTCTACCTCTGTCTTAAAGCTCGTGCTCCACCAAGGCTTCCACTCGTCCGTGGCTCTGATAGCTCGCTCCAACAGGGTTCCTAGTACACCTCGGAGCAGCCGCACGCCATTTCCGTATCCTCTTGGCCGAATCAGTCCAGCTATACCTCTTCTCTGAGAGCGGCAGTACTTTTCCGGCTTTTTATCCTCGTCTTGCTGCTTCTTGGGAGACGCGTACAGGTGCACGCACAGGAGCACGGTAAGTTGTCACACAGGACATTACACTGATAGCAGCAGTACCGGTGGCTCTTTGAGGACACCAGCATATCCCATCTACAATTTTGAAGAGGCTCGGCGCCACTAAGTAAGTTGCATCTCCTTGCGCCGCGTTTCGTTGGTTCAGGCCGTCGGGTCATTCACCTCTCTCGTCTGCATCTCGCGGGTCACGTTCCGTGTGAGCGGTCGGCTACTCCAGTGATGCTTGGATCACATCCTCCGTTATTACAAAGCCCACAGAACGTTTCACATGCCTAGCTGCTTCGTGGACCCACTCTGACGCTACTTCCCTTTCGTCCCGTCTCTTATAAGAGACCACTGAAGCCATACACTCCCACGTTTTCGGCGAATTGCTCGTATACTCATGCCGGCCTACTGTCTCCAAGACTGTCACTACTTTTACCGCAGCGCCCTGCGGCTCCTCTCCATTAGCACTTGCATTTCGCCTCTTTACGCGTAACTGACATTACCCGCGATGGCAGTCCATACCTTCACCCCGCCGTCTTCCCTAGACGCAACCTTGGCCACAGCCACCAAGATGTCAACACCAGAGGTCAACGGGTCGGGCCGTTCGCAAGAAGCCGCCAAAGACAGTGCTCAGTCCTACTCCTCCGAAGCAAGGGAACCACTGGCACACTCTACCAATCCCAACTCGCGGCCTGGTATCACTTTTGCCCACCAAGACAAGCTCCCCAAACTTCCAATCCCAGAACTTGAGAGCTCGTTGCAAAAATACGTCGCCGCCTTGAAGCCTTTACAATCGCCCAAGGAGCATAACGACACCACCATATCGATCCAAGAGTTCTTGAAGTCCGATGGACCAGTGCTCCAGGAGAAGCTCAAGAAATATGCAAGTGCCAGGGCCAACTACATCGAACAATTCTGTAAGTAATCCACATCACTCAAACCTGATATTGTTCTATGAACTTTGTGACGGCGAGACCAATCTTGGAGTGTCTTATCTCAACACATGTGATATCGTTGAAGACGTGCTGAGCTGCTACTAGGGTATGATTCATATCTGAATTTCGACAATCCGGTAGTGCTTAATCTAAACCCGTTCTTCCTACTGGAGGACGATCCCACACCAGCTCGTAACAACCAGGTCACACGTGCAGCCTCGCTAGTGGTCTCGGCACTTTCATTCGTCAGAGCAGTACGCCGAGAAGAGTTACCACCTGACACAATTCGGGGGCAGCCGCTCTGCATGTACCAGTATTCAAGACTCTTTGGTACCGCTAGGATACCGACTGAGAATGGATGCCAGATTGGCCAGGATCCAACGTCGAAGCACATTGTTGTCATGTGCTATGGCCAGTTCTACTGGTTTGATGTTCTCGATGACAATAACGACCTGATCATGAGCGAAAAAGATGTGGCACTGAACCTGCAAGTTATTGTTGAGGATGCACAAGAAATGCCCATCCAAGACGCTGCGAAGGGAGCGCTGGGAGTGCTGAGTACGGAGAACCGGAAAACCTGGGCCGGACTTCGCGATGTTCTCCACCGGGAAGAAGGTTCGAACAACTCCGACAGTCTGAACATTGTCGACTCGGCCCTTTTCATTTTGTGTTTGGATTATACCGAGCCCCAAACAGGTGCTGATCTGTGTATGAACATGCTATGTGGTACCAGCAAAGTGGAACGAGGTGTTCAGGTTGGTACCTGCACCAATCGATGGTACGACAAGCTTCAGATCATCGTCTGTAAGAACGGAAGTGCAGGTATCAATTTCGAGCACACCGGTGTCGATGGCCACACCGTTCTACGCTTTGCCTCGGATGTTTACACTGATACCATCCTTCGCTTTGCCCGGACCATCAATGGCAGTGCACCCAGTCTGTGGGCGTCAAGTAGTCCCGATCCGGCGAAACGGGACCCCGATAGCTTTGGTGACGTCCAAACAACTCCCCATAAGCTTGAATGGGACATGGTGCCAGAGCTCAGCACTGCCCTACGATTTGCGGAAACTCGCCTGGCCGATCTCATTCAGCAGAATGAGTTCGCAACTCTGGAGTTTCCCCACTATGGAAAGAACTTTATGACCTCGATGGGCTTCTCTCCTGACGCCTTCGTGCAAATGGCGTTCCAGGCTGCCTACTTTGGCTTGTACGGTAGAGTTGAGTGTGTCTACGAGCCAGCAATGACAAAAGTCTTCTACCATGGACGGACCGAGGCTATTCGCTCTGTGACGGAAGAGTCTGCTGAGTTTTTGAAGACCTTCTGGGGCGAGAAGCCAGCAGCAGAAAAGATCGAGGCTCTGCGTAAAGCTTGCAAGAAGCACACCGAGAACACAAAGATATGTGCGAAGGCAGAAGGACCAGATCGTCACCTATACGCCCTGTACTGCATATGGCAACGTGCAATTGATGATTCTAACGAGATTTCCAGCAGCGATGGCTGGGACTCGACTCGTCCGTCCAGTCCCGATGCTTCCAGCGTTGCCTCACCCAAGCGGAACTCTGTCCTTTCAGAAAACGGCTCCATCTCCAGCTCGCCACCAGCACCAATGCAGCACTCCATGCCTGCCCTGTTCGCCGACGCCGGGCTGGGACAAGATCAACAACACCATTCTTTCCACCTCAAACTGTGGTAACCCTTCGCTCCGCCAGTTCGGCTTCGGGCCAACGTCAGCAGACGGATTCGGTATCGGATACATTATCAAAGACGGCAGCATCTCGATCTGCGCATCTTCCAAGCACCGCCAAACCTCGCGCTACATCGACGCCCTAGAATCATACTTCCTCGAAATCCGGAAACTCCTGCGCCAGATCAAGCGCCGCGGAACCTCGGCCGACAAGACCGCCTCCCGCGCCCGCGAAGCAGAAGACCGACCCAGCGCCAGCCGCATGAAGAGCCGCGGTCGCATCATCCTCGGAGAAACCGGAAAGACGGCAACGCCCAGTGAAAGCATCGTCGATGAAGAAGACGACGATGGACTCGGTGGATGTAGGACTCCCCCTTCCCCTCCCGCTTCCATTACCCCCTTGGATGAAGTTGACGTCTTGATGCCTGTTTCTTTGCCACCTACGCCGCCTTCTTCGCCTCCGTTCAAACCGATGACGGCGGTCTTTGTGAGCGATCAAAGACTGAGGAAGTGTAAGAGGGTGGTTGTTGGGCGGCATACTTTTACGTCCTCTTGATTTGTTTTCCTGCATATCCCTTGTTTTCTTTTGTGGCACATGCATAGCACATACCCCATGTTTCTTTCTTCCTTTGCTTGGACGCATATCGAGACGTTGACTTCACCATCCCCTCTCCACAACTACACAAAACCCCCATCCCTTTCTTTACATTTCATTCGCTGATTTTTCCTTCTTCTCCTAGATGGCTTCTTCGACGCAGGCATGCTGCAACAAGCGCTCAAAGCGAACCGAAGCGAGGCCGATCCCGCTGCCGAGCGGGAGGTGATACGCAGGAATATCGGACGACGGTTGAAGTTGGCGGAGTACTAGATGGGGGATGTGGATTTTGTGGTAGGCAGGGCATGGAATCATGTATTGAGAGAATGATAATGTATTTATTGCAGTCTTGAAACGTGGGTGAGAGATTGGGAGGGGTGGAGTGGTCGTGATGATAGCTCTTGAGGTATGCGCACCACTAGCTTCACTTGAGTGCATAAGGACAATGTTGGTCGTCGTACAGATTTCATCTACATCTACACCTACATCTACGCTTTGAAACCAGCAAGTAACGCCTTGGCTATATGCAGCAAACGCCAAAGTAGTCATGAACATCGTCCAGAGTGAAAAGCAAATCTCTCCTTTCCATCACACACTCAATGATAATTCCACTTCCCCCTACCCGCCCTCCCACCACTCCGACTCTCCCTCGCCACCCTCGCCGTCCGCATCATCGCCTCCTCCACTTCCCCCTCATACCGTCTATCCCCAGCATTCTCGCTCCTCCGCCCAAGCCTCAACACGGGCCTATCCCTCTCCCCCTCGTCCTCCCCATCCGACAAGCACGAATGCAACACGCTCTTCCTCCTCTGCGTCGCCATCGTCGCACTCTGCGGCTCGGAGTGGCTCGTGTGCAGCAGGGGCACGCGGCGCGGTGGAACCGAGAGGACAGTTTTATGCAGCTGTGTCACAGCCACTGGCTCCGTGGGTAGAGAAGGGTGTAATAGCGACGAGCCTCTGCGTGCGTAGATACTTGGTCTGCGCTTCGTGTCCTCTGTGGGTGATGAAGGGTGTAAGAGCGTCGAGTTCTTTCTCTGCTTGGGCGAGCCTGAGGAATGGTGTACGTCGGGGCTTTGAGGAAATGGTGTGTTTCTCGCTTTTGTCGGGGAGGAAGGATGCAAGAGCGTCTCAGCCCTCGTTTTCCGCGAGGGCGTGGGTGGTCGGCGCGTCGTGTCCATGCTCGCGGCAACGTCTGTGGCATCGAAGTTTGAAATAAGTGAGTCGATTGAGTCGCGTCGGTGGGATGAGAAGACGGGTTCATACTCGAAGTCGAGCTCGCGTTTGAGGTTGGGCTTCCAGCTGGGCTTGCGCGTCAAAGAGTGGTGGTTGGACGAGGTACGTTTGCGCTGTTTGTTGGGCTTGGTGCGTGGCGCCAGTGCTTTGGGAGACAAGGGACATTCATCGCGATCTGAAGCCTCGTCTTCCTCGTGGATGACGTCGCTGTGGTAGCCTGAGTCGTCGGCGGAGTCGTTTGCTGCAGGAGAAGGTGTGGGACTGCCGTTGCCGCGCTCAGCGACGCCGCCTCGCCGCGCGAAGAAGCGCTGGCCACTACAGTCCTCACATAGTCTGCGGGTGATGACAGATTTCTCATGCTGTTTAACGTTCCAGCAGGGCTTTACTCCATTTCGACCGGATCGGGTGGCATCGATGCAGTGCTGCCATATCGCAACTGTATGTGTGCAGGGTATGTGGCTGACTGGAAGTATGACACACATTTGACAAACGAGCTCCGAACTTTAGATTCCTCCTCTTCTGGCCTTGTGCCGTATGAGATTCTTCGTGGTTGTAGCAGTTCCTAACAGTATTCTGTGCCGCTGATGAGCAAATTCTATGACACGGACGTGGCGCAGGCCCGCCCTTCAAGCTACGAAAACACCCTCGATCGTGTATCGAGGCGGTTGACGATGGTTGCGTAAAGCGTTCTATGCAACAACCAACGCAAGCTTTGACTGGTGATGGCTTGTGGCCTGCACGTTCAATGAATCAAGTCGTACACAGTCGAAGACGCCAAAACCTAAAAGAACGTGAATTCACTACCGAAAAGACAGTCGAAAGAAGGAGATGATAATGATGATAATGTGCCTGTTGGTGTGAGGATATCGGAAGATATTATTCTAAACCGCGCCGCGTTGTTGAACCCCGGCCTCACGGACCCAGGAAAAACGCTACGTACGCACAATGACATTACTGCCGAGTATGTGCGCCTAGCTGTTGTTCGATACCTGGTAGATGATCAAAACCTCCGAGCGTGTTGGGTTGGTCCTGTTCGGCGTTCGGTCTATGCCCGGCGGCGAAGCGAGCGCATGCTGAAAAGACCCTATTGGTGACTTGCAGCGTTGCATCCCGGACTACATTTCTCCACGCAAGCGTCCGTAGCTTTCTGTGCTGGTCATTGCGCAAAAGTGCTTCGCGTGCTTCGGTGCGTCTTGGTCTGTTGGCCAAAGCGTGTGGGTCGCTGGTAGTTGCAATTTCTCACCGCCTGTGGTCAAAATACCTCCATTTCCTCCGTCACACGCTTCCCGAACCAGTCGACGAGCTCGTCTCCAGCGGTGTCGTTCTTGCCCAGGAAGAAATCGGTCATGCGCATGTCGTTGCCGTCGTCTTCAATCGGCCAGTCGACGTTGACGTCGGGCTTCTTGCCTTCAAGCAGCTCTTTCGCAGTGCCCCAAGAAAAGCGGCACTCGTTGCCCCAACCAAATAACGGGTCCATGTTTTGCTTCAACCATGTCGAAGTCTTGGAATCGCTAGGATAACCTGAGCCCCAAGCAACATTGACCTTTGCGTTCTCCGCCGCCGTGCCCGCCTCTAGGGCGCGGCTGTGGTAGGGCGCGTAGCATACGTTGATGGCCGCATCTCGGGTGACTTTGGCGCACACCGAGGCGGCACTGACTACGGGGTACAGACTGTCGGCCTTCTTCGCGACAGTGATGCGGATAGTGGGCCATATCCTCTCCAGCTTCCTCTGGTAGGTCTCTGGCCTGCCAATAGTGTCGATGTAGATTTCCGTCACATTGACACCCTTTGCCAAAACTTCTTTGATGAGGTCGATGGTCGCATCCATTGCCTGCGCGTTTAGGTTGTATACATTCGGCGACAGCATGTGTGCGGAGATGTCTTGTGCGGATAGTGATCGCGTCGCCCATCCTCCAGCTTCATACAGATCTGTGCCCGGCGTGCAGATCCGGCGCATCAGATCTGAGCGGACTTCCGGCGTCAGCTTCTTGGAATCGTCGAAGTGGTGGGTATCGGCGAGCAATGAGTGGTGGAGTTCGACGGGCAAGTAGAAAAGTGCGTAGACCATGGGTCCTGGTGCTTCGGTCAGATATTGTGCGGTCATAGACGTGCAGAGGATCGCATACCCAGTACTGGACCTCTTCCAGCTTCATCAACGCCCAGTACGACTTCCTTGGCCATGTCGTCCGCGATCATCTTCGGCACATCTGAGAAGTGCGAGTATGACTTTCCCGCAAGATCGTCCGCCTTGTGGATCGACGGCGCCATGAAGACATCCTCGGGCGGAGTTTCCTGCTCAATATCCTGCGTGTCCATTTGTGCATCATCAGTTATTTCGGCCATGGCGTTGAGTGTATGTTTGTTGTACTTGCGTTGTGGTGCAACTGTTGCTGTCCGTGACCGTAAAGTGGTGGGGACACGCGACGCGTTCCTTAGTAATAACACGGACGGCATCTCGCATGCTGTTTTCCACACCTTGGACCAAAACCTTCCCAAAGAAGCAGTCTCGTCTGCACCAAGCATGCATTCCCCTACACCACTGCCGGGCACCCGGGACAGCCAAGTGACGAGCCTTGTCTGTTGCACTCATTCGCACGTTTGAAATGACGTTGCTGACCCCGTGGAGTGGTAAGCAGACGGAAGAATTTTTAAACGCTTAGGTGAGAAGCGCAAATGTCTTTATACATCTATGCTAGCTCTGCTTCGAGAGAAATTGCTGGATGGAGCACCTCGAGGAAATGCAGAGTACCCGGAGAAGTGCCGTGGTTGTACAACGATCTAACAGCAAAACAGGGGTGAAAGGCAAGGACTACAAGAGCAAATCCCATTGGTCAAGAAAGCTACATGGACCATGCAGGACAGCCTGGCGAAAACGTTGTAGAACCCCAACCATCCACAACGCCTTGATCTCCTGGTCAATCAGAAACCAACGAGTGCATCCATTGAGCGCAGCCTTTTCAACATATCAACCGAATAGCGTGCCTCCCTTTCCTCGTCTCACTCCTTCACCGCCGCACTCCTCAAAATCGTCTGACTAACCCCATCCCTAATCTTCTCCTGCATCCAATTCGGCAATCCCCTAAGCATCGCCACCTTGCCTGCTGCCTCGGGCAATACAACCTGTCCACCCCTACAACTCAGCACGCTTTGTACGACCCTATCCGCGACATACTGCGGCTCCAATATCTCGCTCCCTCGACTCTTGAGTTCCTCCTCGACGGGTCCGAGCAAAGGCGTGCGCACCCAATTCGGATGCACGCTTGTTGTCAGCACATTCGGCGCTTTGTAGTGGTGTTTGATTTCCTGCGCGAGACCCTCGTGGAACGACAGAATGGCTGCTTTCGTCGCTGTGTAGTCTGCCAGGCCAGCGACGCCAATGAACGACGCGGCGGACGCGATGGTGACGATGTGCCCTTTATTCGCCGCAATCATGGACGGGAGGAAGGCTTTGGTCGTGTACCAATTGCTTAGCACATTGATCTCGAAGATTTTCTTGAGGAAGGCGTCGGGCGTGGCGAGGATGGTGTGCGTGCCCAGGATACCCGCGTTGTTGATCAGGATACTGGGTGCGCCGAGGGAGGTCTTGATTTCCCCCGCGGTAGCATACACGGCGTCTGGCTCGGTGACGTCGCAGCGGAAGAATTTGATGTGCGCATCTGTGGCAGTATCAGCTTGCGTGTTCCCATGTGTGAAGGGAAGACACTCACACCCCTGCATATTCGCAGGTAGATCATTCACATCTAGCACTGCAACCTTCACTCCCCTGCCCACCAGCCCTTTCACAACCAACGCACCAATCCCACTACACCCGCCCGTCACAACAGCCACTTCCTTGCTCCAATCCCACTTTGCAGTCTCACTCCCCCAGCGCCCGCCGTTCAGCGCAACTTGGTTGAGTTTCCGATTCACCGCGCCCGTAACGCCAAACGCAAGACACCACTTCAGCGCCTTGACAATCTGCTCCACACGGCGGGGATCCCTGAGTATAGCAATCCTGTCTGTAAGTCGTGCGCGCACGCTCACAGGGGCCTTAGTTAGGATCCATAGCAGCGCGGAAGTAACGATGGGGTTGAGCGCAATGTGTCCTACGAGCGTGGATGCATGGCGCAGTGCGATGGACATGGTGTGGATGAATGAATGGTGGTTTCAGTATGAGGTTGAGTGTTCGTGTACATGTACATGTACAGATACAGATACTGCGGATCCGCAGGCTTTCAAGAGGGACGGTGGTCTTGGGTTCCGCATCTCCCGCCGTCGATCAGACCCGCGCCGATCGTGTCGTCAAGGTTCAGGGACACTTGAACCTCGGCATGTTGGCAAGGTTTGTGCTAGAGGCCATTGTTTTGGGGCCTGGAAGTTGCGTCATGGTCGGCTTTGTCTTAGGGTCCATAGTCGTGCTTTGTAAACCACACCATTGGAATCGACGGCTTATGGTGAGATGACATTGTGGGGTTGCTTGCCGCAAATCCGGGGTAAGCTGTGGCTTGTGATCGCCGCAAGCTGCAGGGATGATTAATCCTGAAGCACATTGTCAGTCAGAACTCACATGCGTGAAGAGCTGAAGGCATATGAATCGAAGAGTGGGTATTTCATCGCATGATGTAGTAGCCTACGCTAGATTCGTCTGCTAAAAGCTCCGCCCAACACCCATGCTTAACCGTTACTAACATGTATGCACTCTATTCATGTCCCTAGAAGCCTTTTTCGAAGATTGATAATCGCAGAAAGATGTTGTACAATTGAACCCTTGAGCGCTCCCAATGCCAAAGGAAAACAGGTCACTCCCTAATGCAACCTTTCTTAAGAATTGTCGCCCTCGGACTGCGCTCTTGCATCATCTAATCGGTGATCCTCCAGCTATCGAACCACTTGAGGTGCGACCACTGGCTGCTCGGGCCAACCATACCGAAGCTAATGGCCCTGAAGAGCCAGTATAGTCCAATGATGATAACGTACAGGGCGCTGAAAATACCCCACTGTACCTTCTTGTTCAGTCCTCTGGTTGCCCAATCAACACAGAAGCCCATCACGATGATGGCGAACCAGAGCGCAGGATAATAATGATGGACGTAAGTAACACGACCCATAGCCACAAAGGGAACGTAATGCAGTGCCCATCCGATGATAGGATATAACCCGGAGTAGTGGATCTGGTCAATGTCGGCCTGCTTCAGGTCATTGTAACCGCGTTGCCAGCGCACGGTGTACCAAATGACTATCAGACCAAAGATGCCGAGACTGGCAGTGCTACCCCAGTAAACGAAGGGGTTGCCAAGGAGGAAGTACTTGACGACTATAATGTGTTAGCGCATTGTATCTCACATCCGAAGTACAGCAAGCTTACTATCGTCGTTCCATCCACACATACGAAGACCAACATGAAGAAAAGGCCATTCCCAGAAAGAAGAGGCAAGATCGTCCTGCTTATCAGGATCGGGTACAAGCGCATTGTTGGAGGTCATCATGGCGACGTTGAGATGGATGAAGTCCTGGAAGAAAGGAGACTTGTAGTCACCAGGATTACCAGCTGGAAGTCTGTCATTGACATGGCTCTCGATGTTCCAGTGAGTGTACACATCACGCGGGTTGTTTGACTTGACACAAGTAGTCTCAATCTGCTTGAAACCCCACTGCGGCAAGTTGACATTGCCAGCACGAAGGTAGCACCCAAGATCCACGTGCTTGAAGCGAAGAGCAGTGGTGAGTGTACGGACCTTGGAGCGGTCGTTGGAAGCCGCATCGCGTACAATCTGGATCTCCCAATGATCCTTTGTGTCGCCAACGGTGGTGTTGCCATAGCAAGAAACTTCCCAGTCGGCCTTGGTGACAGGTGCAGCAACTGCGTGAGAGTGCAAATTTCGGCCGGTCTGCGCGTGAATCAATCGGATGACAGACTTGTCCTTGGGGAATCGAAGCTCCTCATCGGGCTGGTAGTCAACCTCATGACGGTTGGGGTAGAAGAACCAGTCGTTGTTTGCGTCCTTGTGGTGGTAACACGTAATCTGCTGCTGCATGGAGCCCTCTGGGTAGGTCTGGACGTGAGAGTGGAGCAATCCGCCACCGTAACCCATGTTCTTCAGGGTGACGCGAGAGCCATATGCGACCTCAAGTGGGCTGTCCTTGCCGACCTCGGTTCCGCGCAAGTTGGCCTGGAAGAGCGAGCTCATCTGAGCATCTCCGGGTCCGCTGTTCTCCAGAATGAGGAAATGCAAGTAGAAATTGAAGGTGTAGACCGCTAGAGGAATGAGGATAAGACCGAAGACACGGAAGACCAGGTGTGTGAATAGCTCAATCTTGGGCATCTTAAGATCGCCAAACTTGTTCCAGAGATCCTCAATGGTGTAGAGTCCGACCAGGGCAGTCACGAAGAAACCAATCCATTTCACACTGCAGACGCATCCAATCGATACACCAGTCAGCATCAGCCATAGACCCCACTCAGGCGAGAACGGGTCCTTCTGCTGGCGATGGAACTTGGACCAGCAGAAGACTGTCGTGAAGGTGAAGCAGAGGAGCATGGAGTCGAGAAGAATGAAGCGGCTGATGGTGGTGTACGAGTTCTCGCAGAGGACGGCCAGAGTGACGAACCAGACGGTTGGCCTCCTGAAGTTCAGCTCCTTTGCGGTGAAGTATGCTAGAGGAACGCAGACGGCACCGAAAGCGGAGTTGAAGAGACGCATGAAGGTGTAGTTGAGTTCTTCCGGGTAAGTCTCGCCAGACTTGAACTCGAACGAGCCATTGTATCCTGCGAGGTATCCCGAGAGACCAACGAGCATCTTTCCGAGCGGAGGGTGGACATCGAAGTAGAATTCGCGCTTGAGGTAGTGAGATCCGAATTTGCCAAAACTATCATGGTCAGCTCGTGCTATGCATTCTGTGCAGTCCCGCTTACTGAGCTTCGTCCCAGGTAACAATTGGCGAAAGTCCAATCTTATACATGCGGGTAAAGAAGGCAAAGAAGGTGAAGATGAGCGGTGCCCAAATGAATTCGTACTCGTCGAGGAAGGAGATGATGTCAAACGCCTGGCAGCGAATTAGTTTACAAGCTTCTGTACGGGCTCCCGTCAACTCTGACGTGTAGAATTTACCTTCTCCTTGGACTTCTCCCTCGTAGGCGCTGCTGCTACTACGGGAGTAGTCTCCGCTTGTGAGGCTACATTTCTCCTCCGCAGCTCCTCCGACTGTGCCTCCGCACCCGTTGTGCGCGCCGCAGTTGTCATGATTGCAGCCAAGGTGTATTTGCTTGCAGTGCCAGGTACGGTTCTTGCAGTGGTGCAAGATGTGTGGAGGGTGCTCGCACGTACAGCTTGGTCGGCTGTCGAGGCTAGAGCTCTGCTGGTAGCTGCAGCGATAAAAGGAAAGGACCCTGGATGTGGGAAGGATTAATTAAAGAAAGGGAATCGTGTCCCTGACGAGGAAGTGGGAGGAACGAAAAGTGTCCCAATGGTTGGAAAAGCAAGGCACGGCTACCCCTGCGCTGCGGTTGTCGAAGGAGGTGGTGGGCTGTATCGTATCCCCGAAATAGTTCGATGGGGAGCTGAAAGTTGGCCCTTGCGCTTGCGCGTCCGGAACGTGAACACCTGTCATATTGATTTCACGTGACGTGAATGGCGCCGACCCCAACTAAGCCAAGCGCGAGCTACATTTCCAAGACAGGTAAGAGGAGATACTCTAGTAATCGTGGTCTTGGAACTACCTGGAATTTTGCGCATGGTAACCAGCAATTGCACGTGATAATGACAACCAACTTTGCCCAGTGAGTTACAACGAAGACTGAGATGAGCACCTTCCAAGTCTCACAGACAAGCATTGCAGATAATGGTCTATATTCGCTTTTACAATAGCTCCAATTAATCAACCCGTATCTACCGTCTCTTCTATACAGTACAAGAGGGGTGAGCCTCCTCGCTAACAGATGCTATGCGCCTTCACCAAGTCAAAATCGCGTATGGAGCGGAGCCGCTCCTGGATATCAAGGCCTGTCGCTGCAGTGCCAATCATGGAGATATGCCAGAATATGTAAAAATGCCGTTTGCCGAGACCGCGCGTGTGTGGTTAGTTCTCGTCTTGTCCCACCCGCTTGTACTTTCCACTTGAGCTATCACCCTCTCCGTTGCCCTTCGTTCTCTTGACCATGTTGGAGATCCAGCCACCAATACCTTCACCTTCGCCATCAGCCTTCGTAGACATGGCCCGACCTCCGTCTTCAAGCTCAGGCGGTTCAATGTTGAGCCCTGGGATAGCCTGGTCCGCTGCCCGGTTGCTTCGAATGTCGAGAGATGGAACTGGAGAGCCACGGCCGTGGCCACTGAAGAGAGATTCCGCTTCCGCGAGGGTCCTCGGCGTTGGCATAACGGAGGTGGCATCTCCGAACAAGGAGTTCATATCCTCAAGGCGCACGTTTGCGGTTTCCGGGTAGATGAAGTAGACTGCACAAATTAGCACGAGATGAAGAGCAGCGGATCAGAGTTTCTCTTACCAATAACAAAACTAGCGGCGCAGAAGAAAGCGTGAATGAGATACAGACGCCACTGGATACGCTCCTGCAGAATCGGTGTCATCTCACCTACAAGCCAGTTGAAAGCCCAGTTGGTAGCAGTACTCAGACTAGCACCCTTGGCACGAATACTGAGTGGCAGGATCTCTGGTGGGTACAGCCATGGGATGGGCCCCCATGAATATCCAAACGCGGCGTTGTAGATCATAACAAAAATAACGACCATGTTTGGTGTCCAGCTCGCTTGCAAAAATTGGAAGTAAGAGATGGCAGTCAATGAGACGACCATCATGAGCGCTCCAGATAGAAGAATCTTACGACGACCTAGCGTATCGACAATGTACCAAGGTGGAATAGTCGACAGAAGGTATGTGATGGCGTTGATTCCAGTCATAAGAATGGCTTGACGACCCATCCAGCCAGCTTCTTCGAAGACAAGAGGCGCATAGTACGAGATGACGTTGATTCCGTTAAGTTGCGCGAGGGCTTGTGCAGACATGGCGATGAACACGCGCTTAGAGTAGCGCTTAAACATGTCGGCATACGATCGTTCACCTTCTTGTCGTCCTAGAAGCACGTTCATCTTGATTTCACGGTACTCTTCACGAGCTTTTGGGTTGTGGATATCGCCCTTGCCATACAAATTAGCGATGACTACAATTCCCTCTTCGTCGTGGTCGTTGTCCAGGAGCCATCTATGCTTGTTAGCAACATTCAATCGATTAGATTGCGGAACACCAACCGTGGGGACTCGCAGATGAGCAAGCTTCCAGCAGCCAAAAGACTTCCCATGATGATTTGCATGAACAACGGGACTCGCCAGGACCAGTGTCCCTTGATATATGTGCAAGCGTAATCGACCCAAACGCTCGCGGCGTATCCGGCAATGTTACCGGTGAACTCAATGCATCCCATTCTTCCTCGATTGTGGGGCGGCGAGATTTCAGACTGGTAGACTGGTACAATGGTCGACAAAGCTCCCACACCAAGACCAGCAATGATCCTACCCAGCATCATCATGGGCATTCCATTTGCAAATGTCTGGAGAGCACCGCCGACGATGAAGATGAGGGAGCCGTAGAGAATGGTCCTGCGTCTTCCGATCATGTCTCCTATCCTGCCTACCACCAGTGAGGAGATGAAGGCTCCGACCTCGAGGATCGCGACCATGGTACCTAGCTCGGCAGCGGTGGGCTGGTTGAAGTAGTCCTTGAAGTAGACTCCCCTGTATTGGATGATCAGATATGCTCGAGTGGTGGGGGGCTCGGGGCGGCGTACGTGATGATTCCGGACATGACTCCCTGGTCGTAACCAAACAGGAAAACACCAAGTGATACGAATATACTTGTGAAGTAGCTGCCACTGTCAGTATCCTAATCAACCTATGAGAGCTGGAATCGGACGAACACTAGCTTCTTCCCGTGCAGCCCGTGGATACGGGAGGGCCTGTCGTTGGGCGCCATGATGGCAGCGAGTATCTGCTCAGCTTTGGAGATGGTTCGTGGTCCCGGGTCAGGTATGTCAATGTCCTCCTTCCTGATGGATCCGGGTCCCTTCTCGTTCAGGCCGTCCTGTGACTGGAAGCGGGCCCGCTTTTGCTGGCGTCGATGCTTGGGGAGGTGGCCTTCTTCAAGAGAATCGCGCAGTCGGATGCGGAGAGGGTCCTCTTGGTCGGCGAGCTGGTCGACGAGGTCACCGGTGTCGCTCCAGAGCGAGAGGTCGGACTCTGAAGACGGGGTGTCGAAGGACGAGCGTGCGCTGTCCTTATCTTGTTCGTCGAGCAGATAAGCGGAATCTCGCTCGCGCGGCCGTGCTGACGAGGATAGGGTATGGAGGGGGATGTTGGCCGGTCTCCTGTTGCTCTGCGAAGAAGAAATCTTGAAAACTGCAGGCTGATGCGGAGCAGCCCGACTCCAAGAGGGTGGTTCTGTGGGGGAGCGAAAGAATGCGGCCGCTGTGGTGGCACGTCACAGGGTCGGCAGCGAGCAAGTAAGGCTAGAGCGGTCAAGGGCAGGGCGGTCACATTTGTCGGTCGGCGGTCTGGAGGAGCACGATAGTGTGCTTCGTGATCAAACGGGCGGAACTAACTGAAAAGCAAGTGGGTGCATCAACTGAGCTGTGGTCCCTGTCTGGCTGACGGGATAGATGGGTGCATGGAGATGGACAGCTTGGCGACTCGGCCCGACCGCATTCGGCGTTAGTTTGTGGTGACGAAGGGGAGATGCCTGCGCGATGATGTACATTCACCGCAGCGGGAAGCATGTTCCGATCGGGGTACACATTGTGCGTGTGTACTTGGTTGCGCTACGTGATTGATAACGCAGAAAAGTCACCATGCTGCGCTCTTTCATCTGGACCCTGACTTGACGACAACAACCTTATCTGACGAGCATCGCAAGCGACCAAAACTACCAGGCCGCCGGATCGCATGCGCGGTCAGTGGTCCGAGGCTGATCCACTTCCACCTCCATCTCCACCTCCCTTGGGTGCGAGCGCGAGAGGCGGCACATGGAGGCGATCTTCACGTGCACCCGCCTCGCGACTGCCATGGCCCATTCATGACTGCGAGACTCTTCCGCCATACGAAACGCATACTGACAGTGTGTTGATGCGAAACGAAACAGCATTTCGCAGCCGCTGTGTTTAGCGGAGCGGAGCATTGCCTGCTTGACGCACTGCACGCGGCTGGACTGAAGACGCTGTGTGCCTGCAGGAAGCGATGGGTATTCTTCCGCCTGGCGCATGACGGCATCAGCCAAGACGGGCATCAATCATGTCCATGCACAAACCCGCTGATGCATAGGATGGGAGGCTGTTCAGTGCAGCTTCGTTCCTTTTGATTCTTGACTTCTTGAGGACAGCACACGCAGCGGGTGAAGAAACGCTGCTAGCAGCTGGATCGCCTAGGTAACGCGACACGAGCAAGCTCCTCTGGCGTCTGGAAGGTGCAGCGCTACATCAGAGGGCGTTTGGGCACGAAACGGTCCCTAGCTCGTCGCTGCACATGCTGGCCGCCGTGAAGCGCATGACGAGTCGAGTCGGCGGAATCTGTGTCGACTATTTGCACACTCGTCGAGGCAAATTGGTGTTGTACTCGAATAGAAACATGATTTGCAAACTTCATCTACCATCATGAGCAGAGTTTATGCGTTCTGCTCGCCTGCAAGGCTGTGGCTTGCTCTGGCGCGGACATGGTGCTTCTGAAACACGTTAGCCCGCGCTCGACCTCGGCGCCGATTGGCTGCATCTTTGATTACCCTTGAGGGTTTGCGTCCTGGCTGCTCCTGAGGATGCAACAGGACGCAAAGCCTCAAGAGGAAGAGGGTGCGCGCTGCATCGAGGGCAACACAGAAATCCTCTCGCACCCGTCCGACCGCGCTGCCGTGCTCCCAGTCACACCCTCCTCGCGTTGACAAAGCGGTAGATAGCGCGTTGTTGGTTTGGCCAACGGCGCCAGCAATTCAAGCCACACCATCCCGCCGCAGTAACCGCTTGGCAACTTGGAACTTCCAAGTTTCTGTTTCGCACCTCCCCCCCAGCCACGCTGCAGCGCATCATCTCTCAATCCGCACCGCCGACTGCCACCACCTGCACCTCCATAGTCACACTCACCGCCATTACCTATCTTGGATACACCGTCACCGCACGCGGCCACATCGCTGCCCTATACCTTCACTGCCGTCGACCATCGCTCTCCTGGACTTGCTCCCAACGCGAGGCTGCGCGCTGCTGTAGCCAGCCATGTCCAGATACGGGAAATTCGACGACTTCTGTCGCGACACAGGCGATACTTGGTCCACCCTACCAGGTCCGTACTGCACCACTCCTGCACCGCACTCTATCTGAATATACGCTGACCTCTTCTAGTATGCTATGTACGTCGCCCTGCCCAACCCGTGCTGTTTTCTACGCGCGCGACGCTAACCTCTGCCTCCTTTGTAGCTCTTCAACGAAGCCACCACACGCCTGGACCAAGGGTGGGGAGGATGCACCCTCCAAGGCTTCAGTGTCGGAGGTGAAAGCAGGCTCCGCAATTTAGGTCAGTGCATGCACCCGCTCTCAATTGTCCCAAGCTGACCTGTTCAGGGTCGATACTCATCGATGCCGTCGCAATTCTCATCACCGCATTCCTGATATGGAGATCGCAAAGGAAGAAGGCTGCTGTTGGGAGGAGGTAAGGACTACGGAGCCGTTGTCGCGACTGGTCACTGACAGCGAACAGAGAAATGCAACTCTTCCTCCTCGGCTACATCATCATCTCTATATGCGAAATCTTCACAATCGGAGGCTTCCCGCTGAACAGCACCGTGCGCCTCGTACGTTCTCACCCTATAGCTTCACCTGGCTATATCTAACACCCGCACAGGCCTTCGTCGCAATCCACATCGCCGCCATTACAGCAACGTCTTGGATACTCATGCTGAATGGCGCTGTCGGTTACCAGCTCCTCGATGACGGCACTGCAGTATCGATTGGTCTGCTTCTCATCTCGTCTCTGCTGATCTTCATCGGCACCGGCTACATTGCGCTCGACACTGGCTTCAGCTGGACCGGCTACTGGGACGATACTCTCGGCACGCCCAACCAGGCATATGCCTTGTACACTCTATACCAGCTCGTCCCCCTGGTCTTCCTCGTGATATTCTTCCTGTTAGAAGCATTCCTAGTCCTGCGCATCCTCGGAGAGCGCAAGCCGATGCGTGAGTAAACATAATTTCTAAGGCCGTAACAACCTTGACTGACAAAGCCCTAGTCTACCTGATCGGTGCAGCGCTCCTCTTTGCCATTGGACAAATCTTCCAATATGTCATCAGCGTGCATATCTGCAACGGCACTGACGGAAAAATCAACGGAGGACTCTTTGAGTCGCTCTTCACCCTACTGGCAGTAATAATGGTGTGGGTGTTCTGGTCCAGCATCACTGAGGATGACTGGCCAATGCCCACTGTGGCAGGCGCAGGAGCCTACAATTGACGAGGCTGGTAATATGTGGAGGAAATGTAAAAGACGTGTGTGATGCTTCATGATTTTCAGCATAGCGTATACCAATTCCTGGGTCTTTGGTGGCGACGTGCGTCGGGCTATCATTTGCTGCATGGTGCACGATACATAATGTTTTAGGAAGGAAATTCATATTCTGCAATTTACGCCGCCCTGTCTTCACATGCAAAACGTGAGACCGCGTTCTGATGTCACGTGTTTTCCCGTTGTTCGTGATAACAAGCTCCAGATCCACAGGGCTGGTCGCGAACTTGCAGGACACCAAACCACCACCACCATGTTTTGGTCAAACTACACTCCATACCCATAATCGGCGGCTGCAGTATTTAAGCATCTATTAGCACCCTTTGATCATCTCTAGCATCGTCAACCTTGTCGACGCCATAATTCCGCACTCGTTATCCCGCACACGAGTCTCACCGCGCCCTCACTACGCCGCTTGCCTCACATGCAGCGAATTCCGCCCCAGGTCGCATAACGTCGTCGCAACGCGACTACCCGTACTTTCGATCTATACACAACTCTAGTCCTTTTGAGGAGACTGTGCAACGCTGTGAATGTGGGGAGGCAGCGGGCTAGAGCACAATGCCCGATTCAGACTACTCATTTGATGGTGAAGATGGCTCCGAGGAAGAATATGTAGGCTCGAGGGCCGAGCCATCAAAGACCGCATCAAACACACGCGCCCAAGGAACGAGTAAAAGGCAGACAAAAGATGACCGGCCACCACCAAAACGGCATGCGTGGGAGACGGAGGACTCGCGGACAGTAGCCAAGACCGTGATACTCGCGGATGATGGCTCCTTGGGTAAAAGTGTGCAGGAGAAGGAGGAGGAGCGGAAGCGCAAAAGGTTACGGAAGGATACAAAGCCATTCCAACGAGGCATAATACGACATGTTGTGCTAGTATTGGATCTGTCTGAGGCGATGATGGAGAAGGACATGCGACCGAACCGCTACATCACGATGATCAACTACGCCCAGGATTACGTTCGCGAATTCTTCGAGCAGAATCCGATTTCCCAAATGAGCGTGTTGGGCATGCACGATGGTGTGTGTATACGAGTGTCGGAGCTGTCGGGAAACCCAGCGGAACACGTCGCTGCGATACAAGGGATACGGACCTCAGACAATGCCAAAGAGCCCAAAGGCGCACCTAGTTTGCAGAATTCGTTGGAGCTGGCCAGAGCGACGCTATACCACACACCAAGTCATGGGACAAGAGAGGTCATCGTGGTCTTTGGATCGCTGTTGTCCATGGACCCAGGAGACATACACCAGACGGTAAAAGCCTGCGTGCGCGACCGGGTACGAGTGAGCATTATCGGGATGGGTGCGCGACTAAAGATCTGTACTGAGATTGTGACTCGAACTAATGCAGGAGACGAGGGCGAGTATACCATTGCTACGGATCAAGAAATGCTTAAGGAGCTGCTGATCGCAACCACCACACCGCCAGTCATTCGACAAACAGCGACAACGACGGATGCGCCCCCACCCGAATCAGCTGCTGCCCTTATGATGATGGGCTTTCCCTCACGCGTGGTAGAAGACAAGCCTACTATGTGTGCCTGCCACGGCAATCTCACAATGGGAGGCTATACATGCTCGCGATGCAGCGCAAAAGTCTGTAGCTTACCCATCACCTGCCCAAGCTGCCAGCTCACACTTCTCCTCTCCACCCATCTCGCACGAAGTTACCACCACCTCTTTCCTCTGCGCAATTGGGCCACAGTAAGCTGGTCGCGCGCACGTGAGAAGGGCAGCAAAGAGTGCGTGAGCTGTCTGTCCTCCTTCTCCAAACCACCCGCCTCAGACACGGAGCGCACGCAGACCGAGCAGAACCTAGAGACGAATGGGCACAAAAGAGACGCAGACGACAGTGAAGAGCAAAAAGCCAGCGAGTCAGGCAGATACGAATGCAGAGCATGCGAAAGCCACTTCTGCATCGACTGCGACATGTTCGCGCACATGGTGCTGCACAATTGCCCGGGCTGTCTGAGTCAATTGGACCCCAGCGCGATTGCGCAGGCAAGTAATGGGGATGTAGACATGAGCGGTTAGACAAAGAGAAGCGTAGATACCCTCCAAACATGAGCATTTAACAGAGTCAAACTACTCGAAGAAAGCTTGGGAAAACTTTCATCCACTGTGAAAAAAGAAAGTCCGTCTTTCGGCCTCCATGTCGTACTTGCCCCCCATTTGCCGACTGTTCGACCCCGCCGTGGGGCAACCATCCGCCCCCCATCCCGCGAAACACACGCGTTTGTCAGACACTCGGGCAGTTCATAAGCACCTCATGTTCGCCAGATCAGCTCGCCTTTCCATTTCCCCACTGCCACGCTTACGCCCATCAAGCCGTCCCCAGTTCCAATTCCGCCCCCTCTCATCAACCACAAGAATGTCCTTCGACCGGCTCATCCGCTTCACGACGCCCTCGGGCGCGGAGCGCTACGGCAATCTTGCGCAAGAAACTCCGACGCGCGAGATTGAGGGCAAGGAAGTCGAGGTGCTGGAGGGTAGTGTGAAGAGCGGGTTTAGGAAGAGTGGGGGCAAGGAGATTGTGGGGAAGCTTTTGAGTCCGCTGAGGAGGGAGGATGTTAATGTTATTTTGTGCGTGGGGCTGAATTATAGGAGACATGCGGAGGAGTGTAATGTAAGTCTAAGTTTTGGGGATTTTTGCTTGAATGGGAGGGTGGAGGGGACGAGAGATGTTGGCGGGTCAAATATAACCTGCACAAAATTTTGTAACAGCTGGAATGGAGGGGATGTGTTGGAGTTAAAAGTGCTGTTGGTTTTAAGAATGTGGACTAACATCATAACAGCTCCAAATACCAGAGAACCCCGCGATTTTCATGAAGCCCAGCGATGCTCTAGCGGGACCTCTGGAAGACGTACCAATCCACAAGGACTGCCAATCTATGCTGGACTATGAAGGCGAACTCACTATCGTTATTGGCAAAGATTGTAAGAACGTATCAGCAGCGAACTTCCAAGACTACGTTCTCGGATACACAGTCGGCAACGACGTGTCAGCTCGCAACTACCAGCTCCCAGCAAACGTGTCCGGCGGCCAATTCGGATATGCCAAATCGTTCGACAAATTCTGCCCCATTGGCCCATGCATCGCAAGCACGAAGGTCATCCCAGACCCGCAGAAACTGACATACTGGACCAAGGTCAACGGTGAGAAGAGACAAGAGACTGGTACCGACGACATGATTTACACAATTGGTCAGGTCATTGAGCACCTTTCAAGAGGAACGACATTGAGGGCTGGTACTGCGATTTTGACTGGAACTCCAAGTGGTGTCGGACTGTTTATGGAGCCGAAAAACTTCTTAAAGGATGGTGATGAAGTTGAAATTTATGTCGATGGAATTGGCAGCATTATCAACAAGATGAAGTTTGAGAAGAGTAGCGTTTTGTAGAAACGGAAAACAAATTTACATCTTACGCAGCAATTAGGTTTAGGACTATGCAGGTGCTCAACGCTTTCCTCGGTTCTGACCTGACGAGATCCGTACAAACTGCAGTTGCGGTCATGGAAAACTCACATCTGAGCTCGGTCACAACCTTCATTAACTCACAATGACAGCATTTAGACTTACTGCGCTGCCACGCGCCATCCCTACTTTTACATACATACGCAGACGTGTCTACACTATCGCGCATTGATACGATACATCATGGCGTCCCGCGAAACGGAATACGGCAGCGACGGCGATAGATCAGAAAGTCCAGACCCGGACGGTACCGCCCAAACACAAGATGAGGGACGGACCATACCCAAAGAACATACCGAAGTGGGGTATGGCAGCGATATCGATGCCGACGGCGATTTGGACCCAGATTATGTAGCGGAGACTGAGACCGAACAACACGGAAGAGCGGTGGGAACGAACAAAGGTGAGGAAGTGGATCTCAGCAGCGACTTTGATGTGCAAGCTATTATGGATGTGGATTTCGAGGCGAACAATCAACGAGTCGAATTATCTGGGAGCGATGCCGGCGCTGATGGAGAGCCGGGCCCAGGTTTTATGGTTGATACCACGTCAGAGGAACAAGGCGCCGCTGCGAAGTCCGTTCTATCCGAGGGTCACGCTCACGGGAGTGGTGTTCAGTTTAACACGAAAATATTCGAGCAGACCCCAACCACGCACTCCACCACAGCCGGCCTCGAGCAGCCTGTGCAGTCGATGAAACCATCTAAATCCGTGGACGAATCTCGAGACGGCGATATGTTTTCTCGAAGCGAAGGGCTTTCACCAGAGAGTGTAGACTCAGATGTCGCGTTCGATAATACCATGGCAAACGAACGTGCAGCAGAAGCGACAAGACAAGCAATACTCAACAGATTGAACAAAAGGTTCGACGCTACTGCTGCTCGAGTCGAACGCAGGTTGAAAGAGGCTCGGGATATCCTGCAGCAGGGAGCAGTATTTGAGCACGAAAAGAGCAGGCGCCTACAGCACGCCAGCAAAGAAAGATACTTGAAAGGTAATGAGGGGATCGAGGTGGACAACGTATCGGACTACGATGAGGAGTCGGAAACTCTATACAATGATCAACTCTACTCTAAACGACAGAAACGCAACAGTTCAGACCCGGAAGTTCATATGGCATCTACTCAAAGAGCACCGGAATCGAAGGATTTGGTTAGCCGCCAAAAACCTAGTAAAGAGCAGCAACATATCCTGTCTAAAGACTACCAGCAAAGTCAGTCAACACCACTGAAATCAGCTCCTAACAATCTCGGCCCTAGAACACCTCCATTACGGAAATGGCGATATCCACGCGCGCGGCATTATGCATTCAGTGCACGCATGAACATGAGCCGGATTTATTCGGACTACATCCTCAGCGTCGAGTTTGTCGACGATATCAACCAAATGCTCGATTTCATCCGTCACTGTCCCCGAGATCACGCCGTAGTAATTATGCAGTCATTCAGATATGATCCCCATAACGAAGGTCGGAGGATCACCTTCATCGAGGACCGTGTTCTGGCGCAACATTGGTCTGTCCACATCCACAACCCAAACTTATCGAAATACCATCCACGCATATGGTATGCACGTCACAATTCGTCTGTAAGCGGACTTCCTGAATGTGTCAAGTGGATAGAAAATGGGATGAAGGGCAACTTCTCCATGTGCAGAGGTGGCTGTGACTTCGGATGTCCTCGTCCTATAACGAAGGAAGAAAAAGAGCGCAGTCTAGCAAGAGGACGCGCGCTTCGGAAGAAGGAGGAGGACGAGAAAGCCATGCCACCTCCCCCAAAAAGATTCCTCTCACCAGTATCAGAAGTACAAAGTCCACCGCCGCCCAGTCCACGCCCACGACCATTGAGTGATCAACAAATTGCTGAGATGGTAAAGGCGCCCTTATTTCCGCCCAGGGCCCCTCGACCAGGCCCAGCAAAGCTGCTGCTCACCCCCGAACAATGGGCAGCGGTCGATCCTGTCAAGCCACCGGGGATGCAAAGCCCAAGTCTTCTCAGCGGGAGGCTTGACGATTCTAGGAAGCCCAGAACAGCCAGCCCGACAACTAAAGTCGTCCCCACATGCGCACCCCGTGGTAAGGCCGGGTACACAAAAGTTATAAAAATGGCCCCTAAAAAGAAGAACTATTATGTCAAACCTCTACCCCTCTCGGCTACACAAGTTTTCGATTTCGGACAGGAAAAACTTGCTCCGCAAGAAAGTGCAACTCACAGAGAGGATTGTCACTTCGTCGACCCATCCACTCCCTCAGTCACACAAGTAAATCGCCTCGAGCCAGCGATACAAGCTCCTTATCCACCAGCTCTAACGAAATCTTTCCTCGATCAATACAGAGAAAACCTCATACAAACCGTCTCCAAAATCTCCGGCCAAAAGCGCCCAAAGAAGCAACATCCAAAACGCGAATTATGGCAAACCGACCCAGAACGGCATTAGGAAACCGCAAAACAACCCATCCAAAGACATCTAGATGCCCGCAAATTCAGGAATGCGAGTCATCACATCAGTTACGCGTCTCTACTGTGGAATGTTCGTGAGACGAGAAGCATCGATCCCAGTGGTTTTGGACTGGCGAGGAATTTGCGCGGGACGGACTTTAGAGAAACACTAAAGGCATGTCTGCATCCGCATGAGTACCATGAGGATGATTGTGGAGAGCTTCCGGAGTTGTGGCTTCGCACGTACAAAACGCAGATGTTGCTTGCGACGGTTTTTGGCATTGAGGGGTTGCCGTTTCAGGGGTTGCTGCGGAGTGGAGACGAGGAAGTACAAGAGAGCCCGGCGAGTCCGAATGAAGATCTTGATGAGGAAGAGAAAGAGGAGAAAGAGAGCTCGGAGAGTCACGAGAATCCGATTGGAGATCCTGGTGAGACGTGGGAAGACGCGGGTAATGTGGAGTCTCTGAACGATCTGACGGAGGGGTTATTCGGAGACCTAGAAGACTTGTCGTCTACATCTGCTGGGCTTTCTGCAGAGTCAACTCCATTCGACTTGGACGCAATCATGGAGAAGGAGAATCGAGAAGCGCCTGTTTCCACTGACACGACACTGACAACTGAACAAGAAGCATCAACACCAGCTGCACAGGATAGCTCTTCGGTGGCTAGGAAGAGGCAGGCAGATGAGGAGATTGGGAATGACGCGAAGAAAAGAAAAGACTCGGGCCAAGATGAGGAAGATGGAGACGTGGAAGGTGGTGGTGAGATTCAGAACTGTAGCCCACAGTGATTTATTGCTCTGGAATCATATCTGTGTTTTACATGGATGGATCATACAATGCTGCTGGAGTTTTGTGCTGTGTGGTTGGTATGGTGAATGATCTGGGATGAGTGAAGTCCATGTAACTGTCGGCCGTATACTCGATACATAATTTTTGGATATCCTCGACATTGTTTAACATACATTGGATGGCGGTATCAACAAGCCAACACAGTGAATGGTATTCAGCTATCTATTGTATTACTGCAAGACCCTACAGAATTCCCATGTCACACAATGCAAGTGCCTGTATTCGTGCACGGGGTTTGGGTCATCGCCAATTCACGCTGAAGCCTTGCGGCGCATTCCAAAATACCTTCCTCACCCCCCTCCTCTATAACGTACCAGCATAAGAATCTTCCTAATCACTCGTAAATACAACCAACTCGGTACGATATCGCAGATCAACCCCTCTTCGTCATCATCACTTCGACCCTCTACCCATCACTGTAATCCTCTACTACAACCATGTCCAGCTCAATTCAGCTACGCAGTAAAGATAAATTCTTCGAGGACATCGAGACGCTTGAGGCCTGCAATATCTGTCTCGACACCTTCAATGATGAGCATGTGCCGGTGCGTACCAAGTGTGGTCATACTTTCGGCTCTACCTGTCTTCGCGAATGGACTGAACGGACAAACACTTGCCCCAAGTGCCTAACCCCCATGTTCATACCAGTAATCAAAAACAATACGGGGGCTCGTATAATAGACACACAGGCTGCGCATTGGGTGCACAACATACACGATTACGCCCACGCGCGGACCTTCACTGAAGAAATGTGGAATCGTGCCCACTTCACGTTAAGCACGCATGGTCGCGAAGACATATACGAAGAGGATGTTGAGCTCACGGTGAAATGGGCACTTGGTAGCACTGCGTCCGGGCATGCCGGGGCATTCCCTGGAGGTCTGCACATTGCGGATGCGAATTGGCGCAAGATTTTGGACGTGTGCAAGGACATGTTCCAGTGGCATGATATACATTTTCAATCTGCACGGCTGGCAGACGACGACTATTACAACATCTGGCTTCCGAAGATGATGAGCGTTTTCGATTGGCGGCTTACCACAAACGCAGAACCAGACTCTTCAACAATCAAGCCCTGGCCTCTGCGCTTCATTGACATGCTGATTGGGCTCTTCGAAGTTTGATTGTTAGGCTTGCTGAGGCTTGGTTGTAGGCAAGTCTGCTCAGGACCCTGACAGCAGTGAGAGCACTTAGGTGGGTGTTGAGGCGGGCGCTGGATGAGTACCTGGAGCTTTACCCGAGGCATGATCCGTCTGACTGAGCTCGTAGTGAGATCAGATGGATCATCGAGATGATCTTTCTCCCTTGGTAAAGAACATACTAACCAACAAACAGCAGTAAAGTTGCTGCAGACGACTCTGTGTAGCAAGCGTAAAGCAAGCTGTTTCTACAGCTAATAGCTAGATATTTAAGCGTGGAGATGACAGACAGGAAGTAAAGAGCAGACTTGGGCGTATATTCAAACGCTGCGATGACACATGTGCACCTAGAAGTAATGAGAAATTTGAAAATTAACATGACTTTCAGCAGGTATTAGCCTACTTTAGTGATTGCGAATCGAAACCAAATCCGCTCTGTAATCCCATCAATCACTTCGTCTCAACCGACACTACACACAAAACCCTCTTCGTTATTTCCTACCATGCACTTGAAACTCCTCTCTCTACCACTGTATAGTTCGTCGACCACAGCAAACGTCCCCAAGGGCCAAATGCTTCAGCCCGCGTCAAGCCAGGCGATGCGACAAATCTACCGTATTATCTGACATTGAGGACTTTTAGGCTAAGGCCAGAGGTAGTTAGCTGTCGGGTATGGGACTAATAGCGATATCCGAGACTCTGCCGGAGATGCCTTCAAGGTCTGGGGAGCTGATGTAGTGAGATCGCTCATGCTAGCCTGTAAGTCTTTAATGTCAGGTAACACGGTAGCTCTCAAAGCGAAGATTGCATAGGACGCAATTGATACCTCAAGACAACCGCTATAACCTTCAATGCAAGGAGAATAGCAAATGTAAAGCAGCGAGTACCCTTAAAAGTTCACGCCAATTCGCTGAGATCTCTCAGAAGCAGCATAATTCAAAACCACTCCACTCATGCACTACGGCCGAGAAGCTACCACATCCGACTTCTTCTACACCCCGGCCCCTAGTCCAAAGAACCACCTGAAAATGACCAAAGTCCTACTGCTCATTAGTGCTTACAGCATCTTTCTTGCCACCTTCCCAAACCACTCGTTTCTTGTGTGCTTACCATTACAGGCGCGCCTCGCCTCTGCCACGGATGTACGAAGACCATGCCCAGCCGTCACCGAGTCGCCTTGTGTATATTATCTTTCCGAAGCTAAAGCGTATGGGGTTAATGTGGCGGCATTTTGGCGGGGGAAACAACACTATGCGTTCGGTCCTATACGAGTAAGACGAAATTTGAAATTTAGGGATTGGATTTGTCCGGTTTGTGGCGCAGGATTACGGTAGGTATATAACATGATGCAGACAGCTTTTTTTTTGGTGGTTCATTATCTTTGCGTGTTGAGTAGTGAAGCATGAAGTACTCAATTGCTATCAGCGCACTTGCTGCCGGCGCTGCGGCGGTGGGAGATAAGGCGATTCGTCAGGATGGCGCGAAGCCAGCTGTTGATGCTGTACGATTACTTGAAAGTAGAGTTGCAACTGTGCTAACCGGGTTGTAGACGCTTCTCAAGGCCGACATTACAAAAGCGAATCTCCTAGCCGGCGCACAAAAAGTCCAGGACATTGCGTACGCAACAAAAGACCGCAACCGCTTCATCGGAACCGCCGGGCACATCGCGACTGTGGAGTGGCTCAAGCAGGAGCTCGAGGCGCTGGATGGATACTACAACGTCACATTGCAGACGTACTTCGAAGTTGTGCAGCTCAACGGCACGATCAACGCCTTTAGCATCAACGGCACCGCGGCCCCTGCAGGTTCGTCCTCGCTATTCGAGCATTCGCCGACCGGCGCCGTGTCTGGAAAACTGGTCCTCGTCAGCAACGCCGCCTGCAATTTCGTACGTACTAAATGTGAAAATACCACCGAGAGTGATGCTGACGCCAAGACAGACGGACTACCCTGATACGCTTGCGGGAAACATTGCGCTCATCCCCAGAGGCGTGTGCGAGTTCGGGCTTAAGTCGGCCTGGGCCGGGTCTAAAGGCGCCATCGGTGCTGTTATGTACGGAGGCGACGAGGAGAATGCTAGATGTCCAACGCGCCCATCTCTAGGTAATTTTGTCCGACCCGAGGGCAAGTTAATTCCTTCCGTCTGTATCAATCGAGCCTTCGGAGAGCAATTCGTCTCGGCTGTTGCGAATGGTGCGAACCTTTCCGCAGTTGTCGATGTAACGACTGATATCCGCAATATTTCGACGACCAATGTTTTGGCTACCACGGTTGGCGGCGACCACAACAACAAGCTTGCCTTGGGAGCTCACTCTGATTCGACCAACGACGGACCTGGTATCAACGATAATGGCAGTGGCGTCGTAGGAGTTCTGGAGGTTGCTAAAGCCCTTACCAAATACAAGGTCAAGAATGCTGTCATGTTCGGTTTCTGGACCGCTAATATGCTGGGTCTTTTGGGATCAGCACACTATGTCAACAACCTGTCGGCGGACGAGGCCGCCAAGATTCGTGCTTATGTGGACGTCGACGTGGTAAGACGGGTTTCAGCTCGTGCTCATTTAAGAGACTGACATAAACCCAGATTGCGTCGAAGAACTACATCAACGGGATCCTTGATGGAGATGGCAGTCGCTTCAACGACACAGGCCCCCCTGGCTGCGCCGAGATCGAAGCAGCCTTCCAGAAATACTTCACCAGCTTGGGCCAGAATTTTACTGCCACAGAGTTCGACGGCAGAGGTGACGTTGGTATTTTCGTAGGCGCTGGTATTCCGGGTGGTGGCCTGTTCACGGGAGCAAGTCGAAACAAGACCGAGGAAGAGGCCCGGATGTTTGGCGGAACGGCAGGTACTCCATTGGATCCCTGCTCCAATGATGCGACATGTGATACTGTCACTAACCTTGAGGTGGACGCATGGGAGAGAAATGTGAAGGGTATCGCAACCTTGGTCGCGCAGTACGCTTCCTCGTGGGATGGCTTCCCAGAAAGAATCATTGCTCCCACGAAGAGGAGCGTTGTGAAGCCCCGGGAGATCTCCCATGGCCCTCGCCGTGGGCCACACTATAACCCGATCAAGTTTGATCCACCAGTAGAGCAATAGTCGATGGATGGAGTGGGATATGGGTCGTCACCTTATAGCCATTAGGCATCGCGCTACAATGCTATGACCTCTTGTTGATGCATCATATCCTCTTACTAGACCCCTGTGCTTCATTCTCTGGAAGAACCTAAGCCCTCAAAGTAGAGTGCGGTCATGATCGTGTTGAGGGTTGTACCGCGTCCTTTTAATGTTGCAGTTGATGTGTGTTGAGCCAACCGAAGTGCCACAACCCTGGATTCGGATATACCACGTTTGTGCCACCCTGTGATCCTGGACTGGGAGCGCACGCTACTGTCGCGTTGTCACAAGCAGCGTGCAGGTAATCTTGAAGACGCACAGCAGACTGTCGGAACCTGGACGACCTCGCATTGGAGGAGTGATGTGATTCGGGTGCTATTGGCATTTGCCTCTGTGTGGTGACGTTCCAGAAAAGCGGTATCGCGTTGTGATTGGCTTGCTGCTCGAGCATCGAGTCAAGAGCGACGGGTGGCTCCTTCCATGACCCAACTCTAATAACTTCCGCAGTCAAGCTGATGGCACGGCAGTGAGTCGAACTGTCAGACACCATCTCAGAAACATCGTTCTCCCAACCGGCATTGCGCCATTTCGTCCCGTCTTCCTCAATGGCCACGGCATCGCCTCGTTTTCAGCCGATTGGCAAGTGCGGGGGAAGGCTGAAACGCTGCTACGCGGCATTGACTTTGCCATTTGCATTCTAGCCCTGCCGTTTCGAGCTTTCGAGGCGGTGAACGTGCAGCCGTACCTCGCTAGCCCTCTGCTCTGGTGCCGTGGGATGCGACTGAGAGGCGACGGCCCACGACTAGTTGAACGATTGAGGCATCATGCCTGACAGTCATGGAGCTGTTCTTGGAGCTGAAGTTGCGATGTCGCAATGATGCCCCGCCAGCATGGAGGCATGTAGGCTGTGGGACAGCATCGTCGAGCACATGGTTAAGCCCATGGACCACTCTCTTGCGATGGCATGAAGCGGCATGTATCGGCGTGGGACGAGGATAATACTTTTGCCCCACTGGATGCAGCACCGGCCGTGGAGCTTGCCATGCCCCTCATCTGTTGTCCAGACGCTGCAGATCCGGGCGTGGTTTGAATAAGAGAATCTGCTGAATGATGTAAGCCCTGCATGTGCCTAACCATTCGCCGGCAGTGCAGTGCTCAATGCCCCCCTGAAGTCTGGAAGACGCCTGTCAAAAGCTTCAATCCTACGGGTACCGCACAATTTAGGCGCTGAGTGGCGTGTGGGTCGATTGAGTGCGAGGGAGGTGCTATCCAGGCCGAGGCGTAAGAAGGGAGGGCTGTGTTCCGGACAGGAAGTGGAATACTAGTCCGCTAGATCACATGAGCCATCGGAGAGCGATTTTCCAGGTTGAGCTCCATGGATTGCAGATGATCACGGTGGGAGGCGAGAAGCTGATAGATCAATCGGCCGCCGCACAGTACGAACACAGGAAAGATGGCCAGTGGGCAGGCCCTCATGGCAGTTGTACCAAGACCTCGTGCAATACCACCAGTGTGGATGGGGAAGACCTAACGGCAAGACTCGAACCCTTGAAAGGCGGATGCATGGCTAGCGTAAGGGTCCTCTTCTACTGTGGCCGCAAGAAGCGTCACTCCTCAACCACACTGTAACCATATTTCTGTATTCTGATCGCGCGAGCTGGAGAATATCGAAGCCGCGCCTTGTTGCTATTCCCTACCGTCACTCTCTTCCTCTGCGCCCAATCTGGGCCCCGACATCCGCCCGGGCCTTGCGCAGGGACCGAAGTGTGTCACGAACGAGCGACTAGTTACCGCGCTCCGCCAACCAACCCTCGTCGGCCCAAACCTCTCTGCTTGACATCCCGCGACGTCTTTGACTTGGAGCACCGCACCGTCAGAGGTAGAGAGGGCGTTCGCCCCGTGTACACTTACTCTGTATGCAGCCGTTCTCCAGTTACTCCTATACAAGACCTTGAGGCAGGTGCGACCTGCACAGCTCCTGCCTTGCGCGCCACCTCACCGCCCGCACCCCACACACATGAGAGATGCGACGAATATTTGCGCTGACAGCTGGCCTCCAGTGTATTTCTAGTTCAAAATGGCCTATCCTGCAGGCAACGGGGGCCTCCGCTCCCCCCGCGAAGACTCGTTCGCGTTCCGCAACTCTGCTGGTGCTCAGATGGGCTCCGCCAACGATGTGCGCGGCCAGCTGCACCGACGCTTCACCACGAACAACATTCCTACTGTGAGCACGCCGCTCTCGCCAATTGGTCAGCAACGCAGGCAGGCCGCTGAGCCGACCGAATTCACAACAGCGGTACGTTCCAACTGCTCCAGTACATAGTGTTTTTGAAAGAGCTGGGGACAACGCATGCGTGACGCTGTAACAGCCTGTAATGCTGCAGCAATTGCTCTCACTTCCATTCCTTCACTGTCTCCATTGCGCACATGTCGCCTGTGCGGCCACGTTTTCGCACGTCCGTACCGCCGGTCAATCCAAGGTGAATTAGAGTTGAGGCTGACGGACCCATCCCAACAGACGTACCACAAGCTTCAAGTGGTAAGCAACATGAACTCTCCTTCACCTCGCGTTTACCAGCTATTGCCCCGCTATCGCTCATGCAAAGCAAATTGCAAGGGTCCAGTTGCGACGGCGACGTGGTGATAAACCCCTCAACTCCTCCCCTCCACAATACCCCCCCTCCCATCCGCTCAACCCCTCCGTTCAACTCCATTGTTAGCACCATTCTTGTACACTTTGTCTCTTTTTGAGATTGAGCTCCAATCTATTTCCTCATCTTATTCATCTCGGCCCCACCTACAAGTCACGCGAGTGACATTGTTGCCCCAAAACACGTTTGACCGTCGCGCGTGTCCCGCTGACGCTGCCTGCAGCTCGAGAAAAAGAAGCTTGAGTACGAATATCTCAAGGAACAGCGCAGACGCTTTGAAGCCGAAATGGAACTCATAGATTTACAGTCCCGCCGCGGCGAAGAGGAGATCCACCGCCTGTCCACCGATCTTCGATACGGAAAGCAGCCCGCCCACAGCCAGCCCACCACCCCGCCCGAATTCAGCGACGGAAACGGCTTTCCCTCTGCCTTCTCGCGTCCGAATCGCTTCAGCATGTCGAGCATCAACCCCGGCATGACTACCCCTCGTGGTAGCCGCGCCAACTCCCAGGTCACTTCACCGCCCGCCCAGTTCTTCAACAACAACAACGGCTTGCCCTCGCAGTCTGTGCCTGGTACCCGCCGCAACTCTGACGAGGACCACGATGACTTTGATAACGACGACTTCACCCCTGTGAGCCCTGTCACTCGCAAGTAAGTTCACCTGCAATCTCACCTTTACTTGGCCTTGGCGCTCGAGCCATGTGTCTTCCATCTCATAAGCCTCTGTGCCCCATGTCCCTTGCTCTCTCCTCCATCCACTTACATGCAATCCACCATGATGGTCGCTAATCTCCTCAGGAACAACCGCATGTCTATGCCAGTCACCAGTCTGGATCTGCGTGGCCGTGACAACTTGCCCGACCTGGCTTCGGTCCTGGGCCACATTGACACCACCGGTTACCTCTTCGGTGAAGAGGACAAAGAGCACAATCCGGTCGGTTCTCCGGACCACAAGGCTTATCTCCAGATGAGCAACACAGATGACAAGTTCCCCATCTTGGTCCGCCGCGATGGAGCTGGTAATGGTACGAAACTCTCTGCCTCTTCTGCTGCGCTTGATTTGGCCCTTTCCCAATCCCCTGGCCCGGAGTCTCACCCAAATGGTTGGCAAGGCTATCGTCATCGTCAAGCTCAACAGTCTTTGCCTACTAACACTTTGCGTAAAGCTACCCAGGGTGACGAGTACGACAACGGCCAAGTTAATGGTAATGCCGACAACACTCCCAACAAGAACATGTCCAACAACCGCCGCTCGGTAGAGTTTCACCTCAGCCCCGAGCCCAGGCGTTCCAGCTTCGCCAGCCCCACTAACGGTATGCCCAAGCTGACGCAGTCATACTCTGCGAGCGATGTTCCCACTCTCAAGAATGGCACTGGAGTGAACGGCACGAATGGTGGCGGCTTCAACACTCATGCGGAGCAGCACCTGCACAACCACAACGCCAACTTGGGACGCATTCCCTACAACGCTATGAACAACCGTCACAGCCGTGAGATTTCCAATGGATACAAGGAGCAGGACTATCGCTCTGGCTACTCTGGTCTTCATGCGAGCGCTGCTCCTTTCGGTCCTGGCATGACTTCCGCTGCTCCTGTTAACGGACTCGCTGGCACCGTCGGATCTCCCACCATGTCGCAGTATGCTGCTGCTCCTGCTTCCAGTGCCCCTTACTACGGTTACGGCATGTCGATGCTGTCAGGTGCTATGAACGGCCTGTCCATGGGACCCGGTCCGCAGATGGGCGCTCCTCCTGCTTACGGTGGCAACGGCATGTTTGGTGGTGGCGGCAATGCTGGGTACTACAACCCCTATGCTACGTACGGACCACAGTCCCGCGTTCAGGATAGCCAGGCTCGCGTCATCCAGAGCCGTCGCCTTCAGAACGATGCCAACCGCTTCATGAACTACGACTTGAAGACTATGCCTCGCCAAGAGATCTACAGCCTGTGTAAGGACCAACATGGATGTCGCTTCTTGCAGAAGAAGCTCGAAGAGCGCGTTCCCGAGAGCCTGCAGATCATCTTCGACGAGACCGCCCCTCATGTGGTCGAGCTCATGACCGACCCTTTCGGCAACTATCTCTGCCAGAAGCTCTTGGAGTTTGCCAACGATGAGCAGCGCAACACTCTTGTTCGAAACGCCTGCCCTGCCATGGTCTCAATCGCGCTCAACCAGCACGGTACCCGCGCTCTACAGAAGATGATCGAGTTCATCTCCACCGAAGAACAGGTCAGCCTTCTTCCTTAACCTACCTAGTTTCGTTGTACTAACACATTCGTAGACTGAAATGATCATTCAGGCGCTGTCTGGCCAAGTCGTCGACCTCATCCAGGACTTGAACGGCAACCACGTCATCCAGAAGTGCTTGAACCATCTCAAGTCCTCTGAGGCCCAGTTCATCTTCGACGCTGTAGGCGAGCACTGTGTCATCGTCGGAACCCATCGCCACGGCTGCTGTGTTCTTCAGCGTTGCATCGATCATGCGTCTGGCTATCAGAAGGTTGACCTCGTTCGCAAGATCACTGCGCACAGCTTCCACCTTGTCCAGGATCCTTTCGGCAACTACGTTGTCCAGTACATCCTCGACCTGAATGACGCTGCTTTCACCACGCCCATGTGTGAAGGCTTCCGGGGCAAGGTCGTGGAGCTCTCCAAGCAGAAGTTCAGCTCCAACGTCATCGAGAAGTGCATCCGCTGTGCCGAGATGTCCGCCAAGCAGATGTTGATCGAAGAGCTGTGTGACGTCGAGGAGCTTGAGCACCTGATGCGCGATTCGTACGGCAACTATGTCGTCCAGACGGCGCTCGAGTTTGCTCCACCTGCTCTGTGTATCCATCTCATCGAGATCATGCGCCCCATCCTGCCGTCCATCCGCCAGACTCCCTATGGTCGTCGCATTCAGAGCAAGGTCCAGGAGCGTGAGGGTCGTTTGGCTGCCTTCACCGGCCGTGCCGCCTCGGGTCAAGTCTCTCCCCACTCTGGCAACTCGACTCAATCCAGCGAGCACACCCAGGGCTTCACGAACCAGGGTCCTAGTGGCTACCAGGCCAACGGCACCTCTGTTCATCAGGCTCCCATGTACACCGCCACAGCCAACTATGGTCCTAACATCGCTTCGCCTCAGCCTCACCGCATGAGCAACCCGCCTCTCCCTCACCACCTCAACAACTCTGTACAAAACCAAGCCTACCAGTACGGTCCGGCACAGAACGGCATGGGTAACTTCTTTTAAGTTACTCCTACGACTTACGACCTGACGACGGCCGCGATCGCTCACGTACTTTCAACGTCACATCACCACCGCATCATTTCCGCCAGTCGACACGTTGGCACTGGTCTTGGGCGGTAGTCATCTGAAGAGCGATCTCTTTCCTATCTCTCGTTCTTGCCTGGTCGGTATGAGGTGTTGCTTGCACACATTTTCATTCTTTCCCATCATGGCAAATCGATTTGTATAGTATCGACATGACACGAGCATATTCGCGGAGCTTCGGCATCTTTTGAAGCATCTCTATGGCGCTACGGCACGGTTTTCACGACAAGGAACTTCATTTCTTACCACTAGGGTATCTTCTGTATTTTATCCTTTCACATGGCTTCCTATCGATGCGGTCTGCATCTGGGCAGGCACACATGGTGCCTCGCTCGACCCTTGAAACGTTCAGCATGAGCAAAGGTCACTTTTCTTACTGGAACAAAGCTTCAAGTCACTTGCCAGAGATAGATGGAAGCTACGGATTACCAAACAACCAACTCTTCTCTCGTTGATATGTGATGTGATGTGAGGCACACGTGACATGCGTGAAGGTCACCGCCGAGAAACACAGGGTCCAGCGCCCCTGCCTGCGTCACGCATGCCACCTTCTGCTCTCGGCGATGACGCTTGATCCGCGACCGCCCAATGCTGCGGAGTAGGGCCCGGCAGCCTATTGCGATGGCCACTTTCAAGCGCCGCGCAGCAGGCAACCACTTTCTTCTATACCTTCCTGTTTCCTCACAAACCCCGCTCACACTGAATCCGCATTTGCCAACCTGAAACACTTGACGTCCTACGGCTCAAAGGAAACTCCCGCCGCTATCCACCACTTGAGATCCGCACACCCCAACACTTGCACGACACCCAGCAACATGCGCTTCGCACTTACCGCCTCCTTTGTTGCGCTCCTCGCCACCTTCGCCATGGCAGTCGCACCACAGAAGTCTGTCATCATGAGCTGGCCGAACGACACGCCCGACAGCGTTGTGCAGGCGGCGAAGCAGGCCATCATCGACGCCAAGGGCACCATCACACACGAGTACAGTATGTTGGAAGCTGGCGCAGTATATACGTTGCACCGAGCGAGAGGAAACGACTAACGCTTCTGCAGACATCATCAAGGGCTTCGCCTGCACCGGCCCAGCGTCGGTCTTCGAATTTGTGTCGACGATGAATAACGACCACAAGCCGGAGATTGAGGAGGACGGCGTTGTGTACACGCAGAACAACTAGGCGTAGGCCACACGGCATTGACAGTGGGCAGGCTGTCTGCACACCAGCAGTTATGGAAGCATCATGAGGCTTCAGTGTGCGGGTACCACAAATGTATGAGTTGGCTACATGTCGAAGATGCGATATGCGATGTGCTATAGGATATGGTATATGGGACTTGGTTATGGAGTATGGCGCAGGATACTCCCGGCAGGCGTTCCACACGTTATCTAAGAGAAATCACACTTTCTGTTCTGTGTATTTTGCAGTAATTTGTTGTACGGATGAGTGCTTCCATGCTTCGTCGTCGACATTAGCATGTTGGTGGCCTTGCAGCAGACGGCATGGGCAAGGGCAAGGGCAATGGGCACGACTTCCCCGCGGCTCGATGGGCGGGTAGATCTGGGGACACAGCTGGTTTCAACGGAGCCACAGCCTCATGCACGTAATCTTGCGAAACTGCCAAAAGAGTCAAACTGTCTTCTGGCATCTCGCTCTGAATCACTTCATTCTAGACACACCAGGACTGTCTCTTGCCGCCTTGATCTTTCCCGACTTTCTGCATTGGCCGCCAGACCGCGGAAGTCGCGCCTTGGGCCTAGCGCGACATCGACCAACCGTCCACCATCACGTCCCACGTCTATACCGCGCCGTGCGGGCTTCGACGTGTCGCCCATGATACCCGGCCCCGCTCATGATGCATAATTCGTCTCTGCCATACTCTCGCTCTCAGACTCGTATATCGCTGCGCCACGCCTACTTGTGAGCCCCGCCATCTCGCATCATGGACGATTTCAAGCCCGAGCTTCTGAAGGCTCTCCTCGACTGGGTACGCGTCGAGATAAGCTTTGCGTCCCTGGATTTTGGCTAATCACGGGCATTGTAGGTAAACACGTTTGAACTGCCTGGAAGAGTGACAGCATGGAACCAGCTCGAAGACGGCCAGATCCTCTGGCAGATCCTCGCCAACATCGACGACGAATACTTTAGCGAGTCCCTGCCCAACTTTGACGAAAGCGACCGCCGCAAATCGGATTGGATACCGAGATGGCAGAACCTCAAGCACATCGAGCGCGCCGTGTCGGCATACATACGGGAAGAATGTGGGCAGCTGCCTGTGCTTACGAAGCGCATGGTACCAGACCTGAAGACAGGCGCAAGAGACGGCTCGACAATGCTCATAGCAAAGCTCACCATGGGTGTGCTGCTTGCCGCGTGCTTCTCGCCGAAGAGCAACCAACGGATGCTGCAGGTCATGTCACAATTGGGCACCAAGACCGCAGAGACAATTGCACAAGCCATACAAGACATGCAGTCACTGGACGCAAGAATGTCCGAGTTGGGTGTCGACTCGGAGCTGACTTCAGAACCCAACCTGTCTGGATACCGGACGCCTACGCGGGCTGTGTCGGGACAGGTTCCAGCAGCTGCGAACAATAATGAATTGGAGCAAGAGGCGCTGCTGTTCGAGGCAAACAAGGACAGAGCTGCACTACGAACCCAGACCGAGAAGCTGAAGGCGGAACTCAAGCAGTCACAGGCTCGCATATCGCAACTTGAAGAGGACTTGGGCGAAGCGACACTGTACATGGACGATCGCAAGACACAGGCTCAGCGAGCTCAGTCGGAGGATGTTGAACAATTACGGAACGACCTCGCTCGCGATCGACAGTACATCGACCAGCTCGAGACAGACTTGGCAAATGCTAGGGACATACTGGACAGTCAGAAGCGGCGTCTGGAGCGATACCAGGGCGAAGAGGGTTCGAAACAGGACTTGCGCGATCAACTGCAGCTCATCAAGGCTGAGCGCGACGAGCTGAACCAGCGAGCGAAAGCGAATGAGAACCTCAAGAAGAAGATCGAGTCGCTTTCAAAGGAAACGAAGCAATTAGAAACGCTACGCGAGGACTATCAGACAGCTAGAGAACGGCTGATGCAGCTAGAAAACGTGGAAGAGCGATGCGAGGCCCTGGAGAAGGTCAACAAGGAAAACAGCCAAACCCTGGTCAATTGTGAACAGGCCATTTTCGAGGAGAAAGGCAAGCGAACGAGGGTGGAGCACGAGAATCTCCTTCTTATGAAACAGCTTGAACAGACCCGAGAGCTGCAATACAAGGCAGATGACGCCAGACAAGAGTTGGAAGACCGGATACGAGAGCTTGAGTCCTCAAGTCACGCAGCTGGCGGTGGCAGCCTGGAAGATGAGCTCACGCAGGACGAGAATGCTAAGAGCATGGACGATCTCCCAAGCGCAAGACCGACTGCAGATGGCAGAGTGAGCGCTGATGCGATTGCGCTGCAGCAGAGGGTCGAAATTCTCAGCGCCCGATTGAGGTCTCTGGAAACGGAAACACTCAAGCAAATGCAAGAGAACCTCGGATTGAGATCCGACATGATGATCGAGAAAGACGAAGAAAGCGAGAAACCATTCCTTGAGCAGAACGAGAAGCTGCAGACAGCAGAGACTGAGCTGGAAGAGCTCCACCGCAGGTTGCGAGAAAAGGATCTCCAAGTGGCCGAGCTCCGTAACGAGCTCAATAAAAAGGCCGACATCAGCGAGGAAGCCAAAGCAGAGGGCCTGCAAGCTGAGCACGAGCGCATGCTGACGTTGCAACAGAAGACTAACGAAAGGTTACGAGACCTTGAACTCGCCAATGAGGAAAAGTCGGGTCTATTGAGGGCTGCCCTCCTTGATCGCGGAAACCTGACTCCCGAGCTGCTCGAACTTAAGCGGGTCGAGACGCTACGGCACATCCGCCAGCAGATTGAGGCAGTCATCGAAGCACCCTCAGAGGTCCAGCCCAAGGCACTGGACGCGACTTCTACGGAGATTGCAGAGACGGTACTCTCGGCCGAGGCTGCTTTGGAGAAAGCAAAGAAAGTAAGCAACACACAATTTTCGCACATCAAGTCGCCTCCCTCCGCGTTTGATGCCGTTGTCTCTTCGATGAGATCGGCAAAGCGTCTGAACCCTTCCTTTTCTGCTGCGACTCTTATATCGCCGGCTTCACCTCTGCGGGGCCGTGCAGGAACGAACAAGTCGCTCTCAGAGATGT
This sequence comes from Parastagonospora nodorum SN15, assembly GCF_000146915.1. NCBI lineage: Eukaryota > Fungi > Ascomycota > Dothideomycetes > Pleosporales > Phaeosphaeriaceae > Parastagonospora > Parastagonospora nodorum. The sequence goes on along the minus strand of NW_001884550.1, from coordinate 224,503 downwards.
CTTCTTCGACGGCGGGCACGGGACAAAGTACTTGGGGTCGAATGACGCATATGCTGTCGCCAAAGAGAAGAAAGGAGTCTACAACATGTGGCTCCGAGTACTTCTCTGCGTTCACGTCGGCTGATTGTGTGGTAAATTTGTCCCTGGCTTTGCTGCCATGAAGTATACTCATCTCCCAATACTGCTCTTTCCTTGACGCTCACAAATGACGTCGTGTATTCGAGACAGTTGTGCTAACCTTTGACAGGATCTTCAAGAACAAGTCACAGCCAACGGAACACTACGAGGACAGCTCGAAGCGGTCAAGAAAGAGACTGCAGAGAAGGGCTCGGTACGCACCCGTGGCTTTCCATGCTCATGGGATTTGCAGCTAACACAATATCAGGTCGAACTCCAGCAAGAAGTCGAGAATCTCCGCCGCGAGAACCAACTCATCACATCTGCCTGGTACGACATGACCAGTCGCTTGCAAAGCAACACCGTCATCCTCCAACGGAGAAGCGAGGCACCCAAGAGCTGGCTGGGCAAGCAGAGAGTCACCGTTGGTGGGGCGGGCACTACAGTATGTCACATACTAAACTCACATAAGCAGACGCGTTCTAACGATTCACAGGGCCGAAGGTAGCACCTCTCGCGTCGATGAAGCGGATCTGTCTCTTCCTGGTTGGTTTTGTTTCAGGCAGCTGGTTCAGTACAACATCAATTCGCATAACATATGCAGTTTTTCGTTTGTCTAATTATACCCACTATACGCATGTAGCAAGGCGTCGTTTTTCTGAGTGTGGGGGAAAGGGAGAAAGAGGGAGAGAGGGAGAGGGGCATTGGTGTATAGAAACATATGATATATAAAACATGTCCAAATATTGCTTGTTGTGCTCCGGACGAGTGGGCGCTGTTGCTTGCATGTGAATCAGATGTGGAAGGAAAAGTCATCGAGATGTGAGAGCATATGAGATGGATGGGATGGAGTACTCAGCTGAGCATGTGCTGAGTTCTAGAGAGACATGACTTGGAATGCATGGGAGAATGGGGAGGTAATTCGCATCTGAGACATGTATTCAGCGACTGCCACAGAGATGCAATGGTCACTGACAATCTTACGCACCACGATGGTTGACCGCGTCTTTGAGGTCGACCGCGTCTTTGAGGTCGGTCTCACATGGTTAATGGGCTGCTGGCTAGAGGCTATAGAACCTTTTCTCTACCTATGAGAAGAAACTCATGCATCAATGCTTCTCGTTGAATGGATCGTGGCACATGGCGCAATGGTTAATGTGCTCCAGACTCCTGGCCAAGAGTTGTGTTCTAACTTGGGAATGGTCGATCCGACACAGTGGTCACCGGATGGTTGAGGTCTCGCGATAAGGCTAGGAATGCGTGTGATCGAGACTAAATAGATGGAATGCGTTAGCCCGGACAATGGAAAGAAGCGTGAAGATAGGAACCGCGATACATAAAGAAAGGAGCGTCCGCGGAGTCGAAGGCTTGGGTGCGCGTGGGTGGAGACCGAACGTGCGTTGGCTATGAGGTGTTCTCGGCTTCGGTGAATTACCACCTCTTTCCCCCACAATCTTCTCGCGTACACGGCAGGGAAGACACAGCACACACCGCCGTTGCTATCCATGGCTTCGCTCACCTGCGTACAAGACACAGGCGTGCGATTTAACAATCGTGGAGACAAGATTAATACTACTTCCCAGGCGAGGACGGAACAACTCCTATACCACTTGCAGAACGCTCTCGAGGACACCAGAGACACTTCGAACACACCAAGATATACACCTACACAGACCATGGATAGTCTTCCGATAATAGAGCCCACATCCCCAAGCAGTCCGAGGAAAACAAAGCTACGACGCGCCCTCGCGCTCGAAGACATGATGGCTGATATAAGCCTCTGCGACCACGAAGATCAAATAAGAAACATCAAAGACACTGAATACCAACATTTCAGCTGGGAATTCTTGGATATCTGCGACATATCCCGCGAGTCAACCGATGTGAAAATCACGCAAAAGCCACGAGTGCGCGCCGCGACACTCACTGCTTCTGCTTCTGCTGCGAAGAAGCTGGATCTCGAAGAAAAGATATCGGCCGCGCTGGATGGGCTCGATTCAAGAGCGTTTGTGCGCCCGCCGCAAGCGGAGTTTCTGCTTAAGAAGACGCTGCGTGGAGCGTAGGCCGGCACGTGGAACGCTCGACGCACTTGGTTGTCGGTGCTCGGTCCAAGCCGTCATTCCGTTGCTTGTTTCTCAGTGCCGTCCCTTAGCCGGTGGTGTATCGGAGGTGGTGGTGATGATGGTGGGCCAATTAATGAAGTTGAAACGTGGATCAGTCGGTGCTTCTTTTGTGCATGACAAACATTTGTGTGCCGTTTATGCCGCGCGATTCAGGACTTGTTGGGGGAGCTATCAATGAAAATGCTCGAGGAAATGGAGATGGTATGTGTAGAATTATGTGCTCTGGGGAGTTATTCAGCGGCATTGGGAGTGTGGAAATGGTGATTGAATCTCGTAGAATTTTTCAACTCTTTGGCACTCAAGTCGCTGGCAGGCCAGAGTCATCTTGAAACAACCTTGCGATGACGCCACGGGAGGGGATAGGAACGAGCTGTACAGCCGCAGTTAGCGGTTCTTTTAGGTTGGGATATATGAAAATGATGGTATTGAACATGCATGTGCTGGTATATTGTTCTGGCATGGTGTCATTGCCATGCGAGAATCAGATCGTGCTTGTTCCAGTACTACTAACTCCATCGCAATTGCTTTCTTTCCTTTCCTTCATTAAATTATCATTAGAGCATAGAGAAGTGCATTCAAGATGCACGGATCTATGGCTGATGAATTTCCACAAGGCATTGAGGTGGGAAGGCGAACATGTCGCACGTTTCCTCTAGCGCCAAAATTTCCTCCACTCCTGTCATTTGAGGAAGTTTCAACTTTCCGAGCAGCTTACACAAACCAGGGCATAACACGGAATCTCGCAGCTTTTGCTGTATGTGCAACACCCAAGCATCGTGCCGAGATCTCTTTCAAGCTTAGTCGCACTGCTTAATGTGAATAAGCTTCGTGATAGTGCAATGCCCCTTCCGTCATACGCACAATATTGGTTTGACAACTGAACAACGACCCACCCTGTTGTGTTTCTTCCGAGTGTGGGTGGCATCTAGTATAAGAGGAGATGGCTGCCAACGGACATGGCTTCCTCACCACAGTCATTCAGTCGTTTCGACACTTGTCATTCACTTCAACATTCGCTTGTCCTTCATCGATTGAAGCTACATTCTTTTAAACCTTCGTTGATCTCGAAGTTCTCTTTACACACTGTCTTTTCATCCGAATCATCCTCGTTTCAAATCATCATTCCAAGATGCCTTCCAAGATCCAAGTCGCTGCTCTTCTCGGAGCCCTTGCCTCCTCGGTCAAGGCCCACGGCCATCTCGCCGGCATCAAGGTCGACGGCCAGGCCTATACTGCCTATGATCCTTCCTTCCAGTACCAGAAACCTTCTCCCGAAGTTATCGAGTGGTCATGCCCGGAGTGCCTTGGTACGTCAGCTCCAGTTATGAAGTGCAGGTAGAGCAGCATATGCTGATATCAGGTAGACAATGGCTTCGTATCCCCTGACATGTTTAAGGACGTGACGAAGATTGCTTGCCACAAGGATGCTACTGCCGGTGCGAAGGTTGCAAAGGTCAAGGCTGGCGGCACCATCGACATTCAGTGGACGGCTTGGCCAGCTTCTCATGTCGGACCTGTCCTCGACTACCTCGCAAAGGTCGACGATGCAACCAAGGCCACTTCCAAAGACCTGAGCTTTTTCAAGATCGACCAAGCCGGCTATGAGAATGGCCAGTGGGCTGCTTCCAAGCTCATCGCCAACAACCAGACCTGGACGGTGACCATTCCGGAGAGCATTGCATCTGGTCAATACGTCTTGCGTCACGAGATCATTGCTCTTCACTCCGCCGGGCAGGAGAATGGTGCTCAGAGCTACCCCAAGTGTATGTCAACACAATGAAAGTGAGGCTCGAACTTGAACTAACGATTGGGCGCAGGCATCAACATCGAGGTCGAAGGCTCCGGCACGGCAACACCCGCAGGAGTGACAGCCGACAAGTTGTACACTCCCGATGACGCTGGCATCAAAGTCAGCATCTACTCAGGCGACATGAGCAGCTACAAGCCTCCTGGCCCCGCACTCTTCAGCGGCGCCAGCTCTGGCTCTGGATCCTCACCCGCAGGTGGTTCCGGCTCTTCTACTCCTGCTACTCCCGCTTCAAGCAGCGCTCCATCTACCACTTCCGCGCCTGCCAAAGCTGCTTCTGCTACTCCTAAGGCGTCTACTGCACCGTCTGCAGGATCCGGTTCCAGCCTACCCAAAGAATTCACTATCGACACCTTCATTGCGTGGCTCGAGAAGGCTGCGGGCTCTTCGTCTTCGTCTTCTGGATCCAAGCCTTCGTCTTCAGGATCCAAGTCTTCGTCGGATGGTTATAAGCTGCGCCGCCACCCGCGTGCTTTCTGGAACTAAGTGTTTCGTCGCGAGACGGTTGGTAGGTAGACGTTGTCAACGCAAGCTGGGGGATGATCGGATGACACATTCACTTCTTGTACCTGGATTTACATTTACCTTGCGTCGTGTCAAATAGACTCGATCTTATATAGCACATGACAAGTGTTGCATGACCTTCCTATCTGGCAAGTGCATTACTGTGATATTGAGACTCGTGACTAAACTCATTGCTATTGATGCTTTCTCTGATTGGAGTCATATTTGCTCTGAAGCCTGATTTACTGCGATATTGTTCGTGCAAACACATGACAGCCTAGTGTGCGGGTGGTGAATCATCATAACACTGGCGCAGGGTTCTCGCTTGGTTGACCGATCCACTACAGATACCCCACAATACAACACAGCCCACGCATAACATTCACTCAAGCCACTTTGCATCCTGGGAGCACTCTACAATGTGTTCACAGCGACATAATATTCCTCTTAAATCTCAAGACCACAATCAAACCTCCGATATAGTCCAGCGGTTAGGATATTCCGCTTTCAAATCCCACTCAATGGGACGAAGGCGCCGGAAAGACCCGGGTTCGAGTACGTTACCACCCTCCATCCTGTGAAGTCAAAATTCTAACAGAGCAACAGTTCCCGGTATCGGAATTACCATACCACCTTTCCATTCTTTTTTGCAATGTTTTTATATCATGGTGCGCGGCGACGACGAGTAAGACACACATGGAAATGTGACAGTGTACAAGCTTTTTTTGGTCAGTGCATGCTGCACGTTCAGACGTCAATGTGGCAATGAAAGAGCTGAAGGACGATAGTCGGCCAGATAAGATGAAACGCAAGTGCACGGTTATGCCAATCGGGCCGGATTAACCCCAGACGATGAATTGCCCATCACCACGTCATCCCTACAGATCTGCCACCCACGTCCACGTAACTCCCACAATCCCATGAATCCGACGATTCCTCCGAAATACAGCAAATACCACCCAATAAGAAAAGTCTATATAACGCCCCGTGCGAATAACAGAATCGGAAAGGCTCGGAAATTGCCTTGTTGGGTATAAAACCTTATGCACGTGATTGTGGCTTGCAGTTGCGGCCTTTGTTCGGCGGCCACTCTTCCTCAGCACCTCCAGCTCCCCCACACTTTGACCGCTTGGATTGTTTTTTTTGTGTCTGCCCGCGTTTGTGTTGCGCCTGCGCACCGATAAGGGATGGGTTGGGGGCGATAAGGATACGAAATATCGATACGAAGGAAGGAGATGAGATGATGAAGATCTGTCGTATTGTCAGTCAGAACCGAGTGAGCAGCTACCGCTTCATTATTTGGATGCGTTGGTGGTCAAAGGGCGCAGGAAGCCTTAATGTTGCATAGCCTCCACTAAGGCAAGCAGCGTCCGCTTCCCTCTAATCTCCAGGCTGTCAAGTAAACGTACCAGAAAATGTCTGCAGTTCCAGCTGAGCAGGTTTGTATAAAATTGCTATTGTCGATCGTAGAAGCCAGTCGCAGCGTGCGGTCTAGTGATCGGTATGAATCGCTCCTTGGCCCTCGCAAACATCGCATTTTTTGGTGCCCGATCGTTTGCAACTTTGGCAGCCTTTGCCGTTGCAGTCGTCGCACTTTGTTGTGCCATTTCCGCGGCAGTTCGGGCAGTCCTTCATGTTGTCGATGGGGTCGGATGATGCGGGCGGAAAGGATAGCCGACGAATCGCGTGCAGCACCAGGGAAAAGGTTCGTCGGATCTCGAAAGGAGTGAATTATAGTTGGTGCCGTGGAATATAGGTTGGGGGTATGGTAAACAAAAAAAAAGTTCCGGGAGCAAGAAGCAGAAGTAAAGGCGCAACCAAGTTATAGGTAAATTGGTAAGGGCGATGATGATAGGCAAGCGGCAGCTGAGTTTCGAAACAACAACCCAGGCTTCAGGGTCTTTATATACTCCGCAGAATGAAAGGGTCCGCACAGGTCCGCAAGTCCTCATTTCTCACTGCTAGGAATAGTGAAGCGGCACAGCCACTTAGAGAAGCGACTCGAATGACAGGCCTAACAGTCAGTAGCGGGGTCCTCCCGAGATATCGTGAAGAAGTCAGTTCATTGTTTAGACTCCGTGGCCCTGACCAACTACGTCCCGCCGTTGGACGCGCTGGCTGCACGGCATGGCGCCCGCTGGTTAATGCCTTGTTTCCGCGCATGTCGGTTTCTGCCTTGGACCGCATGGCACCAAACAACGGACATGGTCTTGGCTGGAGCGCCTCGCGACTCGCGACTACGAGTTGATTCATCTAATGCGCTTGCCCTCCTGCAGTTCAATGCGTTCGGATACAGTTTCAACGCCCCACGAGCCGTCATGCCCCGACATGGAGATCCCCACGGCGGTGCTGACAGTGCTCACGATTCCGAAGGCCCGGAATGGAAGACCATGGACTATAATGGCATCGCATGCGAGGCAGCTATAGCAGGCAAGGTGCCGCCACAGCCGGAGAGATCCCCCGTAGCAGACTCGGTCTTAGGAACGTGCCGTAGCCGAATTATGAAGGCTGATTTGCTGCGTGGTGAATGAGGATGGGTCAGATGTGTACCATTCGGCTGGTGCGAAATCAGGACCGGCCTTCTAGCGTGTTTCCTGTTTCGTTTCCGTCGATCCACGTAACGTCATTAAACGCCCTTATCCTCTGCGTCGGATACATGGTCACAAGGCGCAGTGCAGACGTCGGGCTATCAAAAAAGATGCGACCGGCCAACAACTTCACGATTCTCGAGCACGCGCATGCGCTTGGGGCCTGCAGTTGCGCTGGCCGGGTGTGCCTGATCAGGCAGGCGTACTCGTGGCACGGTTGCAGCAGCGTTGAAAGGGTCGAGCCGACGGTGAGTAGGGCTGAAGTCCGGTTCGCTGGACCTTAGTACAGCGTCAGATATGCACTGGGATTCCAGGTCACTCCATCGTCTGTCACCGTTTTAGATGAACGGCTTTACCCAACAACGTTTCAAAGTCGTCGAGTAAGCTCGAGGGTTGCTTGCCGGCGTTGGCGCCCTTGGCAAGACACAGGAGACTCCAGGAAGAATGTCGACTTAACTCTGAGCACGAAGACTGAGAGGACAAGAGGTGCACTACGAACCTATTGGAGCCAAGCACGACAATCGGATGCAAAGCCTTGTGAACTTATCAAAGCCCGATCGCAACATACCATTCACATGTCTCCCGGCCCTTCTTCGGTCAGCCCAAAGTAAATACCACGCCGTCATGTTCGAGCAAAAACCGGTTCTCGCACTCTGATCTCTCTTTGCAACCTGCACGAAATAAAGCGCCGAGGCGATGTACATGCATAGCCTCACGTGTGCACGCATTCGGCCCAACACGACCGTCCACGAGGTAACATTGATCTGCACCAGGAACATTACATTTTCCACGCCGCACGTAAAGCCATCAGGATAAAACGTCGTATGATAGCCCCACATGCATCAGCCACAATCCTTCAGGCAATCGCACTGTGGATATTCATGCAGCCTGAGTCGTCAGTATACATAGGGAGCTTCCCGTTGCAGGCGGCGAAGGAGCGCTTGCGAGTATTCTGCTAATCTTGTGAGGATGTCCAGAGGATTTGGGGATCGCACTTACGTGGCAGGTCGCAGGCCTACGTGGACGCGCACGTAATCTACACTAAAATTCGGTTAGAACGAGGTGCACATTGCGTTCTTAGGATCAGAATGAAGCAAAGCTTTTTATTGTCCACTATGGAGGTTTGGCGGATCGCGGTTATGTCAGTTTCCGCAGTTGCACCATGTTGAGTATGGAAGCAAATAGGTTGGAAGACGGGAAAATCCCCTGGCGGACTCTAATAACGGATCCCTTTGCGTTGGCTATCACCCGCGATTGACTGACCAATGATCAAAGCGAAGCGTGCTTGGGGAATACCATGTTTACTCATCCAGTTCCTCAGAGTCTCCACGCCATCTGGCCAATTCATCGTCCACGGCTTCCAATCGACCGTTCGTCCATACAAGTGGAAATCTACTCCAAGGATACCCCAGATTGCGGAACCGATTACGCACTCTGAACTGTACAAAAAATACAGTCGTTCGAAGTCGAGAACTGCGCTGTGCGTTGGTGATAGACACAGTTAATACCTCTTCGTTGTCGGGCCCTATGGTCGCATCCATCAGGGGAGCAACATTAATACGAATGCCTTCCAAAGTAGCGTCGTCTCCAAGATCAACGGCCAGAAGAACTTCCACCTCTGTGCGCGGTTGGAACAATTTGTAATGAAGTTCGAAGGCTTCGCATTCGAGAAATACGTGAAGTGCCCGACATCCATCAAAGTCTGTGCGGGCAACACTGCTTCTCAGTCGGATGAGGTGCGAGGCGTGAGCCCAACAATCGTGGTAGTGCCTTTACCATGTGATATTGCAAAGGTGCATAGGTACGAGCGATGCTCCAGCCGTCTTGTACTTCTCTGGATCCCAGGTGATCTCACCGATTGTGCCTTCAGTGATCAATCACGTGAGGTGAGAGAAAGGAAGTCGAGAAAGCAAACGGACGGTAGCCAACCAGTGTGGTCTCTTCTGGGTAAAAGAAGCTTCTTGGCAGAGACAAGGTAGGATAAACAAACCAGTAGATGATCAAAAAGTCTCTGTAAAGCACAAGTTGATGTGAGAGTCTACAACTTCGCCTTCAAACTCGCCCTCTCCAGCCCCGGCCCGTCCCAAATATCCCTCTCCACAGCCCTTGTGTTGATATGCTGCATGCCCAAATCCTCCACCCTCTCCACTCCCAACAGACGCATACACGTCTCCGTCTCCGCTTTCAAAACTGTCAAATATGTTAGCACCCCTCACACCCATCCAAGCCAAAGAAAGAGGAACAGGTAAACTTACTTTCCAAAACCCTCGCAACACCCTCCTTCCCCCCCGCGCCCAACCCAAACAACGCCGCCCTGCCCACACCCACTCCCCTCGCGCCCAAACACAACGCCTTGACGACATCCGTGCCGCGCTTAATCCCGCCATCCACCCAAACTTCAATGCGATCAAACACCTCGGGGCAGTACTTCCTTATCTCGAGAAGTGTATGTACAGCCGGCGGCGCGGTGTCCAGCGCCCTGCCCCCATGATTCGACAGGATAATCGCCTTGACCTGCGGCGCATACAGCGATGCGAGATACGCGTCTTCGTGCGTCTGGATGCCCTTCAGCACGATGGGTTTGTGCGTGTGTTTCGCGAGCCAGGGGAGAGTGGTGCGCCATGTCAGGTCTGCGGCGGTGCCCCAGAACAGACTCTGGCCGACGCCCATGGACTTGGGTTTCTTGGGCTCGGCGCTCGTTTTGCTAACACTCTGGTCCTCCTGGACAGCCGCGCGCACAGGCAGGTTTGACGCGACGTTCTTGCTGCGCTCGTCGTGTTCGCGTTTGCCCGGGACGGGGGCGTCGAGGGTGAGGCAGATAAACTTGATCGGATCAAGACTATTCATGCGTGCGAGTATGGCTTCGCTCTTGTGGCGCTCGTTCTGGACGTAGAGTTGCCAGCCAAAGACCTGGTCGGGGGTTGCGTCGGCGACGATTTGCTCGGGGGTCATGGAGGCGTTTTGCGAGATGATTTGCATGGCGCCGTATTTCTCGCAGGCTTGGGCGATGCCCCATTCGCCGTCGGGGTGGCCGAGGCGCGCCATGGCGGCGGGCGAGACGTAGATGGGGAGCTTGACTTTGTTGCCGATGAAGGATGTTGAGGTGTCGCAGCGCGTGCAGTCGACGAAGACGCGTGGGCGGAGGAGGATTTGGCGGTATACTCTGTTGTTGAATGCTTTGCTTGCTAGGTCGTCAGCGGCTGAGTAGTAGTATGCCCATCCCTTGTGTGCTATGTTCTTGGTCGCCACCTCTTCGATCTCGTCGATGTTCAGTATGCTGTCTAGATCCACGGGTCCGTCATTCTGTGCCTCTCCAGTTTCCACAGGCATCTTCTCTTCCTTTGGTAACGAGGCGGCGTTGATAGTACCAAGCTTGTCTTCAGGCTTGAGGTTCTCTTCGAGTATGCCGGGCGGGTGGATAGGATCGTACTCGTCGGTCGCGTCTGAGCCCGCGAGCTGGAGGATGACTTTACTGCCACCAGGGTGTTCAGGAATGAATCGCGTTACATCGTAGACATTGCCGTAGAGAACTACCCAACAGCTCTCAGCCGTGTTGTGCTTTGCGACTGTCGGTCATGTTAGCGATTGTTCCTGGGCTAGGGCGGTGAAGCTCGACGGACCTTCAGCGAACTCAAACACTTTCGCCATTTTGCAAACTTGTCTCAACATACAGACACAGGAACAAACACAATATGTACAGGTTACAGAAACACGCAATTGTTAGAACCGCACGCGCAAGATGCGGAAGATAGAGGAAAGAAACATCTCAACCATGCCGGCGGCAGAAAGCAGACGCCGACATGTTCGCTGCAAGTCCACGATCCCTGCTCGTGGGGTCGAAACTCGGGGTATCGCCGCCCCGAGTGAGGCAAGACGGCCCGCATTGCTTTATTCGCAAGGACACGCGGAGGTCATCCGGAAGACGGCGGTCGTGATTGGTGCGTTCCGAATCGCACTGATGCTTCACCTTTCTGTGCAGTTCATGCTTTCAGGTGTGAGCCTTTTGGCCTGGAAAATCGCAAGTTCGTTGACGTGTAGCTGGTGATGACAATCATGAGCGCCTAACGCCGCGGCGAATGGTCTCTGTGCCGGGTCCGGCTTAGCAGGCTGAGGGATGAATGTCACTCGGAAGGCACGTCTCCGCATCTCTTCTGGAAGGGAGATCGTGTGCTTCATGTAGCCTGTGCGGAAGCTCACGTACGGCGTTTGGTCTTACAGCTATGGAGGTGTGAGCGCAATTGAACTACATCCATCGCATGGCAGCAATGAACATGTGTTAATCTAACGACCACTGTCCATAAAAATGTCTAGCGTAATCCGTCATGACTGCCAAACTTGTGATTCTATAGGGTATACAGCAGGTATTCCAACTCCACAAAGCCCACCGGGCAGCTTCAAAATGATACTCCTCTTCAAGCACATCCACATCTCGCTATCTGACAAACGCTCAAGAAGAGGACCGCCTAAACGCATGCTCAGCGCCAGTGGTCTCCGCATCGCTATCGTCCGTACTTTCACCAGTAAATAACAATCCTAGTAGGCCGGCAAAATCTGACTCCCGCTCGTGCTTCACCCTGGGCTTGGTGATGACAGGCCAGCTGTTGAGTCGCGTTGCGCCTGGTCTAACGGGTATACCTCCAATAGTAGCTACACGCTGGCGGCCGAAAACTCTTTCGGGGACGTCCTTGAAAACATCTTCCTCAACTGGAACTAGAGCGTATACGTTAACACAGCGACTTTGCACCGAAGCTGCGCATGGAGGGGACGCGCAAGGATCGGCAGTATGTGGTGCATAAATTTGTTCACCAACCCTCGACCTGAAGCTCCGGCCATGATTGCTCCATGTCACCCTCATTCGCGACTTCCTCGCCCCAGTCCATCTTCTCGAGCTCGTTGCGGAAAAAGTCTTGTTCTTCTTCAAGAACGCCGGGTTTGGCTCCGAGGCTTTCGGGGTAGCGCTTCAAGTTGTGCCAATGTGTTAGTGAGCGCAAGGCTTGCTCGAGCGGCACGCTCTCGTCAACTTCGGCATCGACGTCGCTCCCGGCTAGCCAATCGTCTCGAAGCTCAGGCCTGCAGTGCAGATACACAGCTGTAATGACTCGCATATTCGATTGCCGCCACTTCCTACCGCAGTACGGCACTTGATTTTTGAACAACTTCAGTGTGTACAGTCGTAACTCGGGTTGCGGCACCTTCAAGCTCTTCCGCAAGAACTGCGATGACTTGTACGAAACAAGCATGAGATTGCGATGTGCCTTATCCTTGCAGATTTTCTGCATGATGCGAAGATAGTTGATCGAGGTGAAGAATGCGCGCCACGAGAAACTTGTTATGGGCTCCTTGGGAAGCTCGTTAGTCGGAAATCCGAGCTCATCAACCTCTGGCGGTTGCGTGGCTACAGGAGCCTGTGGTGGGCCGACTCCCGAGTCGTTTGATTCTTGTCTTGTGAGACGGATCGGTGGTGGTGCAGCATCGTCGGAGTCGGAGTCACCTTCGTGGTTCTCATGTGGTTGGTTCGCATCATTGTTCTCTTCTGGAGCATTTCTAGAGTGTGCGCGGCAGAAATTGAAGAAACTGAGAACGTCAGTTCATGATCCACGGCAACGACTCCTCGACTTACTTTAGTTCCTCTTGCTCACTCTTAAAGTTGACAATTTTCTCAATCTCTTGTAGCTGCAAAAGCTTCAAGATCAGAGGTACATAGCTAGAGTCTACGAGCAATTGTGTTATGTACTCAAATTTCAGGACATCTGTACATGATGAGCGATGCGGCAATAGGCCCAAATGCGATCAACTTACGAGACACTTTGAACCACTTCAGGATGAGAATGAGTGAGCCAGTAACAGCTTTGTCCAAGACTTCCTGCGTGCGCATCGCATCAAGTTCCTCGTTGGTCGCCACAGCACCGTTGTGGCCGTTGACACCATTCGTGTCCGGTCGCCCGCCTGTTGTACCATCTTGAAATTGGAACCCGCTCTGGAGGCCATTTGCGCCACTGGACTGAGTGACGAGTGCAGTTACATGGGCCAAAATTGCTTTGATCAGGACTATGATCAGAGACTGTAGATTAGGCAATGCAGTGCGCTACACAGAGTCAGCAGATATTCTACAGGACAACGTTCAATCGACTTACGTAGAAGTCTTCAACAAGGCCCATCCTCTCTTCGACGCTTCCAGGAGGTGGCGCTTGCGTTGGTTCGTCTTCCTTTGGCTCAAGAGAAAGTTCTGTGATGTCGAGGCTGTCATCTAGACCTGTCCAGCCTCGCTCGTATTTCATGAAGGCTACACGCTCTTCCCAAAGCTGCTTCATAGCGCGCGTGGCCTTCATGCGTTTGGCAAAAAGCTCGGCGGCCTCGAGTATAGATGATGGAATGTCCGCTCCCTCCCATCTGCGGCCAACTAGCAGATCTTGGAGGTCTGTCGATCCTTTGCCACCAAGCTTGTTGCTAGACTCGTCAAGGGGAGGGTACAAGAAGGGGAACATCTGGTTCGTCTGGTAGTTTTGTTTCTTACCACCTTTACCACCAGGTCCTGCTGGGGACGGAGGAGGCGAGGGAGCAGGCGTTGCGATATGAACGGGCTGATGCAGGATAGACGTGTTGTTACCATGGGCGTCTCCAAGGCCAGACCCAAAGACATGATTACCGGCTACCTTGCTCGGGTGGTTCTTCAACGGTGGCAGAATAGAGTTGTTTTCGGGTTCGAGTGGGAAGAGTGGTGGCGGAGGGTTATATGCTGGATATTTGGAGCTGATTTCTTGACGAAAGAGGTGGTAGTCGAGCGGGGACGCGGTAATGAGGGGCTGCCCTTTCGAGTCCTCCGACTCTAGAGTTGTGTCTCTGAACGATTCCTTGGCCTCATCAACTCGTGCAAGACCGCCAAAGGAGACTAGCATCGTCTTCCACAATAACAGGGAGATTTTGCTGAGAGGCAGACTGATCGTCTCGTCCCAGCGCAACTTGGAGATTAGATCGGCAAGAAGCATGAGGAGTCCTGGCTTCTTGAGGTCAAGTATCGCGCTTCGAAGACTGAGATTGTCATTCTCCTTCTCTTCAACACGAGCGACTTCTAGTACAACATAGACGGCGGTCATGGCGCACCAGACTTCGCGGCGCTCTGCTTCTTTGCCCTCCCGGGGTGCTTCCAGGGCAACGTCGACACCACAGGTGCGTAACAAGGAGGCCTGCAACACATCGACCACAGCCTGCAGACCGCCACTTTGGACGAGTAGGTGCACGTTGCGCTTGATGACAGCCGTCTGTTGGCCTGCGTGTTCGTACATGGCGTTGCGCACATGCCCGGCACGCGAGGTGCGCCCCGAAGCCGTCCCATCGTCAGTGTCTGGCGCACCAGCACCAAGGCCCGCGGTCTCGTGCCAGCAGCCAAGGAGAACGTATACGAGTGCCTCAAGGCGCTTCAGCCGCAAGGTCGGGTCTGTCTGTGTAATCTCCCGCAGAAGATGCTCGACAAACTCCTTGTGCTGCGATGCGGCTGCGCGCGTCCAGTCCAGGCCGTGCTCCTCATATGAAGTGTCATTCAGGCCGTTGAACGTGCTCCACTCCAGAGCAAAGGACGCTTGAGCCTTCAGCAGCATGGCCTGCTCCTCCACAGCGTAGGAAAACCACTCCTCCAGCTCTTCTGCAAAGCAAGATGCATCGTCGTATGTGAAGGCATAAGGTGCCGGCTCGGCTTTGGGCAGCCCTTGCACGAGGTTCTGCAGCTGCGCGAGCGTGTCTGGAGGCGGGCCTGGCGGTGCTGGCGGGGCGGGAGGAGGGAGGTGCAGCGGCGCAGGAGTAGGCACCGAGTTGCCTCGTTGCAAGCCAGGGCGGCCGGGCAGTGTGAGCGGCGGACCCGCTGCAGGACGCCCATCGCCGCCGTCAACCAAGAGTAGCTGCTGCTGCTGGGCGGTGTCGAGGGGCAGGTCGAGCTCTTCCTCGGGCTCCGCCTCTATTATAGGGAAGTCGGTGCTCGCATTGCCGATCAGCTCTGCTTCATCGAGTACTGGCGGGACTAGCGGCTCGTCGAGAGTGTCGTTGGCGTCGGTGTTGTCCATGGTGATAGGTGCTAGGTGATCGTGTGCGGGACGAGGTCAGATGTTGTGGGGTATGCTACCGTACCCGCCATGTTGAGACCATGTTCAAGTCCAACACATCGTGTCTGCTTCGAAGGCGTGAGCACGTGGTGAGCTTGGGAGAAGGAATGGGTAGCCGCGACGTGGAGAGGCAAAATGCACGGCATGTGCCATTGTGAATGCGGGCTGCAGCTCTGGCCAATGACGCACAGCTCACCACAACGTCTCGACATACAGCACTAGCATGGCTCGGAATAGACAGCATATTGTTTCTTTTCCGACTACAGATGCCAAACAAGCTAGTTACCACCCCAGAGCATCCCGATCCAAAGCTTCTGCCAGCGGAGTAAGAGGAACGCCATACCGCTCCAAAGCTCCCGCATCAACACGATAGCCCACCTCCTTCTGCCACTTCTGTGCCTCCAAAGCGATATAACCCTGCGCAACAAGCGCTTTGACCTGCTCATCGTCAAGGTATACCGCCTTGATGTCTACACCACGAATCTTCCCAAGCTGCTGAGCCATCTCCGCTGTCGTCAACCTTTCCCCCGCAATTGCTATTTCCGCCCCTGCATACTTCGCTGGCGCCTCGATCGCAGCCGCTGCGAATTTGCCAATATCAGCGACATCTATGAGATCGAGCTTTGTGTCTTGGTCAAACGCGACACGCAGCTCATGCGCATCTGCGAGACCAGGGAACATGAATTCAACCTCAGGGCGGCAGAAGTTCTGCATGAAGGCTGATGGGCGGAGAATAGTCCAATGCGCTATGCCTGATGTGCGTATCATGTTCTCGACCGTGTGTTTATTCTTCCAATACCACGCCATAGGATACTCGTCGTTCCAGCCTGGAAAACTCTCATGCTCGCCGGTGCGTGCGACGCTTGAGTAGATAATCTGCTTGACATTCTTGCTCTTTGCTGCTTCGATGAATGTCTTGGCGTGTGGGACTTCAGTGACCGGGTGGGCGGGGATGGCGAGGAAGACCGTGTCCACATTGTCCAGCGCAGCTTGGATTGTCCCGATTGATTCTAGGTCTCCAGCATGCACTACCGCGCCCAGGGATTGCAAGTCTTTGGCTGGTGAGGATGAGGGATTTCGTGTCAAGATGTGCACAGTGTGCCCGTGGCTGAGAAGTTCGCGAGTTGTAGCACGGCCTTGCTTTCCAGTGCCGGCAACAACCAAGATGGATTTCGGCATCGTTGACGTAGATGATGAGACGCTGACGGATGTAAATACAGTAAGATGACCTAGATGTTAATGAGTAAAGCCTGGCACTCCTGGTCTTTATGTCTTCTTTCTAAAGTCTGCAGATGGTCCGCCTCCGGCTTCCAAGGGAGCCTTGCAGAACATATTCATGTTCTAGCTCGTCCGTCCTTTCGCGCACGAACGCTATACGAATGAAACGTTGGGCGTCATTGAAAGAGGGATATTGGAAGTCGGTCAAATGTTCAAGTATATTGTCAAGACAGTGTTTGTCACGATAAACACGATATTGCACCGGAGTATTGCTAGAGGTGTGAAGATGCATGGAGCTTGCCCTCGGTGCCTCTACCTACTAAAGCTTCTCGAGCGCGAACACGGATGTACGCCCTGGAACGAGTGGTCTCCATTGAATAAACGCCGGTTGCAAAACAGCACATGCCACACATGTAAAGGGAATATAACAGTAGAAAACATTGGCTCGAACAGCCAATCGATCCTAGAGAAGAAAGACACCACACAGGTTTGCCATAGACAAGCTAGGAAAGGCTTCGTAACGGACATTACCGATGAATGTAGCTTTGACAAAGACCAAAGACTAGCATCATCTGCATCATGAGATTGGATTGGGCCCAGATTGCTCGCCGTTCTCCTGGCGCTCTTTGATTTCGTCGGGTAGAATGCCGGCATTTTCGCATGCGCGCTTGTAGATTTGGCACTCGTCCCAAGCTCGTTGACATTCGGCCTTGAATTTATCGCAACTCGTACTAAGCTCCGTGATGGCCTGCTCAGTAAGAAGCTTCTCGAGCGTCCACTTCTCGATATTCTGCTGCTCGTTCTCCTTAAGTTGAGTGATGAATTGGACGGCGCGCTGTAGGATCGAGCCCTTGTTCTTTTCGCAGCCAGGAACGATTTTGGCCAGCTCGTTAATGCCCTCGTTAATGGTTTCGCGTCGACGGCGTTCGACTAGGTCAAGTTAGTCAGAGCAAACGTGCAGGCGCTGAGATGCCTACCTTCTTTGTGGTTATCTCTCCGGACCTTGTGCCACTCTTCAGATCCAACGGTAGGCTTATGAGAAGCACTTTGTGGAGGTGATTCGCTAGGTGCCGATTGTCCAGACCGACCCGTTTGTGTCGCAGCCTTCAGAGCTTCCAAGCTAAAGTCCTGCATGCCAGTTTGATTCTGGTGATGATCACCCATGCTGAACGAATCTCCACTTGAGCCTTGTGTCTGGAATTGCAGCTCGGTCGCTTGCGGCACGGTCATCTGGTGGTAGGCAAGCGCAGCGGCAGCCGTGTCTCCAACGCTGGCAGTATTGCCACCATTCTGGTGTACGTCGAACTGCTGCTCCATGTCGTCAGCTCCAGCGTTGTGTGCGGCAAGGAAGTTGGCGGTGACTTGGTCGGCGAGATCCGAGTTTGTATTTGGGGCAGGGCGGTTGAGGCCTTGATCGCGTGTGTCGCGCTTCCGCTTGTTGGTATGAGCGTTGTGAGAGTCCAACTTGGCGTCAGTGGGGTAGCCAGCGGTATCGGCCATCTTGATCTAGCGATGGTCTCGGAGTAAAGCTGGACAATAGTCTGAACAAGGGAGGTAATATGTTCCGTGTGGGGTGTGTACAGCGTAGGCTGTGGTAGCTCAAGTCTGGACCCTGGCGTACGTGGAATCCAATGACAGACGGGAGGGCTGTGGTGGAAGTGAAACGGCGACGCTACGCCCCGTAACCGTGGAGTAGTCGGCGGTGATTGTGCGGGGGATCAGTCTCCTCGTGAGGCCTGTGGGTCGTGGATGAGGTTGGACGCGCTTGAGGCTTGAGTCGAAGCAGTCGCAAACCAGCCGAGGCGGGGGAGTGGCGGCGCTTTGCCCTCCAGTTCACGCGCAAAGGGTATCGGTATCGGCAGGCAATTATGCGCTGAGGCAACGCATGCAAGCGCCTGAGGAAGGACAAACGTTAGCACGGGCGCGGGCAAGTGAGTACGTGAGTGCAGTGCGACACAACTCCAGCAAGCGGGCGATTGGATGCATCGACCGCCTGCCGCTGTGAGACTGGCCTGTCATTGCTCAAAGGAGAAGCATCCTCTCGTGTGAAGAGATGGGCAGCAAGCAACGTACAAAGCCGTCGTGCGCCGTGTCGTCGTGGAATGCGCGCGTCGACAATGTCCGACGTGAAGTGTGGGACGCGGACATGTGGAGCGACAGAACACCCAGCGAACCGCCTACCACGCAAAGGCGACCGCGACCGCCAAAAGGCAGGCGCGACTGTCGCAGGCGGATGGCTGGAGCTGGTCCTCCATGTCGCGGCCGGGCTGACGACGAGAAGGAGCGCACCGGAAGATCGCGACAAGAAGTGGAGGCTTGACTTACGGATGCTTGATGATGGTCAGGTGGTTCAGGCGCGATCTCGTGATCTGGGGCGAGCAAGAACAGCTGGAGTGAATCTTGGAAAATCGTCTAGCTTCGACAACGGAGAAGAATGGTGTCTGAGGAATTGCTGGCCTTGGAATTATACGGTTTGCGAAAGGCGAGCGCGGCCATGAAAGATAGCTACGAGGTGCTTGATACTGGAGATCACTTGAGCGATGAAGATAATGGCACGTGAGGGCTTAGACTGCAGGTGCTGGGTGTTTATGTGAGCCGGCCTCGAAGGACGCTAAAAGACGCATCCCGGTCCCGTCCGCTTAAGATCAGCCAACCAACTGGCCAAGCGTCCCCACCCTTTCAGCAAGCAAGCTCGAGCTCATCAATGAACTCCGCGTCCTCTTGCAAGCCGGCTTTAGGCATGCCTTGTTGCATATATACAATTTCTTCCAGTCAACGGCCTCTGAACGGTCCTTCTTGACAGCAATGTGTCGCAAGCGCTGCAAACCCGCGGCCAGGAGTGCCGCAATGTCTGCAACCACCTCACACGCATACCGATAACAAACCAGCAGCCTAGTGTGCTCAGCCGATCCTGTAGACGCGCGCGCACATGACAGCCATAGAAGTCGGCATGTGACACAGTGGGGTCCTCACTACCACCCATCCCAGAGACTAGTCCAACCCTGCAAGGCTTCCTTGTTTTCTGCGTTACTCTTACTACAAACTGCAGGCTCACCCCCAATGGCCAGAACGTGCTTGTACATTCTAGCCTCGCTGCATGCTCTCGTATCGAAGACGACAAGCGCTGCCTCGAAGAGTCTCCTCAGCTTACCTACAACCGAAGTGGTTGCATCATCACACGGACTTGCCCCGTACTCTAACCTGGGCAGATTACACAAGGAACTCCTTCAGTACTACTAGTTTAGCTTGAAGAAGGCTGGCAATCATTCTGGTCGAGCATAGCCGGACGAGTTGCTGAGACTGGCCCTTTTCCTTCTGCCTCTGTATCTCAAACCTTCTCTTATCACAAATTTCAAGCTGGGTTGCTACATGGCTCTGACTTCCAAGCGACTTTGCTGGATATCTATGTTACATCCACCAGGTCAATGCATAGTCACATGTCCTATCCACGCAGCCCCCCTTTATAGGACAAGCTGGCACTGTCTCAGATGTGAATTTCTCATTCGTTGAGCAAAAATTCCTCTCCACACCATCATTTTGTCGTTGCTTTGCACCTAGTTTGTCGATCGGGCAAACATCGCTCAAGCAAGTGCTGCCGTCACGCATTCGCACAAGTCCTACAACGAGCCTGATGCAACACTCCGTCAACTCCCACCTACCCCAGTCCATTCAACCCTCGTGCATCTAGTTAAGGTCGGTGTTCGAGTAGACCCTACGAGTTACCTTTCTGACACGCTTGCATCTACATCAGGAAAGGGTTTTGTGTCTATAGCGTAGATCTCATCTTAGTACGGCTCCACGTTCCAGAAGATATTTAGAGCTTCCTAGTGGGTGGTCGTCACAATCCAAACACGCACGAAGTTAGCCTTTGTTTACCTCACACTGCAGCGACAGCCGTTCATGCTGGTATTGGTAGTGGCGTGCAAGTGAATTTCACTCTCAGGCTTCGTACACTGGGCAAGGTCCGCATACTAGCCAAAAAGCTCACTATACGTCACTGTCGGCATTTGTTATTCTAATAGTGGAAGAGTGCGGATGCGCCTCATGGCTCTTCAATCCGTCTCTAGAATTGCTACAACCGATGAACTTGGATAATGTACCAGTACATGTCGCGTATCTCTTACCATGAACGATGTCATAATAGGAGATTGATTCTTCCTTGCGGGTTAAAATTTTCAAGTTCAAGCTAACCATGTCTATGATTGTGTGTAATGGCCTATCACCTACAAAATGAGATACTTCTATGTGCACGACCGCATTGGCAAAGAGTGAGAAGTATCAGGACTTGTATCCCATATCTTTGCTAGTCCATTCCTCTGGATGCTATAGAAATACCGATTTATAGGGATCTCACCTTCCGAACAGTAGCCTTGGTAGGAGTGGTCGCTTGTCGGTCGGCCTTGCCCGATCTCGCAGCTTCCATGAGGCGCTTGGGCACACGCGGGCGCACGCTAGGAAATTATTCTTGGCGTGCGTAGGTACAGGTGTTTGATGCGCCGAACCCAACAGTAAGCAAAACCACCCGCTCTCCATTTAGCATTCTACTCTTTCAGCTCGTGGCCGACGCGTTAAATCACTCAAACATCTACTACAAAATCAACAACAGCTCAAAATGGCACCAGACGTCGTTTCCAAGATCCAATCGATGGTCACGGGAGAGTCGAAGAGCGCCCGCAAGAAGAAGGCCAAGGCAGACGTTGGAGGCACCGCAGTTCCGGCTGCGCGTGAGCAGACATCTTCTGAGGCCGGCGCAGGCGGTTCAGAATTTGCAGGCAAGATCAACGGAGCTGACAGCGACAATGCCTACGTCAGGGAGCTTCAGAAGTGAGTAGCATGGGCACGCGATCGAGTTGTTATCATTTGGAAAGATTTAAGGCTAATAATTGCGCGCATAGGAACATTCGCAACATCAACAAGAAATTGGTACGTCACTATAGGAACTCTAGCTACTGTTGGCCACTTGCCACTTGCTTACAATTTCACAGAGCGCGATGCAAAAGACCGATGCCATCATCGAAGCAAACCCCGGTGTCTCCCTCGACGAACTCGTCGCGACTCGCAAGATCAACGCCGACCAGAAAGCTTCGGCAGAGAAGAAGCCGGGCCTACAGGCGCAGCGCGCACAACTGGAGGAGCAGTTCGGCCACTTCCAGAAGTATGGTCAGGAGCAGGACGAGAAGTTCGCACGTGAGAAGGAGATCTTGAAGAAGGCACATTCTTCTGAGCTTGATGCGCTGAGGGACACTCTGAAGGCAGAGGCGGTCATGGAACAGAAGAAGCTCTTGAAGGAGAAGATCCTCACCCTCTCGCGCTTCCTCAGGGCGGCAGCAGCTCGGCGACAACTGGAGGACGATGACTCGGACCTCACCAAGGCGTTTGAAGGCGCTCTGCTCCAGGTATACGGCGGAGACGCGACTGCTGTGCTGGCAGCCGAGAAACTCATCGACGGCGCGGAAGAGGGTGTGCCGTCCACTGAGGGGATCATGCTCGGCGTTACTTGTATGTTCACTTCACATGTTGCACAAGGATTCCACTGACATGATTGCAGATGCCCAGGTTAAGCAAGCAGCACTGGACGAGGCTCCTTTCGCTGCGGAAGAGGCCTGGGTCGATGAGGTCGCACAAGCACAGTCAGCACCACTAGAGACTGAGGCTGGCTCCGACCCTACGATCACCAATGCCGGCCTCACCGAGATCGACCAAGATGTTGCAGCTGTCAACGGAAGCGCAGACGCCCAGATCTCCAACGCCCCAGCAGCATCGAGCATCGAGCCAGAAGCTGCGAATGCGGCTGCTGAGGCGCAGTGGGATAAGCAACCAGCTGGCAGTGATGACCCGCTGACTGAGTCTTTCGAAATGGTCCCTCGCGACCCTGCCGAGACCGAGAATCCTCATGTTGCTGCTCCTGTCACAAGCACTCAGAGCTGGGCCGACGACACTCCTGAGCCACAAGCCACCACAGGCGCTTCCGCACCAGGTGACGGCTTCCACGAGGTACACCACAACCGCGGTGGTCGCGGCCGCGGAGGACACCAGGGCGAGGGACGAGGAGGATTCAGGGGCCGTGGTCGTGGCGGCCCACGAGGTGATTTCCGTGGTCGTGGTCGCGGTCGTGGAGACTTCCGTGGCCGTGGAGATCGAGGTGGTTTCCGTGGCGCTCCTCGCGGCGGCGAGCCTTCATCATAGGTTGTTGAGGGCGTTCACTAGATGGCCAACTGGCTGCTGGTATCACGACCGTTCCTGGACCGCTCACATCTAGCACTCAAGGGCATCTACCATTCTAAAACTGCTGATGAAGCACATCACAGCCTACTTTGTTTACTGCATAGCATAGCATCGGTGCCTCGGATCTCTCGGGTATGGGCCATTTGTACAACATCAAGGGCTTTTACGTGGATGCGGATCTGGCGCTCAAAATGAAAGGCTTGTATAACACTTCCATCATACGTATTCTTCTCAGTGACTCGTCTATCGCTCTATGACAAAAGATGTCACTGCTTATCCCGGAACACGTTCTCCAACTTCTAAAAGAACTGTAAGGAAGTTTTTTGCCGTCGTTAGTGCTGGGTCGACTCTACCGCAGCCCCCTGGCCCGGCGCTGCGGGTGCAACGGCGATCCGGAGAATTTTTGGTGCATCAGCAAGATTGGCGAGGTGGAGTGTGGAGGCGGGCTCGGGAGTCGAGGCAAACACTGGCTTCTCTAGGAACACTGCCACCGCAGCATCGCATCCTGCTCAAGCTGATCCATTCGATCATGTCAATGAGCTCATGTCTGCTGACTTTTGCAACCGCAAAACACGGCCCAGGTGTCCGTCACTGACTGGCAGTGCGCGACAACATCTGCTACAGTGGTTCAATAGTGACAGTGCATAGCCACAATTTTGCCGCAAAGGAGCCTAACCAGTCAGAAAGCCGTCAGAACGGTTCGCGATAGTTCATTGGTGGTGTAGCATCCGTCTGCAGGTACTGCTCGGTGGTCCGCAGCGGCACCTAACAGGCGTTCGCGCAACGACAATGCACGCCATATGGTCACCACAGACCTATTTTTAAAAAGCTTGTCTACGCTCGCTCACTTTGTGGAGTGTGTCATCGTAGTTGACAGCCATTACTTGGGAGCACCGGCTCCTATTACAGGTACTTGAACTTTGCCACAATGAGAAACTACATGTAGAAGACTATACATAATAAGTAGAAACGGATTGTAGTTCCTGGTGACTGTGTGGAAAGAATAGATGAGATCCTGGAGATGAGATCTTGATCTGATAAGATTAATTAGAGTCACTCTGATGACGTGCATGGAACAAACAGTAACACGAGATTTAGCGGGTGATGCGGCAGCAGCCCGATCCTGGAAGTTTGCAAGGCATGGGAGAATTATGAATAAGATTCTTATCAGCTTGTTCTTCTCTAGGATGTATGATTGTCTAATCGCTTAGATTCCATTCATGAGGCGCCGGTTGCGTTGCCGGACGATGAACTGCCCATGATCAGGCCAGGCGGCTAGGGTTAGTTTAGCGCGTGCTCGGGCCTCGCAGCACTGCACCTCGCAACACCGCATCCTCCTCCTGCGCACCTCCCCACACGCCGCGCCTTCGTTCACAGCCCACGATCCTTCCAGTACCCATTTCAGCAGCTCTGTTGAGTTGATGTGCAACCCATAAAATTGCTGCGATTTTACTATAGCTACTTCTGGTCACGGTGGCGGGAATAGCCATGCCCGCTGGCCCCAGGCCTCTCTCGAACGAAACCAACTAGCCCCCAACGCCCCCTCGCACTTGCGCCGAGACACCTTCACGGCGAACAACTTGCGCAACGCCGTAATGGAAGCGCCTGCGGACGTTGTGCCTTCGGTGGAGGCGCCACCTTCGCATAACGACGATGCGGTGCCCAAAGCCGCTCTTACGCCCCCAACGAGCGAAGACAACGATAAGAGAGACGAAAGGTTGTCATCAGAGCTGTCTGATATCGACAGCGACGATGGCGAGGATATCGAACCCGACCACTATTTCGAAGGAGGAAAGATTCCCGTTTTCAAGCCGGTAAGTTACAGAGTTATGTAGAACTTTGCCTTCTAGTCGGATTGAGTTTGCGCGCAGATGCACATATGCATCTTTCGGAGGCTTCCAATCAATCGCTAACTATCTATTGTACAGACCATGGATCAATTCCGCAACTTTAAGCGCTTCATCGACAAGATCGACAAGCACGGAATGAAGTCTGGCATCGTAAAAGTCATTCCTCCTACTGAATGGTAAGTCATCCCGACCAGTTTGCAATCATAATGTCACTTGCTCACTATGCGTAGGCGCGGCTCTCTTCCCGATCTCAGTGAAGCCGTCAAGTCGATCAAAGTCAAAAACCCAATTATGCAAGAATTTGCAGGCCAGCACGGCATATACACGCAGGCAAACATTGAAAAACAGCGATCATACAACTTGCCGGAATGGCGATCGGTGACTGATGAGCCGCATCATCAACCCCCGGCCAAGCGAGGCGAGCGACGGAAAGCTGCCGCAGAGCCCCCGTCTCGAACCCGCTCCACCAGAGCCCAGACCGCCCCCACGAACAAGGACACCTCGCCTGCACCCAAACGCGGTCCCGGACGTCCTTCGAGGCGACGTCAAGTGAAGAAAGAACGGCTCGACGATGATGATGATGATGACGACGATGCAGCCTCCATCGATGTTCCTCCGACTCCCACATCTCCAGGTAAAGAGGAGAAGAGATCCACGCGCAGGGTCAAGAAGGAAAACCGCGATGATGCAACTCCTACGAAGGCACGCGGCCGACAACCGAAGACTGCGGATCAAGCAAAGTCGGTATCCTCCCGTCGTCTGAATAATCGGGGTGCTGTCAACGACTACGTTGATGAAGCTGCCTTTGATGATTTCGATTACCACCATCCGGGTCTGGAAGAATTTACTGTGGAGCGGTGCAAAGAGCTCGAAGACAACTACTGGAAAACCATCAACTATGGCCAACCAATGTACGGCGCCGACATGCCCGGCTCCCTATTTGACGAGCGAACAACTTCCTGGAATGTGGCTAAGCTCCCCAATCTGCTTGATGTTCTCGGAACAAAAGTTCCTGGTGTCAACACGGCATACCTCTACCTAGGCATGTGGAAGGCTACTTTCGCATGGCATCTCGAAGACGTGGATCTGTACAGCATCAACTACATACATTTTGGTGCACCGAAACAGTGGTACAGTATCTCGCAAGAGGACGCGCGTCGCTTCGAAGCAGCTATGAAGAGCATCTGGCCAAACGATGCGAAGCATTGCTCCCAATTCTTGCGTCACAAGACATACCTGATATCACCCCAACGTCTGGAGAAAGATTT
This sequence comes from Parastagonospora nodorum SN15, assembly GCF_000146915.1. Taxonomy (NCBI): domain Eukaryota; kingdom Fungi; phylum Ascomycota; class Dothideomycetes; order Pleosporales; family Phaeosphaeriaceae; genus Parastagonospora; species Parastagonospora nodorum. Next base: position 198,710 of record NW_001884550.1, on the reverse strand, counting down.
CAATATCAAAGTCAACCGACTAGTCCACTACGAGGGCGAATTCGTCATTACATACCCCTACGGCTATCATTCAGGCTACAACATTGGCTACAACTGTGCTGAGTCGGTCAACTTTGCAAACGAATCCTGGCTCAGTTACGGACGAATCGCGAAGAAGTGTAACTGCGAGTCGGACAGCGTCTGGGTCGATGTGAACGAGATTGAGCGCAAGCTGCGAGGAGAGCCAACCCCAGAGTACTACGAGGAAACCGATGACGAAGATGAAGAGGAGGTCGACGACCGCCTCCCCCACTCCACCACGCAGCGTCGCTGGCAAACCAAAAGCTAAACCAGGTCGAAAGCCTGCTGCCAACAAGAGAAAGAGAGGGGCCAAAGAGCCAGAAGAAGCCCCAAAGCCCAAGAAGGTCCGACGCATTCGCATTCGCATCAAGATTCCTGGCCGAGGCATGCCTTGCATTCTTTGTCCAAATGATGTTGAATATGATGAGCTGCTACCAACCGACAACGGTATGAAGGCTCATCGTATTTGCGCCGACTACACGCCCGAGACATTCATCATTGCGAAGCCAGAAGGTGGCGATACTGTATGTAATGTGGCGAACATTGGCAAGGATCGCTTGGACCTCAAGTGTAATTACTGTCGTTCCAAGCGTGGCGCTGTCTTCCAGTGTTCGCAAAAGAAATGCACGAGGGCCTTCCACGCTACGTGCGCGGTAGCAGCCGGTGTGCAAGTCGATCTTGGTCCGATGCCTACATTCGACGAAGAAGGCACCGAGTATTTCTACGATGGATACGACTTCCGCTGCAGATTCCACCGACCGAAGAAGCGGAACAACAAGACTGTGGACGTTGATGCACTGGAGAAGGACAAGTTCGTCTTGAACTACGGCAAGACACTCAAGCCCCGGGATGTCATCCAGTTTCAGTATGTTGGTGGCGAGATGTATCAGATCTACGGTGCCCAAGTCGTGGAGAACAGGCCTGGTGAGCAGGCTGTACTTGTCGATGTCCTCCCTGACGGTGATCGCGTTGAAGTGGAGTGGAAGTACATTCTTAAACTCCACCCAGACGAATCTCAACGACCGAAACCTTCCGCGAACGCGAAACCTCTCCCTGAGCACCTTAAGGAGAGCGACGCTTCTCTGGACATTACAAATCGCACTGATGGTGTGCCAGACATGGGCGATCCTTTCCATGATCCTGCTTCAGCCCACAAGTGGGCAGAGTGGCACACTGCACCTGATGTTACCCGCCAGCTTGCCAAAGTCGATTTCAGTAAAGAGAATCGACTCTGGTACTATCTTGGCAAACCCTCGACGGAAGCAAGGCCGCAATATACGGAAGATCCAGCCAAGCCGAAGAACAACCCGAAGAGCAACTTCTTGGACACAGTCAAGCCGCCACCTCCGCCGGTGCCAGCTTTTGCTCAACGACCGTACTCGGCTGCCTATCCCCTCAAACCGGCTCCGATTGCTGTACCTCCTCGCACACCATCACAACATCAGTTACAGCCCGCGGGACGACCATACCAGTACAGGCCAAAGCACGAGTCGTACATGACATCGTGGAAGTCGCCTGTGTACAATCCGGATACCAGGAAGAACCCGAATTCACCAGTGGCGCATCAGCCAAACGTCAGCTATGACCATCGCCCGCCATCGCAGGGTCATGGTCCGACACAGCATCAAGGTTATCACAACCATCGTCCACTTCCACCGGCGGCGCAGCAACAGCAGCAGTATCAGTATCATCCGTATATTCCACCTCAGGCTCACTCTACCACTAACTGGAAAGCGACACCTGCTGCTTCTGGACCGATGCTCCATGGAATTAATCAGTATGCTCACACGTCACAGTCCAAAGCCTTGCCTCCGAGCCCGTATGCGGCAGGTCCTGCCTTGGGAATTCCAGGTCAGCTACCACCATATCCATGGTCGCAAGGAGCGAGTCAAAATGCAAGGCCAGAGCACAGTCCGACTATGTATAATACGGTCGGCCAGGCGCCTTCAAGCCGAGCATCGATCTCTCAAATACCGAGCAACCCATCAGGGACTCCCAATCCACCAAAGTACGCCAACACACCTCCCTCTTCCGTTATGTATGCTGCACAAAACCCCACTGAATACCTTGTTTACGTTATGAAATACCCGTACCTCAAAAATGCGTATCTAAGACGAGCAAAAACTTACGTGTCACCTTATAGTCCTGGAGGCGGTTTTACGGAAGCCTGGATGCCTCAAGTTCCTACACCAAGCACGCCTGATGCCATCGCCCCGAGGCCTACGCCTCAGCCTCAATATGAGGGACAGCAACCACCGCCTGGACCACCTGCTTCTAGACCAACAGCGCAATTTCAGTCATCGGATGCCTTCCAGCGCGATATGCAGCGCACATCTCAGCCTTCGGAGGGCGCGCCAAAGTGGGAACAAATGCTCAAGCAGCTGGCCACCTCAACCGGACCCACCACCACTACGTCCACATCCACTGCGGGTCCAACCTATGCGCCGCAACCTTACTATGCTCAGCCGCCCTCGCACTCGAGCCCGTACGCCAATCCACCGACTATGCAGCCAGCACAGGGCCACCCGCCGCCGCAAGCCCAGCCCCATGAACTACAACGACCGATACCGAGTCCGATTAGTGACGATGGAAAAGGAGTAGATGGCGTGCCCTCTGCGCAAAAGAAGTCGGCATTGCCACCTTTACAGGCAGCGCCTCCGCTCCATGGGGCTGAAACGTGGCGATACTCTTAAAAAGCACATGAACAAATGGGATAATGAATGGGTTATGATTATGGAATGTACATCAATGTATGATTACGGGTTGATCAGGCGTTCTTTTCTCGGTGACTAGGTAGCTGATGAGGCTTCATGCTGCTTTCTGATATCAATGCATTATTATAGAGCGCTGCGTGTAATTCAAGAGTTGACACCAGATGTTGCGAAGTTGTGTGAAGACTCATTCTGATCGTATGGTGAGTGAATCTTCAACACTTGCACAGCACTTGGTCATTCTCTACTATTAGCATTACATCCCGGTGCCTTGACTTTTGGAGGTGCTAGACCCTGCATTCAAAACGCTCAGGAAACCATTATACGCCATTGGATAAAGAGGAAACATGTGTCTATGATACATCCATGGCCTCGGTGCCATTGGTGACTGTGAAGGAGACGGCGCCCGCGTCGCCAATAAGACGCTGTTCCGAGTCGCTAACGAACTATATGCAGAGTTAGTCAAGCGCTCCTTCAAAAGCGAATGTCGTAGAACTTGCCTTGACGCTCCTGGAGGGATCGTAAAAGAGCGCGAAGCTACGTTGCACATCCTCAACCGTGACTTCGGACCTGCCCGTCTTCTTGCGGATCAAGTCTGACGTGGTGATGAGGTTGCTCGCATATCTCAGCCCGGTCTCCTGGCCGATCTTGGTAAGCAGCGCGAGCGCATCCGGGGTCACATCGACCTCCTCTTCCTGCGCCCTTATCGAGATGATCTGTTTCATCTCTTCGGGGTTGTATGCATGAGTGCTGACGATGACGACGCGGTCCAAGAAGTCCAGGGGCAGGCCGTGAGGCGACCTGTAGTCTGTTCCGCGTATTTGTGTGTTTCCTCTGTTGCTGGCCATGATGACGATGGGCGCCAGTTCGTCCTCGAGCGCGCGGTTGATGAAGGAGAAGCACTCGATGTCGAGCATGTGCACCTCGTCGATGAACAGCACGCCAGGCACGATGGTGGCTTTACCCTCCTCCTTCCACTCGGCGACTTTTGTGTTGATCTGGTCGCGCACTTCGCTGCGGATCTCGCCCGTGTCACCGGAGAAGAGGGCCAGGAAGCCCTGCGTCCGCGAATTTATGACGTCGATCTCGTGGAGACTGACAGTGTGCACGACTTCGCGGCGTTGTTGCAGCTCGCCCTCGGGACACTGCACAAATTTGGTGTCGATGCCCATGGCGTCGTAGTCCCTTGACCGCGTGTACGATCGGCCGAGCTTTGTGATCTTGCCTGATGCCTTGTCGATGGAGATGATGTCGCCGGCCATGACTTTTTCCTTGGTCATGGCGTCAATCATTTTCGTGCCCATGTCGTAGATGGTCTCCATGTCGGTCGTCTTTACGGTAAGCTTGCCCTGCTTGTTGCTCTGCGATCTGTTAGCCTCCATCCACGTGACACGTTGTCGCATACCCACCCCTGTGACGCTGCGGTCAATCTGTATCTCCACCACCTCGCCTTCGATGACCTCGCTTTCCTCTGTTATCCGTACGCCAATGGACTTGCGGAAGGCCTGTGTGAGCGCCTCGGTCTTGGACATTTCGAGCGAGAAGATCTCCGAGGATGCGAGCATGGTGAAGGGGACGTCTGGGCCCAGCGATTGCGCCATGCCCATGGCGATGGCCGTCTTTCCTGTGCTTGGGGGCCCTGCGATCAGGACTGCGCGCCCTGCAATCTTGCCGTCTTGCGCCATCTTCAGTATGACTGCCGCCGCTTTCCGCGCCTTCTCCTGGCCCACGAGGCCCTGCGATGAGACTTTCGGCTCGAGCGTGTCTGGTTCGACGCCGAGACCGCGAATGTGCGAATGCGCCGCAATGAGGTTGAGCCCGCGGAGCTCCTTGCTCTCGGCGATGGTGGTGATGGGCTGCATTGTGTCAGTGTGTGCCTGCGAGCATCTCAATGGCAGCATACCATGGCCATGATGAAGTCTGGCGGGTGGTGTCAGGCGGATGGGTGTCTGTTTTACCCGTCAGCGATTTCTCGCGATGCAAGCTCCAGCCAGAAACGCGCACGGACCCACGATATCAGGACCACCCCTGCACCTTGCACGCGACGCGACAGCTGCCTGGCCAATCAGATAATTCAAACAAGTCGAGACAGACGCGCTAGTTGCAGCAGCTTGCTTCCCTATAAAAGCTGCTTGATTTCCCCTCTATTTGCTTCGGCCCTTCCCTTCTTTTACGACATTGCACTTTGCACCTTCTTTCCTTGGGGCGCTTACATCAGATGTGCTTCTAGGCGCTCTTTCCGCGCGCCAAGTTGCATTGGTGTGACGTCTGCGACTCCCTCCAGCTTTCGGCCCGCCCATCAACGGGTCGAAATGCCCGGCGTTCCTACCAACCAGGCTCCCCAGGCACCACACAGGCTCAATACCAATTTCAATGCCCGAGGCGACACCGACCGCCGACCTTCACATTTGAAAAGGTATGTTGAACGTAGACAGATGTGCACGGCCAGTACTGTCTACATTGGCTGCTCGCTTATCGGCTGGTATCAAATGCCACAGAAGGGCTTACCTTCTTGCCCAGGTGGCCAATCAACGTGGACATACGTGATTATACACAAAATACGCCACATCTACACACTACGTAATAATTCGCAGTCTACCGAATTGCTAACTAATAATTTCCCATCTAGTCCACTAAGTTTGCGGCAAGCAGCGACGAAGTCGCCTCAGTCTGAAATGAACAACCGCAGTCTAAAGCGGGCACCTTCGACTCGGTCTCGCGGTAGTAGCCCGCCCAAAAAAAGAGGCCGCATTGGGCCACCTAGTCCTCCTCGCTCAAGGACAGGATCTGGTGCTGGCCTACCAAGGAATGCAACAGCTGGGCCTGCTGATCAGCGCGCTGTCCGAGCAGTCGGCGACCAAGACGCTGGTCGACGGAGTAGTGCAATACTAGGCCCACTACATGTCCAGTCACCTGTGAGTAGAAGCGGAGCTTCGACGCCGGTGCAGAACGCACCTCTCGCTACGTCCATGCTCCCCAAGCATGCATCTGTAAACGTCTCTGGAAAGGCTTCATTAGCCTCCTTACAAGGCTTAAAATTCAGAAAAGAAGCCGTCTTCAATGCGTCCAAGTCTCAGACCGACGATGCCGCATCAATCTCCACCTTAGCAAGTCAGCTCAAAGCGAAAGCATCAGAGAATGATCAACTGTCAGAGAGGGTGAAAGCCTTAGAAGAACAAGTTGAAGAGCTTCGTAAGCTCGACATGGCCAATATCATAAGCCGTCTCACAAATCTTGCGCCCCCACCTGCCAAAGGTGAACCAGAGGCACGAGCTACTGAAAAGGCTAGGACTGAGCTGGATCAAGTTAGCAAACCATTGGCAGCGAAAGTTGGCGCGCTCGAAAACTTCAAGACAAGTATGGAGAAGCAGGGCCTTCCGTCGCAGCTGCAAAACTTGTCTAGGGTCGTTGATGCTGTCGTCAAAAATGAAAGAAAAACGTATGAAAAAATTTCTCAACACATCGACGACACAGTAAAGTACCTTGGTCCCGTTGGATGGGAATACGGCAACTACGGCACTACCCTGGCTGAACAGGTCAAGAAGCTAGATGAACTTGTCCCACTGGTCAGATCCTTGCAGAAACAACAAGAAAACTCAGAGATAGAACAGAAAACTCTCCAGGGACGACAAAACGTCTTCGAGACAGACAAGGAAACCCTGCAGGGGCGACAGACCCTATTCCAGACACAAAAGAAAGATCTTGACGCACGCGTCCAGCGCTTGGATGTGAGGATAACATCTTTGGAAGAGAAAGGCAGCTCTGGCCCTGGCCCTGGCTTCAGCAAAGATGGAACTTCTGTGGCTAGTCCCTCGACCAATGCCATTCCAGCCCAGGATGCCACAGTCAAGACACAATTGAAAAAGCTTAGCGACGACGTCCAGGCCCTGCAATCCAGCCTCACAGAAACGGACAGTCTGAGGACGCAGATTGCGACTTTAAGCGAAAAGACTGGTTCTATAGAAGGCAAAGTCAACACTGTATCAGACACTTCGAATAGAGTTGAAACACAGATGGCTACACTGCTTTCCAAAACCCTCGCAGATCTCAATAAAGATGTGCAGACTCTGTTTGATGGGCTCACTACGGTCGAAGACATTGTACACAACCATACTGGAATGATCGAGGTCCTCGAACACGAAGTACCTAAAATATTCGCTCGGACCATGGACCCCTTTAAACAGGAGGTCAATAAAAAAATTGAAGAGCTGACGCGAGAGGTTACCACATCGAAGCAGCAACCGCAGCATGTCTCCCCTCCTATCAGCAGTGAGGAGTTGGCCAAACTGAAGCAAGAAGTGGCACAATTACAGACTGAGGTGGCCGAACACTCTTTACTACGAGAGCGGCGTGATCAAGAGCTTGTAAAACTCATTGCGAGTGCTGATAGTGGTGTTGAGAGTCTAAGACTTTCGTTCCGTGTCCTCCAGGACCAGTACAACAACATTAGCAGCGATGAATTGCATGGAAAGATGGTGCAATGGTTCCTCCAAGCCTACCCCTCTAATGCGGCAAACATGGTTCAGCAGTTTGTGGCTCTACGACAGGACATTCAGAATATACAACACCTGTTCCATCAGCAGAATGATCCCACCATCAAAGCAATGAAGACGGCGATTGATGGTATACAGCAGTCCCTACGAAGTCTGAATTCTGGCGACTCGCCCTTTGCATCAACAGCAGCCGTCACCAAGCTGAGCGCGCAAGTCACAGCGCTGGACGAAAAGATGAAGTCCCCTAGTACAGCTGCAAGCACAGAGGACAACAAGCGCTTGCAGGACATTCGAAAGATCGAGAGTACCTGCACGGCACTAGCCAGCCGCGTCGACAAGGTTGAAGGAGCAGAGACCATACTACGCAAAGAAGTGGACACAATTAAGAACGACTTTATGGAGCCACACCGTGGGAACCTGGCCTCAGTCGGACACATGATCGAAAATGTCATCGCTGTGCAGAAGACTGTCAAGATGATCTCTGAGAGAGTGGCTACCAAACCTGGACAGCAGCTACCACTGATCGAATGGCCCAATATCCTAGGTGACGGTGGCTCCGACACTGCCGCCGCGAAGAAGGGCAAAGCCAAGAAGTAAAAGCCACATCAGTTACCCCTTCACGACCGGTTCCCCGAATGCCTGCTGTACAGCTTCCGCGTCTGCATTCGAAGCAACCTGGAGAGCGCATTACTCGCATCCCCTCTACTCTCCTTTACTCCCCTTTACACACGAATTTTCCTTGACCCACCAAAAGTTTACCCATGTCTTGATGGCGTCCTGAGTATTATCACAGTAGCATCTAGATACCCCCCTGATTTCCTTTGTTTCACATTTGCCGGCGTTGAACAGCATCTTGATATCCCAATGCAGCATCAGTAGCGAGCGTGTGCGGTTCACATTTCGGTTCAGTATCATCAGCGAGCGAGCTCGTGTGGGCATTTCCCCTGAACAAATCTTTCCAGCTTGTTGAAGGCAGCAGTGGTGGAATGGAATGCTAGGACGGAGACATTAACTTTCGGATAACACATTTAATCCAATGAAAAGTCTCCCAATTCATCGTGTGAAAACTTGCTAGTGCTACGTGAAGTGTAGTCGCGTAAGTTTAGTGTGACAGCTGCCGGCGCCCGGACTTAACCCCACAAAACGCGCTACCTAACGCCGCCAAAACTTTCGCGTCAAAGGTTCCCGCTAACTTACATTCGTCACTAACAACCCGACGTCTTGCAACCTCCCAACACACCCAACGCAAATGGCGCCCTTACCTCTCTCTACGACCGCGCCTTCTACCTCCACACCCATCGAACAAGCCTCCTCCGCTCCAAAGTCGAAGAAGCGCAACCCCTCCACCCCACACATAATCCACACCTCCACCCTCCGCCACCCGCATTACACATACTTCCACCTCACCCTCACGCCTTCCTCCTCCTCCTCCTCCTCCACCACCACCAACAACAAACCTACCGCCCTCGACCCGCTCCTGATATCCCAACTCCTCACACAAGCCCTGTCATCCTACCTGGGCCTTACGGGCGCCGCGATCCCCGTGGATATATTAAAGAGCGAGGGCAGGGAGGTGTGGATTCGCGTGCCCGCGAGGGATGCGAGGGGTGTGCGTGCGGGGCTGAGTAGTTGGTGTGGGAAAGTGGGTGGGGCGGGGGTGAGTTGGAGGGTGCAGGGTGGGCTGGGAGCGGGGGGTGGTGGGGGGGAGGAGATATTTGGGGATTGAAGGATGTATGAGACGAGGGCACAGAGGGGAATTAGACGATTTGAACGGAAGTGCAGACTCGGGATCTACGGATATCAAGACGCGTGAGGACGTGGAAAGTTCATGCCAGAGTCGCGTGGACGGGGCTTTGCCAGGATGCAAAATGGGGAAGCGTCATGGTCATACGACTGAGTGGCCGAGGGCAAGAACAATGAAGCCGAGGAATATGTCATTCATCCATACACATAGCAACGACCGCCCAGCCCAGTCTCGAAAAGCCCTTGAGGCTCTCAGGATACCTCCGAGGAAATAGTAGCCGAAAATTGAGGTCCAAATGTGCTCCACCCAGATGCTCAATCCCGTGGAGCAAGCTTTTGTCCCGACACATTCTGCCCCTAGCACTTCTGAACTGCCCTGAACTCCTCATGTTCAATGCCATCCGGGAGGAGGCGCGCCGCCTTGCTGACCGCCGTATCCCCCAGGCGGTCCACCTCCGTAGCCGCCTTGCGGTGGTGGTGGGTACTGTTGGCCACCGTATTGGCCTGGGTTGCCACCTGGCTGTCCGCCGCCGTACTAGAAAAAGGTCAGGAATCACATGGTTGAACTGCACCTCCAACCGACATACCTGGTTGTGCTGGTGATTATCGTAGTTCTGCGGTCCACCATGGTAGCCTTGCGCCGGGCCACCGTATCCAGCTTGCTGTCCGTAGCCTCCAGGAGGCGCACCGCCATAGTTTGGTCCTTGTCCTTGTCCGCCAAAGCCAGCCTGCGCGCCGTAGCCCTGGTGCTGTTGATGCGAACCGCCGTGTTGGTCTTGGCCGTAGCCGCCATGCTGTGGGGGTCCGCCGCTGCCGTACTGTCCTGGGGGAGGAGAACCGTAGCTGTTGTGGCCGGGCTGTCCCCCGTGTTGACCACCAGATTGCCCTCCTGGCTGGTAGGCGGCTGGCGGTGCAGAGCCCGTGTAGGTTCCGCTTGACGCTTGCGACGTGTTGTGGCTGTAGCCGTAGTCACCACCGGCGGGCTTGTTGTGCTATATGCTGTCAGTCCACGGTAACATGGCCAGTCACTGCCATGCACTCACAGATCCGCCGCCCATGACGCTTCCAAGCAGGCCACCTAGACCGCCCGACGAGCCATGGCCGGAGCTGCCGCCATGTTGCTGCTGTCCAGACGACCCGTGGCTTTGCTTTCCACCACCGAGCAGCGATCCTGCAAGCTGGCCGACGAGGTTGCCGGAGCCGCCACCGCCGTGTCCGCTGCTGCCGCCGTGGCTCTGCTTTCCGCCGCCCAGTAATGAGCCGGCAAGCTGGCCAACGAGGTTTCCTGAGCCGCTGCCGCCGTGGCCGCTGCTCTGCTTATTGTTGCCCATCAGCGCGTTCATGGCGAAGCCCTGTCCCTGTTAGCCCAAGCTAGGCGCATTGCTGCCCGAGTGTTTCATACCCCTAGTCCGCCAGCCCGATCCGTCGACTCCCCATGGCCGCCGACGCCTCTTGTGCCATCGCCAGCCTCGGGGCCTTGTGCGCCCTCGGGCTTGTTGTACGGGTTCGTGTTCTGTGCGGGCGTGCTATGGTTGGAGCTGCCACCGATGGGAGCTTCGCTGGTGGGCAGGTCCCATTGCGAGACGCCGGTGCTGATCTGGACGTCTGCCTACAAGTCAGTGAGGGCTCCAGGGTGTCACGCAACATGTCGGCATGCAGAGTGTCGCGGCGGCGGGCCACATACAGTAGTATTTGCGAGAGCTGTGGACGTGTTAGCCGTGTCGCGGGGCATGCAATGCAATGGCGGGGCAGCAGAGTAGCACGCGCAGCAGCCAGGAGGTGCGCTTACCCGTTGTCCCATTGTGCTATCCATCCGGCAGGCAGCTTTGGCAGCGTCGGGTCCGTTGGCCCAGAATCTGGCGATACGGGCGGCTGGGGAGGAGTGGGCGCAGCCATGTTGGTGTGCGAACGACTGTCAGCGACTGCGGGGCAGGGAAAACCGTTTCGTCGTGGTGCGCGGGGAAGGGGGTGCAGACGAAGAGGATAGATGTGCGAAAGTAGCAGGCTCGCAATTTCCAATGAGCGCTTATGTGGAAGAAGTACGGGTCAGAGCATTGAGCGATGGGTAGTCTTGCTTAGCCGTCTCTGAGTGGATACTCGTAGGCGACGTCAGGAGGCTGAGCTTGTGGCTGAGGCTGTGGCGCACGTCTGTAGTCCATCACATTCAGCTGCTCTGACACTTGAGCTACCCACAAATAGACTTGGAGAAGCAACGGCTTTCGTATGGGCTCGTGGCTGTATTTTGCAAGGGTTGTGGCAGGACTATCTGCGCCAGTCGTGTCTGGCCTAACATTGTCTGGCCTCAAGCTGTCATGTATTGCAGCCCAACACCACCAACGCCTGATGAGTCCCCTGTTGTCATACACCATTATTCATACAAGTCGACAAACGCCTGTCCAATGCCAATCACAGGTCTGACAGACTCTACCCAATCATAAACCAAGACATACCGTCTGACCCAAAACGCCAACCTAAGCCTCGTAGTCCATACATAGATAGTACCATTACCAAGCATAACCTCCCTCATCGTCCTGGTCGTCATTGCCATTCCATTCTTCATCGCCACTAGGCTCCGCATCGAGGAAATCAGCTTCGCCATAAATCTCCTCGCGGGGACGGAAGTTGTCGATGCGGAAAAGAACAGTATGACATCGGCCCTGCACAAAGAGCACTTCATCTTCAGCAGTCGCCTCGTCTTCAGACGACTCCTCGTTGGATGACTCGTCGTAGCTTGTAGCTGCTTTCGAGCGTGAACGCAGACGTTTCGATCCCCACTGCTCATCCTGCTTCTGTTTCCGAGACTGTAAAAGCGGCACATCACTATCGCTCTCGTCATGCTTCGCTCCATCAAGACCCACTGGAACGCCTTCGACGAGCGAGTCATTCTTCTCCATCTCCTTCTCCGTCTCTGGCACATGTACGTTGGCCGTCCGCTCCCGGTAAGCCTTCAAGGAGACAAGGTGGGGATTGGGAGATATGTAGGCTCGTGCAAACACCTTCCTGAATTGCTCAGTCCACTTTATCCTGAACTCTGCTCGCTGCCGCCAATCTGTGTCTACCATGGCTATGATTGTGATCTCGCGGAGCCAAGGCAACTCATCGGCCGCGTCAATCAGTGAGCTGAAGAAGTTGGTAGCTGCTGTTGAGTTCCAATTCCGCAGATACTCCATGTCAAGAATTCTCAACGTGGTTGGCCAAGTCGGCCTCTCTGTTTCGCCTAAAAGGGTTTCGTATAAAGGTTCATTGTCGGATGACATGGATAGGGAACTGTAGTAGGTTGTGTCCATGCGCAAAACTTCCAACTTTGGACAAGAGGTTTTTAAATCCACCAAGAAAGAGAGGTCCAAAGACTGGTTGTGGTTCAGGGTGAGATCCTCCAGCTGAGAGCCATGGGTCGTCAAGAAAGCTTGCAGAGCATCGGAGAGCAGCTCCCCGCAGTTCGTAATGCTGAGACTCACTAGGTTGGCTGGCAAGAGTGGCAGAAGACGCCCACTGACTATACCACAGGACTCAAAAGCTAGAGTCTGGAGGTGCGGCAGAGCGACCAGAGCTGACGCAACCAACTCCTCTATGGTCGGCTGGCCCTGGGCATCCTCCTGATCATCTCTTACTTCGGCAGGATGGAACTTGGTAAGTGTCACCTCACGTAAGGTCTGGAAAGATGCATCGCTGTGTACGGTCTTCATCCACAGAGGGCCATGGTCACAGAAGGTACTGTTCCATCGCCAGCTTCGAAGACGTAACGCGCTTTGACGCAGGGCTTCGAACAGCTCAGGAGGATACACCCATCGACGAAGTCGTCGAAGGCGGTCGCGGAAGGGCGGCCTATCGATGGGATCGAAAATGTCGATCTCGCGAAGAGTGGTTAGCGAGCTCACCAGCGCGGCCAAATCCCCAACGCTGTGTGCATGGTCGGTGAGCGCAGACAGCTGAGTCGCATCCAACTCTAACCGCTTGACCATGACACGGTAGTCTTCATGTGCATCTGCAGGCAGAGAAATAAGATGATGTACTAGATCCCTGCGCGTCTGCTTCATGGCAAAGACGGGAGGGTTGCGATATAGCGCGGTTAATGCTGGCTTAGTGAATGCCGAACACGTCCGCGCCATCTGCACAAGCCATGGGATGGAGGCCATGGGCTTCATATTCTCGTCTCGAAGTGGATGCGATGCATAGACAAAAACTTGGAGGAGTACGTGGTAAGGCAAGGATGCCCACGCCGGTATGTGACCGTCTGTCGGTATGGGAGCGGTGGTCGTTGCCACTGGAGTGGTCACATTGTCCCTCCGAGGCGCTCCTAACACCAGCTTCTGTGGAGATTTGCCCTTGGACTTTGAGGGCTTGTGTGGTTTTGGCGAACGAGCGGAGGTTGTGGGTGGCTTCGTTCGCCGTCGAGGCTCGTCGTCGTCGGCCTCGAAGTCGTCGTCGGGGTCGTCCTGCTCCTCCTCGTCTGTGCTGACGTCCTTGTAAGATATCTTGGGCACTTCTCGGCGACGGCCCTCCCGTGATCCGGTTGCTCGACGTCTGTCGGCTACTGGGCCCATTTGTTGCGCAGCGGGCTCTGAGCGTCGAGTCGACCGCCGCGATGGAGTAGCACGCTTCGGCCTGACTTGGCCTTCTTGCCCAGAGCTCTCAGAGATTTCTTCATCGCTGCTCGGTTCCCTGTACGAGACAGCGCCGCGCTTGCGCTTGAGTGTCACAGCCATGGAGGTACTCGAGCTGCTCGCACTCACGGTGCAGTGAGAGCGTGGAGAATTGTGGATCGGGCGGTCAAGTGGGCATTTTATGGGCTATGGTCGCGCAAGTGTTTGGGACCGTTTGCACCAGAGCATATACATGCGCTGGGTGGAGTAGGCGATGAGTGAAAGGTGGAAGTAGAGACTCTCACTCGGCGCATACACAGGACCGAGCCGCAGGCGACTGCCTATGACGCTCTCCGTTGCGCCTTAGCTTAAGCACAGACCTTGGGCGATTGACCCATTGACGCGACATCACGTGGCTTGCGACCTGCACAACTTCACCACATCTGATAGTTGCCGGCCGTACTGTGCAGCGCCGCTTGAGCAATGGCGTGAATCTTGCTGCGCGCTTCACGTGGAATTTGTCGTGCGCTCTGGTTCGCTGGCATCGCGACTTCCTTCACCGAGCCCGACCGTAAAACGGTAAACAAACCACCGGAGGCACTCGTCAGACCACTTACCTGTGAAAACATCGGAAAAATCAACAACACCTTGCCCCCCAACATCGGCCGCATTCCGTCTCATAGTCGCCCTATCGGACCCCTCACGCAATTCGTCGGCACCCAAAGATCCAAACATTCGAAAACTCAACCGCCCAGCGATGCGCGCATAACGCGCTCTTCATTAGTTTCCATAAGGAAGGTCACAGAGAGCGAAATCCCATCAGTATCGTAGCCGTGTCGCGCTCAGTTGCGATAGCATGCAACTGAGAAACCGAGTGTATGTGCTACCCTCGTTTGATTTCTAAGCAAGGACCAGCAACTGACGAAATTCATGTCTAGAGTATGAACAAACGGCATGACAGATTTGCCGGAAACATATTATTATACGACTACTTAACAAGGAAGAGAGCACCTGTTCTGTTGAACCGGAACCTTACCCGCGCCTTGCGCGCCCATCGCCATCTGCTAGGACGAACCAACCCCCAAGATTCGCTCAAAGAGACCCCCGACCTCCGTTCTGACTGGAAACCCCCCTCGTGGGACGCTCTCGACGAGATGGTGGACCTCGACCGATCAAAAGGCTGTTTTGTTCTGGATGTCCACAGCATTAAACCTATTCACCAGCCCCAACGACTCGAATCGACTCAGCCCCCTGCAAAAACACGAATGTTGCTGCAGGCAAAAGTTGTCATGAATGTGTCTGTGTACTCGCCACTGTCTGACCATGCATGCGTGAGCATACCTCCTCAGGATGCCATTCTACGGGGCAAAGCTCACCAGAGCGATAAATCTGTGTCCGTAGACACAGAACGTGTGGCCATCAATCCAAAGGACTTCAATCTTCCAGACCTACAGACAGAAACAAACGATCCTTTCCAAATGCGCATCAGTTTCGAGATGGACAACGCGAGTGACGCCGAGGAACTCTACAATCATCTCGACCCTGTAACCGCCTCATTACAGGATCCATCCACTCGTATACATGCGGTATGGAAGGATGTTCTAGAATGTCCCGAAGGCACGGCCTTCCTTCAACTGCGAGACTACGGTGGCCCTCTAGGGTTCGAATTAGGAGTCTCAATGGGGTGGGTGTCCGAAGCTGGGGACTCTATTCTCGCTACACATAACAACCGCCTGCGCGCCCGGGCGCGGCCTGAAGTTCCACATTCGTTTCCGGTGCTTATTGAGCCAAAGATAAAACTTATTTTTGTTTACGAAAAGGAGACTATCATCAGGTACCGCCTAGTATGTCCACACGAAGGCTGTGAACAACGACAGTCTACAAACATCAACGATCTCTGCATGCATTTGGACTGCTGGCATGATTACTTCGAGTACAAAACTGTGAGGCTAGGGCTCGACGATGAAGGCAACGAGGTCTGGAAGTTCACAGCCGATATCTCTGACCACAGAGCTCACAGAGCCGACCAAAGAGCAAGTGCAAAGGCTGATGAACCAGCGGACATTCGAATCGTATTACCATCACACCCATTTGACGAACGCGCTTATCTACACAAGGGTGACGATCGCTATCGCCGTGCGGCGAGAAATAACAAACGATACACGGTACCGAGAGCAGCCATGACGGTGCCCCTAAGCATACCTAAGCCCCTCAGACGGAAACCTCCAGACGAGGTACGCGACATGCCGCCGCAAGTTAAAAAGACATATCTCGTGCCCGAGGCACCTCCTGGCGTCACATTCTTCAGAGCTGTGAGCAGACGGCCGCTTGAGACGGGAGAATATATAAGTGAAAGCGATGATGAGGTGGATGATTCGTGGATCAAACTCCGCAAATGGGCAGAATTCGAAAAGGATAGGAGCTTATCAGACCCTGCCAAACGCTTTCTGAAGGGGTTTGACGCTCATATGTGGGAGGAGCGGTTGCAGTCCGACGTTCATGTGGGCGATTCGATAGTTCGCTTTGCACGTCAAAATCGCGACTGGATATGGAAGGAGAATGTGTTTGAACCTTTCAAGAAAAAGATCGACGAGCTGCTACAAGACGGCATCATCTCTCAGGAGACACATACGGGCATTCTAAGCCTTGTGGAAGCAGCACGACCAGCCGAAGCTGAAGAAGCATCAAATATATCGAAAATTCTGGCCAATCTGGAAGTCAGACAATCGTCGCACGATGATCTCTACGACGACCCTCCACCGCTTCGCACGCGGAGATCGCAAGAACCAGACGGGAGCTCGAACCATAACAAAGCTAACAAAGGAAAAGGGAAGACTAGAGTCACCGATACTGGGCATCTGACACCCATCACTGCAGACTCAGACGGAGACTTAGAGATGCGAGAAGCCACCCTCATCACGGAGCTTGTTCGCACGGAACAAGCAAAAGAACCAGAACCCGCTCCCTACGACTCGTGTCTGTGTGGTGCAGACGCACAAGCCTCGAGTCGAAACTCACCGCTCGTTGCGTGCAGCAGCATGGTAAGTCGACCATGTCCTATAAGAAGATATCAGCCAAGCTAACAAAACTAGGACTGTATACGACGCAGCTTCCACTACGACTGCATCAAAGAGCGCTGGGGAATTGAACAAGATTTTCGCACACTCAGAAAGTCGCCTTGGGTATGCGAGGACTGCAAACCTCATACAGCGACAGGGAACTAGGTGTTCTCGACACAAGACGTCTGTACAATCAAACAACCCCATCCATTATTGCATAGCGCCATTTGATATTTCAAGGAGTAGTTTAGCATTTGCTACAAGCGAGGCGTTGACGGCATAAATATTGGGGTCGGGCGAGCAGTGGTGGTGGTGGTGGTGGTGGTGGTGGTGGTCACTTCATCAATTCCGAATATCGATTTACCTCACATCTGTTATCATGACATTGGTAGCACGGCACCACTACTCTGCCTCTATGTTGGTAGTATACAGCAAAGTCTAAGGAGCACACCAGTATATGCATGATTTACTTCCACTTTCGTAAGCGCTTGCTACGATAATCATTCTTTTGACCCAAAGTACCACTCCCTCATCTACGCCGCTTCCATCATCCAGGCTTCCGCTTCAGGCTGCCACGGCACGCCGCCCGTGTCTCCTTTAGGCCTATATACTCCGCGTAATATAATAACCCGCGCTGCTATAGGCAAGTCGGACACCAGCGCCCGTTTAATGTGGATAAATATAGAACCGCACCGGCGAAAGGCCAACGTTGCCTGTGATATTCGCACACAAACGCTCGCTCGGGTCATAGTTCCTCGCAGTTATGATCTTCAGGTACAACGCTGGCCGGCGATCCTGACTAGGGCCGTGGTTTTGCTAAGCGCCGTCGCCATTAACGTCAACGCCAACGTCACTTGTATCGCAGTCTATCACTATTCGCTTAAAATCCATCGCGAGCCAATAACGGTGCATTCAAAAAACATGTCATGTTGTTTCGCGGGACGGGAGAACGGCTGGTCCATGCGCAATTGTAGACGAATGGCCCCCCTTCCCCCCCCAGCCCCCTCTCTTCCCAGACCTCAAACAAACCAAGACAACTTGTCAAGATATTGGCAATTTGCCTGGGTTCAAAACATTGGCATTGGCCCCAACACAGCTGCGAAAATTGAGCGAACAACGGCCGGTTCCTGCCGCGCGCAACAGCGCATTCGGGCCGCCGCCGAGACGTTTGATGTCCCGTCCCGCCCAGCGTCCTTCCTAATCGACGTACCTCGGGACTACACTCGCCGTCAAAGTCAAGAGAAAGCGGCTACAAAGTCGACTCCTTTTGACGCAGCCGAATCCTTGCGGCTAAGATGGTTGGACAAAACGGGCCTGTTGAGTGTCCATGTTTGTTGGGAGAAGCTGCACGATGGTCGATGCGTGCATGCGTTGGCGTCATGTACACATTCCCCTTTTGTGCTGCAGCGAAACAAGATGCGCAGCTCGAGTCATTTCTTTTCGCGGAACGGAGTAGGAGTTACGCGTACTTGAGAAAATTCCTGCCGTTATTTGATGACTACCAAGGCCGAATGTGATCATTGCGGGTTGCGACGCGCCCCTTTCTTTTCTCTCCTGCTGCTGTCGAGGGTTGTTGCGACGGGGAGATTTTCGCACAAAGGGCGCTTACTTGCAGCATTTCGCCGTGAGGATTACCGGGCGCGACCTTGGAGAAGAGCCCCTGCATCGACTGGGTCATGTGTAGTCTTCCTTCGGGATGCGTGTAGAGCGGTTCCTGTAACACAGGTACTTGTAGCAGGTGAAACAAGACCCGTTGTTTGTGTCGTGCTGTTGGTTCTGACGTCGCCTCTTGCGCCCGCTTCTGGCCGCTCAACCAAATTTCATCTACCCTTCTTGGTTGACCTGCAGCAATCTGACGCCGTGAAAGGTTGACGATCGCTTGTTGAGTGGACATCAGGGAGCCCACATTGCCGTGCAGGAGTCCTAAGTGCAACATGATACCGAAAGTGTTTGCTCGCTAGAGAAAGCGCAGAAAGTCGTTGAACGTGTGCGCTGATAGGCTGTGCCTAGGTTCTAATATTGATAGTGCTGCTAATAGGTGTTTTTGTACAGAGGCCGTTATGCAGGAAAGCTCAGAAGTCGCATCTATCGTACATGTGCGGGACTGGCGCAGAAGCCTGTGACCCAATGGTTGCGAATCGAAACAAATGGCTTATCGAAAAAGGGTCGTTAAGGTAGTGATAGTAAGACATTAGGTAACTTGCTCGTCACATCTCGACTTTCGTAAAGAAGCGTGGCGTAGACATGGCAATTCCAAAGAAGCAAGAAGAAAAGTTTTAGTAAGGAAAAATAGTTTTGGTGAAAAAACAAACAGACGCGATGCTAAGGAAATGAAATGCAAAAAGTAGAACTGCATAGACATAATAAATGTTGCGCATGAGCGGTACTCGTGAACGCACGCAATGTGCAATTGCGGCGGCAGAGCATACCTCCATAAGATCCATAAATGGTATCGTGAGTGCATAAGTAAAGTCGTTGACGGAACGCTTCAAATCAGTATTACCGCCGTGGTGCTTTTGGTGACGTAAAAAGGTCATATGCCGACCGTGTCTTTAAACGAGTGAGGTGTCGTAGTTCGTGGCTGAGTTTCTTCAACTCCTTCCATGCGTATGTCCCTGTCCCGTGAATCCGCCGATCCAGGTAACGGTGCGGAAATGGGCGTATAGGACATGTATGCCTGGTTGCGGCTAGGATCGCCTGATCCGTAGGCTAGTGGGGACTCCATTTCACCCAAAGTTCGCTGCGGCTTCTCCAGCTCTAATGGCTCTGGTTTCGTGCGCCTTCTCTTCCCCGATGATGACTCTTCCTCTTGATCTGGCTGAGTTTGACGTGGGGGCGTCATCGTAGAGTGTGACGCGCGGACTGCTTGCTGCGGAGGAGTTCTTTCCTGTGGTTGCGATTCTGAGCCTAGCGGCGATGGCTCTGGCGGTGCGGTAATGGACACCCTGCCTCTCCTAGGTGGTGGGTAGACTTCGCCGCGTGCGGCTGCTTCTTGCGCGCGCTGTTGCGCCTCCGCTTTCGTGGGCCTACCACGCTTTTTCTTGTTCGCAGGCTCTCCACTAGACATTATGTTCGAACCATATGCGGGCCCGGCAGCTTGAATGTACTCCCCAGGGTAGGGTTGAGGGGGACGAGGCTGGAGAAGACGACCTATTGGCGGCGCGGCTTCTTGGTAGGGACGTTTCCGCGAGGCTTCGGGACCAGCGTACATGATGGGTTGAGGACCTGCAGGCATTGGTGGGCGGCGATAGTCGGATCCCGCGTAAGTGGCAGCTAGGGTGTCGAATGCCATCTGGCTCGAACGAAGGGAACGTCCTGTCGCAGTCAGCGCCGTTAGTCAATATGGCAGTGTGGCAGGATGTAGTGCGTACCTGGAGGCAAGGCTGTATCGCTCCATCGCGGCTGAATTTGAGCCTCGCGCAAGAAAGATAGTAGAGCCTGGGAGCTGACTGGAGATGCCTTAAGAACCTCACAGAGCAGATAGACGCGTTCGTGCTCTGTCCAAGGTGGCTCTCTCTCCATGCTGTGGATGGATGACCACAGGGCAGGGCGACAAGAAATATATCAAGGCAATCCTAGCCATGCAACCACACCTGAGGAGAGAATTGATCACAAGGCCCTTCAGATGGGCGCGTACGCGCTTAAACGCTCCGAACGTGAACAAACCAACGAGAGTGTAAGAAACAAAGCGAAAACGTTTACAAATGAGTGGTAGAAGAGTGGAACATTTAAAGATACCTGCTGTGCGCTCCAAATGTCACCATCACAACAGGCAAAGAAGAGTGGTGGTAGAACGAATGGTGAGTGTCGAGGCTGGGTTTAGGAGAGACGCTGCAGACCCGGCATTAGTCCAGTAGTGGTCCCATCTCAACTTCCAGAAGGCGCATGGGCCCGCCCCCCACACATTCCTTTCTCCATGATGCGCAACTGCATCCTGGCCAAAATGACCTAGTCAATCGCCTCGAGGCTCATGGCACTGCAGTCTGTGCCTGAGTATGTTTCGCCAATTCACACTCGACTGGCTCTGATGCGTTCGTGAACTGAGACTCGTGGGCGCATCGGGACCCATGTTCGCCTGGCGCTTGATCGCATCGATGGCGTGTTTTGCAAAGGCGGATAATCCTTGTCATGTTCATGTTTCAACGGTAAGATAGTGCGTAATCACATGACGTCGGGACGGGCCACAGGCAAAGGTTGGTGATTTCGAGTCACGGCTGTGAGAAGCTTCAGGCAAGCCTTATAGTTTGCCAGCGACAGCAGATCTTCGCGTCTGCATTGCCACGTACCGCCACGTCGCAGTGCAGCTGGTGGTGAGGACTACTTCACCGCTCCAACACCACATCGTGCTGCCATTGACCAGATCAGCGGCCCGCCCTGGCCCTCGGCATAATAGCCCCTGGTAATTAATCAAGGCTGGCTGTGCGTGACATAGCCTGAGTGTCGCCAGCCAACGACTATTGGCGGTAGCGCTCTCCGAAGCAATAAACAATAAACTTCATCGAATGCAGCGAACATGTCCAAAGGCGCCATCTTCTCTTCCGCGCCTGGCGTAACGTTGAGTAGGCTGGAATTCAGACAGGCGTGTCTTCAAGGTTTGAGTTGCGGGGCCACGATCGGCCGCTAAAAGCGGAGCCAATGAAACACGAGTTTGCCGAGCCTAATCCGGCATGACGGGTCCTGGCGAAGCACGAAAACGTCGACATTCTCTACGCCTCCTGACTGTTAGGGAAGGCGTCCAGCAGTTGCAATCTACTTGGTACAAACACATCCTCATGACATCACCAGCATGCCGATTGACACTGCGGCTGGACCATACTCTCAGAGCTACCGGTGTCTAAGAGCGGGATACTGGCTTGATCAACGTTTCTCGCTTGAGATTCCGCCGGCACCACGGCTGTCACCACGGCTTGTTCGTTCGCTCAGCTAGCCCGGCGCTTATAATCTCGCACTCCTCAAAGTTTCCATGGCGATTCTGGAAACCAATGAACCTATTTTTCACTCTGACTTGGGCACCGCATGGCCGAGCGCCGAAGCGATTGCCAGTAGCGTCTCCAATGGAACTGACATAGATCTTAAAGAAGCCCCGAGGAATGGGTTTGATACCATTGCATTTGAGGCTGACGAAGGCCAACGCGACTCGCTGGCAGGTTGCGTTTTTGATTGACTACTTCTAGAGTCAAGTTCGCGGATCGGCTATCTTTCACACCGTGAAGCTGGAAAATTACTGCATCTATGGCTAAATCAGTTTTCTTCCTCTGTTAACCGTTTGTGGTGAGATCATGAGCCATTTTCATTCTCCACCGTACTTTGCAGTAGACGCTCTTCTATCGACTAAGCCCATAGCTACCTCCTTTGCGAGTGAAGTCATGATAGAATCATGTGATGTGGCGGCTGTCCTCGATAGGTACCTAGGTACATTCCTGATCTGTTGACTTCAGGAAAAGTATGAGTACACACAGAAAGAAGCATCGGGGCTTTTCCTGCTCTATAGCTCTATCGACTGTACGAGTCTAGGGAATTGAAGCTTAATTGAGAGAGCTGGTCACGCGAATCAGAGTGGGGTAGATTCTGCCGCTAGCCGCATTCGCAGCTAGCTTCTAAGGTTTACTTCTACAGCAAGCAACGCAAACTGGCGAAAGGTTCACTGCGTTCTGATCTTTCTGCGCGTACACTCTAGCTCACTGACCAAGGCATTCAAAATTGTATCTGGAGCTATACACAGGACTCCTGACATGTGTTCTGCTCCATCGCATTGTTCGAGGAACCCTATGAACTTTCGATCTCGCGCAAATACTGTCGCGCACGACAAGGACACGCCCTATGCAGGAGTATATCAGCGTGCAACATTCCATTACTATTGCAATTGTTGGTGGAGAAGTACAAGGCTCATGGCGTGCCAAGAAGTTTGCTGCATAGTATTGTTATCAACACAAGCTACTCTACCGTGCTGACACGTCAATTTTCGCTCTCCCCTCTCATTTCCATACTCTTCTTTCGGTCTATTGAGAGTGATGTTCTCCATGACATTGACAGAAGCTCTGGCGGGACTGGGCTTGAAGACGGCAGCCCAAATGGGGACACGAGCCGAGGCGGTGTTCTAGACTAGCGACAGAAAACGGGTGGGCAGTTCCTACATCGAACAACGAAAGCCCCACGGACGAGCTATACGACTATCGCAAGGTGCCGCGAAGACAAACGCGCCTGCAGTGATGCGATAAACGCAGCTATAAGCCATCAGCCACTACCGCCTTTGCCACACAGCACCGACGCCTGCAGTGCGCGACCGCACCCGCGAACCACTCCCGACCTTGCGCCCGCGTCTCAACCCATGTCCACGAGACGACTACCACATTGACGCGTATCTTTCTTTGCGCATTGCCTTTATTATTAGCTGTGGTCGATGTGCCGCAAGAGTGTGGCAGTTGGTGCGGATCTTAGGCGTGGCAGTGGGTAACAGGGAGCAGAAACTTGCCCGCGACATTGCTCAAGGCAACTGCGCCGCCACCGAGCTGGCCATTTTCACTCGCGAACAAGTACCCTGGCGGCTGGAGTGTGAAAAGAAGTCTGTTTTGGGCTATGAGAGAGGGCGCATCGTGGACTTGGATTGAGGTTGGCAATCGTTAGCGTGAAAATCGCCGTTGCCCGTTCGCAGCTTCCAGGCAGTCTCTATCACAGTCAACACCGCCAGCATGGAGAGTCACTATGACCACCACGAGGCGGTCGCCGACCAGCTTCCGCCAGAGCTGGATCATCTGAAGTTAAACGCGACCGACGCGGAACGCGGGAGCCCGCAAGTAAAGGCAGAAGCCGACCGGACGCCAACGCCTCCCCTCTCAGCCATCCCACCGCGGCTCAAAACCTCCGGGTCACGATCTCAGTCGCCCACTTACAAGAAGCAGGAAGAGTCCGATTCTCCATCGCCGGCCAATAGCGTGCAGGAGGAGACGCTTGGCGGAGACATCACCCTTATGGTTGAGCCAGGCAAAGCCCCCAAGCTGTCGCGGGCAGCTTCACGCACCGTCAAGCGCGCACCGCCGCTGTATCTCGACCTCCCCGATTCCACTCAAGACGCGAAACAGACCTTCGAGGTCCTGCCACAATGTACATATGCAAACAAGCACATCGGCACCACCGACCCTGCCCTCGAATGCGATTGTGGGGAGGAGTGGGACGCCGTCGAGAAAGTCAACAACGCCTGCGGCGAGGACTCGGATTGCATCAACCGCGCCACCAAGATGGAGTGCGTGGCCGACGGCTGCAGCTGCGGTACCAAGTGCCAGAACCAGCGCTTCTTCCGGAAGCAATATGCGGACGTCACGGTGATCAAGACCGCGAAGAAGGGGTTCGGCCTACGTGCCAACCAGGACATGTTCCCGGGCGACTTCGTCTTCGAATACATCGGAGAGGTCATAGACGAGAGGACATTTCGACGCCGCATGATTCAGTATGACGAGGAAGGCATCAAGCACTTCTACTTCATGTCCCTCACCAAGGGCGAGTTCGTGGATGCTACCAAAAAGGGCAACCTCGGCCGCTTTTGCAACCATTCCTGCAACCCAAACTGCTTCGTTGACAAATGGGTCGTGGGCGACAAGTTGCGCATGGGCATCTTCGTCGAGCGGAAAGTCAAAGCCGGCGAGGAACTGGTCTTCAACTACAACGTCGACCGATACGGCGCCGACCCACAGCCTTGTTACTGCGGCGAACCCAACTGTACCGGCTATATCGGCGGAAAGACACAGTCCGACAACGCGACCAAGCTATCACACGCTACGATCGAAGCCCTTGGTATCGATGATGGAGATGGTTGGGACACAGCGGTCGCTAAGAAGCCGCGCAAGAAGAAGGTCAGCGAGGATGATGAGGAGTATGTCAATGATCTCAAGCCTCGATCGCTGGAGGATGATGGCGTCCCCAAAGTCATGGCAGCATTGCGGCAATGTACCGAGAAGTGGATTGCTGTCAAGCTGCTGAGCCGCATACAGCAAACAGACAACGAGCGAGTTGGACATCGCATAATACGCATGCACGGTTACGAGACGCTCAAGAAGACCTTGACGACTTTTATGGACGACTTCAACGTTGTGCAGCAGGTTCTCGACATTCTTCACAACCTTCCTCGAATCACACGGAACAAGATTCAGGACTCCAAGATCGAGGAGGCCGTTGAGCAACTGAAGACTTGCGGAAACGAGCAAGTCCAGGAATCAGCAAGTGAACTGTTGAATGCTTGGAGCAAGTTGGAGGTTGCATACCGGATACCGCGCATGAAGAGAGATCCGAATGCCGGCACACCTGCCCGCACCGAAAACCACTTTGAGCGGCGAGAACGGGGCCGAGAACGTTCAAGATCAAGATCGAAGTCCCCTTCACTGATTGCACCTAAGGGTCCGGCTGCGGCAGTTCCGTCTGGCCCTCGTGGTGTCGTGAATGTGCCGCGTGGACCAAGTGGTTTCTTCAACGCCCCACGTCCTGCCCCACGTCCTCGACCGTTTAACCCCTTACCTCCCGGTTGGTTCCAAGCTACTTCCGACAACGGCTCAACATACTACTACAACACCGCTGGTACAACGCAATGGCTACGCCCGACCCAAGCTGCGAACCAGCCACCGCCACCTCCACCAAAGGCCAAGACTGACACACAACTACTGCAAGACATCATTTCTAGCATCACTTCAAATGCTACGCCTACTGGACCATCGGCATCGTCTACACCACAGCCCACTGGAGATGAGCAGAAGGAGAAGAAAACGAAGAGTGAGAAGTGGAGAAGCCTGCCTCAGGAAAAGCAGGAGAAAATCTACGAAGCTACAGTAGGTGTAACGCTACTATTGCGCAGACAATGGCTGACCATTACAGCTCTCTCATCACGTTATGAACGTAGCTGCTCATTACCGGAAGAAATTGGAGAAGGACGACATCAAACGACTCTCCAAAGAGGTAAGATAAGGATTCCACCAGACTGGGGTCCGTGCTAACCTTGACTACAGGTAGCGAAAAAGCTCGTTCGAGGTGATTACAAATCTGGACGCGTCAAGGATCCGACGGCCAAGCTGAGTTCCCGGCACGAGAAGACTGTTAAGAACTACGTCAAAGAGTTCATGGACAAGGCTGTGAAGAAGAAAGAAGAACGAGACAAACAAAAGGCCGCTCGAGCTGCTGATGGTAGAGCTGGATCTCCGTCAGCCGAAAAAGAGATAGTCGACATTGAGGAAGTCGAGTGGGACGACGACATGATGGACATCCATAAAGACATTGCTGCCTCAAAAGACGCTTCGCCCACGGATTCATCATCTGAGCTAAAGCGCAAGCGGGAAGGAGAGGAGGATCCAGGTTCGCCAAAGAAGACGCGGAAAAGTACTGACGGGCTAGCATCCGCACCGCCGCCGCCGCCACCACCACCTCCTGCCAGCAACGTGGTTGAGATAGATCAAGAGTATGTTCTCCTAACGACTGGGATCGGGCATGACAGCAGCCATGGCATTGCCATCAACAGCAAAGTAGGGCTACAGGAGAACGGGTATCCGAGCCCAGTGCAACTGGCTACGCCATCGACAAACGGTTCGCATCAAGCGGAACAAAAAACGGCATTCGACGATTGTGCATGACTCAAAAGGAGGCGTTCGACGGAGATTATCCTGCATTATCATATTAAGTCATTGTAATACACCGAGACCATCATGTCCTTTTCACCATTGTTTATCTTGGCTTTTTCTTTCGTTTTCTTGCATCTAGCACTGCAAGTGTTCACACAATTCGCCTTCGTAGCGTAAAAGAGTATTCTAAAACTGACTCAATGTTAACGGCCCTAAAGTAGCAAAAATAAGTCAAACAGATTCAACTGCTCCAGAATGACTGCAGCGATAAATCCGCCTGCAAGATAAATCCATGAGGTGAACGTCCAATGTGTCCTGGCTGCGTGTGAGTTTTGGCGTTCCGAGCTTATGGCAAGCAGATCCACAAACGTGATTGATATGTCTTTCCGAGCTGCGTGCTAGGTGTCGCGAACCACTCGCCAGGTACAGAATCCTTCTAAAACAGGATGAGCTGCTATCTAACGCCTCATTTCCGTGACACCTTCCTATATTGCGGTCTGACCGGGTCTTTATCCTTGGCGAGTATGATATTGCCACCCTGTGTCCCGTTTCCGCACGCATTGCGCCTCCACTTCCCACTTGTCCCGCTATAACGCTCGCACAATGTTCCGCCACTATCACGCACGCCAAGATCTGCCTAGATTGCTTCGAACGAAGAAGCAGCATTATTGGCGGGGCTTCTCTTCACCAGCTGCTTCATTAAGCCTAAAGAATGGAGCCGCTAGCGCATGCCAAGGTAATATGCTATCGCGAGAGGAACATCGGCACACGGACCTGGATACTGGGAAGTATCGTCCCGTCGCGGACAGACCTCGGTCTTCTGCTGCAGGAATGTGCAGGTAAGTAATATCAATGTGCAGTATAAATATCTCAAGCTGGGCCTGCTGCTGGGAAGGGGTATCTGCTGCCTGCTACCTCAACTCGTCATCCCTGAGGCTCTGCTAATATGAAGGTCGCACTTCTCGCTGCTCTCGCCGCTGCGGCGTCAGCGACTGCTGAACTCCGAGGACGACAGGATGGCCACAATGACAAGCCATGCAAGAACAGGCCCATGGTCGGATCGGTATGAAGCTCAATACCTTTGATTCCACATTATCGTCAGGCTAACACAACTGTAGAGGAAACTCGAGGCAGATATCACTTCGAAGAAGCTCCTAAGAGGCGCTCAGCAGCTCCAGGACTTCGCCTACAACTATCCTGCGCGCAACAGGATCATGGGCGGATCTGCACACAATGACACTGTCATGTGGCTGAAGAAGGAGCTCGAGTCTACATCGTACTACGATGTTACTCTCCAGCCATTCTCGAACTATGTAATGCTTAATGGCACGATCAACAAGTTCACTATTGGCGGACAGGCTATCAACTCGACACTATTTGAATACTCGAACTCCACTGCTGGCCTCGTCACTGCACCCCTGGTTGTAGTCAGCAACCTTGGCTGCGAGGCGAGTGATTACCCCGCAAGCTTGTCTGGTAACATCGCCCTCGTCTCCCGTGGCTCTTGCGACTTCGGACTCAAGTCTGCTCTTGCTGGCGGTGCTGGTGCGGTCGGTGCGGTTATCTACAACAACGTCCCGGGCGCAGTCAGCGCTACTCTTGGCCCTCCACCTCGAGCTGAGGGACCTTACGTTGCTACTGTTGGTCTGTCCCAGGAGCAGGGTCTAGCTTACGTCGCCCAACTCCAGAGCGGTGCCAATGTAACTGCATCCCTGGACGTCAAGACCGTCATCGAGAAGATCACTACCAATAACGTCCTGGCCACCAGCAAATGTGGTGACAAGAACAACCAGTTGGCACTAGGAGCACACACTGATTCCGTCGGCGCCGGTCCTGGAATCAACGACGACGGCAGCGGCACTGTTGGCATCTTGAACGTTGCAAAGTCTCTCGCCAAGTACAACGTCAAGAATGCCGTCACCTTTGGCTTCTGGAGTGGAGAGGAGAGCGGCCTGCTCGGCTCAACTTATTTTGTCGAGAACCTATCTCCCGAAGAATCTCTCAAGATTCGCGCATACCTCAACTTCGACATGATTGCTTCGCCCAACTACGTTCACCAGATCTACGACGGAGATGGCAGTGCTTACGGCCTCACTGGCCCGTCTGGAAGCGGCGATATCGAAGCTTTCTTCGAGCAATACTTCACCCGCGTTGGTGTTCCGTACAATGCCACCGAATTCAACGGCCGTTCTGACTACGGCCCCTTCCTTGACGCCAACATCCCCGCCGGAGGATCGACCACCGGTGCCGACGAGGTCAAGACTGCAAAGGAAGCAGAGATCTGGGGTGGTGTTGCCGGCGAGATTCTCGACCAGAACTACCACCAGGCAGCTGACACGGTCGACAACCTCAACCAAGAGGCATGGTTATTGCACGCACGAGGTATTGCCGCCGCTGTCGCCAAGTACGCAGTCAGCTGGGAGGGATTCCCAACGCGTTCGCCCGTAGGTAACACTACTGCAAAGCGTAGCGTGAAGGAAGTCCAGCGATCAGTCAGGGGAGGCAAGCGCTCGCTCCAGCTATTCTAGGCATCAATACATAGACGTAATGAACTAATTGTACTTTCACACCCCGCCCTCAGTATCTTCTTCACACTTTCCAGCCATCACCGTCCCCAAGTCGCCGGTGGCGGCGGCGGGTACCTTATCGGCGGTAAATACTGCTGCGACGTGCACCTCGCCACCGCTCTGCCTCCATCCCCACACTCCTCCCCTCCCTCCTCGTTTCTCACACACTCCATCTCAAACCCTGCCTCGTAGTGAAACGCAAATATATCCGCGGCGCATTGCACATACACCCTAAATATCACCGTCGCGTTCTTCCCATCTGCGGAAACGAGAAAGCGGCCTTCATCGCCTGGCGAGACGCAGGCTACGGCGCTGGCGTTTTGGAAGCCGATGAAGCTGGGGTTGGGGTTGGAACAGGATACTGAGATTGCGGGGGCGGCCCAGTGTATATATGAGGGCGGGGTTGTGGTGTTAGATTGGGAGGGGGAGAGAGGGTGGGTGTAGGTGAAGTTCGTGAGCGGCGTGAGTTCGTGGACCCATTCGCAGCCGTGGACGGGGACGAAGGGTTGGGTGGCTAGGGATAGAGGTAGGATGGAGAGGAGGAGGAAGATAGGTGGGTTCATTTTGGGTAGAGGTGGTGCGTGGTTGTTGCGGAGGCGAGGAGAAGCTTTGGGGCCTGAGGAGTGGGTCAAAGGAGTCATACGGCGGTATAAATAGCACTGGATGGATGAATTAGCGCAGATCAAGGTGCATCTCCCGTGCTTGATGTTGCACACGATCAATCTATCGTTTAATCTATGATCTTACGCCTTGCTTCGTAGATACCCGAAAACGATGAATTCTTCAACGAATTTAGTTTAGCAAGGCAGCAGCTGAGGGATTTCTTCGTAGACTGTCGTATTTGTAGATTGAGCTTGTGCATCGAATTGATCGGTTTATTGGTCGATTGCCATTATGCAGCAGCGTGTCCAGCTTCAGAGGTTCTGCAGCGTAAGCAGTACGAGTTTGTTTAACTTGAACATTGAAACTAATTCGGCACGTAGGCAATTTTATCCAACATAAAGCCTAGATCAATTCTACCAAGCGGTCATTTTGTATGGTACGCTTGGTCAATGTGTGTGTATGATCCAAACATGTCATTCCATGACCTTTGCACTCGGCGCATATATCCCAATCCCCTCTGGCGCATGTGAAACAGTGATAGTGAAAATCTGCATCAGCGATACTATATTCGCAGATATCGCACATAAGGGCTGTGCTGCCAGAGGATCGAATCGTTGCAGTTTCAAGATCTGCGTTTTTGTCAACCACATTACCGTCGTATATTTGTAGAACATCGACTATATCTTGGTAACCTCGCCTGGCAGCTATCATCAGTGGTGTTCGACCACAGGCGTCTGCTATCTTAGGATCGCAGTGTATTTCATGTAGTAGAAATTTGACTGTTTTTGGTCGATCGCACGACGCTGCCCACCACAGCGCTGAGCGACCATAACGGTCGGTGTGATTAGGCCCGACTTGAGAGACGTCGAGTAATAGTTTCAGGACGGCAAGGGAACCAACGACAGCTGCGTATGAAATGGCCTGGGACCCATGGAAGTCCTCTTGGACGGCGCTAGCCCCGTTCGCAAGTAGCAGTTCAACTATAGTTGCGAAGCCCTTCTCTGCGGCACGAGACAGCG
The DNA here is from genome assembly GCF_000146915.1 of Parastagonospora nodorum SN15. Lineage (NCBI taxonomy): Eukaryota > Fungi > Ascomycota > Dothideomycetes > Pleosporales > Phaeosphaeriaceae > Parastagonospora > Parastagonospora nodorum. The sequence goes on along the minus strand of NW_001884550.1, from coordinate 168,276 downwards.
CTGAGTGGCCGTCTTTCGACTGAGCCTTGATGTATGCATCACGCATGTCGTGCTCCAGCAGCACTTTGACCACATTGTAATGATTGCCGTCAACGGCTGCGAGAAGTGGTGTCCAACCGTCATCATTTGGGAGCGAGATGTCTGCCCCTGCCGATAGAAGTAATCTCACCACTTCGTAGTTGCCCTGGAATGAGGCGGAATAAACAGGCGTCCAAGCATCTCTATTGGCAATGTTCAGGTCTGCGCCATTGTCAAATAAGTAACTTCACAGTCTCAGAATGCCCTCTGATAGACGCGGAGTTGATAGCAGTCCACCCCTTGCCATCTGTTGCTGATATTGTAGCTCCATGGCTGAGAAGCAGTTTTATGATACCATTGTGTCCGATGCAAGCTGCACCAGTCAAAGGGCTTACTCCGTCACGGTTCAGAGTTTCCAACTCTGCTCCATTTTTGAGAAGCAATGCGACAACATCGTTATGGTTGTTACCGATAGCCAAGTCAAGGGCACTGCCATTTATCCCACCTCGTGCATTAATCTCAGCTCCAGCCTCGATGAGACGCTTGACCACCCACTCATGGCCGACCTCCGAGGCGGCCTGAATCGCACTGCCATGATGAGGGGTTGATGTGTTTATATGAGCACCATGGGCAATTAGTAACTCCACTGTTCGTTCATGGCCGCAGATTGCTGCTGCATGGAGTGCAGTGCCGTATTCGCCACCCTCAGCATTGACATCAGCACCACTCTCAAGCAGTAGCACTATGACATCGGCAACGCCAAATAGCGCTGCATAATACAGCGGAAGAGCAGTATTACTAACTGACTTGCTAAGGAGGTAAAAGTTCCAGGGACGATCCGGACTGTACAGTTGCAACCATTTTTCGTATGCAGAACCAGTCATAGACAACAATCGAACAGCCGTCTTAGCGGTTTCTGGATCCCAGCCTCCGGCCTCTTCAGCATGATCCGTCCAGTGTTCTGAGCAGTAACTTAAAAGTTTTGTGCGCTCTCTATGTCGAGAGTCTAGATCGAACCGCAGGACTTGAAGGAGATACTCAAGACAAGATCTCGCTAACATGCTGTGGCAGGCCTGATGGTGCATGGCGTACCGATTTAGATCGCTTGCTTGTAGCTTGTGGGAGAGGAGATGTTCTTTGACGGAGAAATGTGCAAGCACAACGATCTGCGCCGGCCAACCATCCTCCCCATCCCGCATGTCTCTGACAGTGACCAAACTTGAGCAGATATCAAGGATCTCCATCGGGTCTTGGAGCACCTCTTCCTTATCAAAAACGGGAGTACGACCTACAACAAGGGCCACAGCTTCCGCGATTTCATGTAATGAGAGCGGTCGTTCGGCGAACGTCAGCCATCGCAGAACGCGAATAGCGTAGATAGAATCTTCTTGAGTAATCTTGTGGAGAATCCGGTCGTATGTTTGCTCCAGAGTTTGCGGCAACGTCGCCAATGATCTCCGCAACCCTGCTCGATTGCGACACTTCCTAAGCGTGTCCAGCTGGCACACAGCCCATCGAAACCTAGTGACATATTCAGACGGAGGATCCCTTGACGATCTGAGTCCACTTACATTCCCTGGGAGCCTTCTACCAAAGCTGTTTCTATTTGTTCCCGTAGATTGGGATCCTGGCTCCATTTCTTCAGCCCCAAGTCGTCTGACAATCGTTGACGGACATAGTGGCGTATATCTTCGTCGACCACACTGCTACTTAGACATACACTGTTCCCAAGCACCCCAAACACGGCAAGACCACTCTCAATATCTCGCTCCCTGCGACTCGTAACCACGAAATGGCTATTTTCGAGGCGCCAATTGCTTATTGTTGCGAGGGCATGCATGAGTTCCACACGTTGAGAGCATTCGTCCAAGGCATCTAACACAATGTATGCTTGTTCAAACTTCTGTATCGATTCGCGAATGGTATTTAGAAGTGCTTCTGATGTCGGCTGCTGCCGTCCAGATCCATGTGGGGGGTACAAGCTATCAAGACGGGACGGGATATCTTTGACTCGCTGCAAGAGCTGATAGACCAATGATTTAAGCATTGAGTCCGTGCTTTGCTTCTGCGCGTCGTTGAAATCAAAGTAAAAGTACACGACAATTGTTGACGGCTTGCTTCCATGAGAGCTGAAGATGTCGCGAAGGATCGTCGAGGACAGTATCGTCTTCCCAGAACCTGGAATGCCGTAAAGCCACAGGAAAGAGACTGAAGACGTTTTCCACTTCTGGTATTGTTCACTCTCCGTAAGCCAAAGGCCCGTATTCTCCTGGCGTTTACTTAGTGCTTGCTGGTAATTGGAAGATGGATCGGCTGCGGATAGCCATTGCTGTACGGTACGCAACTGTTCTTCTCGACTCTGATAACTGCTGACGCCCTTGATTATTGGGAGCTTCCAATGCTCTTGGATCTCTCGAAGAAGACGCTTGGTGGCCTTTTCCCGCCCCTCACCATAAATAAGGGACATATGAACATCAAAAATACCGAACAACGAATACGCTGCGTCTTCCTCCCGCTTGGTGGTGCGTTTCGCTGCCCATAGCAATCGCTCTTCGATGCTGAAGTTACCTAAAGGGCCTCCTTTAAGAGCGTCAAGAGCGATGCCAGTTATTTCATGAAGAGTCTGCTGCAAAGACAACTTATCGCCTAGAAGTTCGCCTTCTTGGGAAAAGAACTCGACCTTCGTTGGCGCAATTAGTTCTTGCAGTGTCCAGCCTCTCGTGAACCATTTGCTCTTCTTGAAGTCCGGTTTCCATCGGGTCATGCTGTCATCGACAGATGTGGACACATCTGCCATATACACGTAGCATCTGACTGAATTCCGATACCAACGAAACATCGAGTTGATAGCTTCTGACAGCTCTGCACTGCTAGCTTTGTCGATGCAGCAGGTGTCTATCCAGTAATGTTCCAGACCGTGACGAGCGGCTTGTTGACCACAAAATCGGAGCTTGCGATACCCTTCCTTCTCTGTGCCGGTGCCGTCGACCAGGTCTCTAAATGTAACTTCCTCATTATCTGCACCCCAGGTATGCGACAGAATTGCGTAGGGTGGAGGCTCGCCGATATGCTCAGTAAGGCTGATATCGCCATTTTCGCGATGCTGTAGTAGACGCATAGAGCAAATTTTCTTTTGGTGTCATCAGCCTGAGGCATCGATCTATGTCGCAATTGGGTGCGTGATGAAAGAATTAATATGCCGCTGATCTGCTGCAGAAGTCAGCAACCTGAAGTGTGGCCTTCTAAGCAGGCTGGATTGGGGCGGCAGGTGGGGTCCACCATGACGGCAGGGGTACTCCAGCCTCCCGTCCTTTCTCTGCACTGCAGAGTCACATCATCAACGCGTCTGAAATAAGACCGAACGCTCGCCATCAATTTTACACCCCAGTGTCCATGATTGATGGACATTACACCCTTGCAGTCGCGGAATGCCAGACGGCATCGGGCCCCAAAGGCGCAGACAGCCCGCGCAACGAAGCAACCGCCCATGCGACCTTTGCCGACGCCGCAAGACGCGATGCATCATCGACAATGGGCAAGTTAGCTGCAGCCTGTGTCGGCAAAGAAACAATGAATGCACTTTCAAAGAAGAGCCTCCAAGGAGAATGGTCGCTGGTTTGCAAGAAGAGCTTTCTTCTGCACCATCAGTACAGGCCTCTCCATCGCCCCATGACGTACTGAACTCTCAGCAATTCATAGTGGACAATGGAATCATCGCAGCGAATTCAAACCCTACACATGAGGACCAGCATATGTACGTCGGCCACATCGAAGGAAATCCTGCTTCTCAGCGCCCTACATGGAGTGAAGATGCTCTCGGTTTGAATCGCAGCAAGTTTGCAGAACTTTATGGACTTGGTAGTGACATGGAACCCATATTGATGGTATGTTGTATCAACGTACATGGGTAGAAGTCTGCTTACGTTGCACAGCGGCATCGTCCATACGATCCGATCAATAACGAATACTCGCTTCCAACTCACGCCATCCGACTTGTGTCGCCTCAAGACCAAGGGGTGAACTATCCGGTTACCTTTCACATGGTACAGATTTGTATCATTCCCCCAGATGTATCTCGCTAATAACTCAATCAGGTCAGTGATCAAAAGTCTGTAGATTTTTTGTCCAACTACAATCGGGTAGATGATATCGAAACCTGTATTAAGCCGCACGGTGAGAAGCTTCTTCGATTGTTCTGGAGGATGGTACATCCTATATACCCCATTCTCTACAGAGAGGGCTTTATGAACCGATACGAAGGATCATACCGACAAATTGATGCGCCTCTACTCGGAGCGGTCTACCTGATGGCTATTAACTGGTGGCACTATGACCCACAGCTTTCCAATCAAGCGATCGTGGATGTTAACAAGCTGAGAAGAATGACGTTGGACGCCATACAAAGCTCATATCATCAACCTAGACTCTCTTCCATTGAAGCTATGCTGCTATTCCTGCAGTGCAAGCCAGAAGACCCGCTGAATCCAGACCACTCGTTCGCTTGGGGTCTTACGGGCCAAGCTCTGGCAGTAGGAGAAGCTCTAGGATTGCACCTCGATGCAACACGGTGGCTGATCCCAGCATGGGAGCAATCGCTCCGGAAGCGACTTAGCTGGGGTCTGTACATGCAAGATGTCTGGACAGCCTTGGCGCACGGCCGCCCGCTTCATATACACGAGGACGATTGGGCAGTCGAAGATCTTGCTGGGCATGATTTTGTCGAAGATGACTGGACTGTTGAAAGAAACTTCTTTATATGTATGACAAGCCTCACTAGGATACTATACGACATCCTGAAGCAGTTGTACAGCGTGAAGAACAGCACTCTTCAGGACACAATCCAGCTCTACACAAAGGCACAACCAATGCTTGCGGCTCTCGAAGTCTGGCGTGACACCCTCCCGCCTCATCTTGATATGGCTTCTATACCTTCAAGGCAACTCTGCGCCAACGGTAAGGGTAACACGGCCTTTAAAGACGACTACACTGATAACGGGACTAAGGAAACATTCATCTCGCATTTTATGCTGCCAAGATCAGCATCCTTCGGCGCCTCGTGAGATCGACTGCGCTCGCACCACTATGCATCGACGTCGATGTCCTCAGTGCAATCAGACAATTGGCCCACGCCACTACCCAACAGGCCATAGAACTAGTCGCATCATTACGTCTCGAACACTTAGAGGCATTCTGGTTCTTTGCCACGCCATACTTCTTATCCGTGATCGGATCCTTTTGTACGTTGCTGCTCGTCACAAGTTTGACGTCCGCAGAGCGTGATCACTGGCGAGAACGATTGCGCTCCTACTTGTGGGTTCTCAGGGTCGGGAGCAAGTCAAATGAGCCCATGCGGTATGCGGTCAATCGGCTAGAAGGAGCTATCCTTCGTGGACTCGAGCATGCTCTTGCTGTTCCTATCGATGCACCGTCGCCCACCTTGCCCGAAACGCTCTCCTCAAATTTCGAAGCGGATATGAACGGATTTGGTTTCAGTACTTCTGAGATTAATGGTGTTGACATCTCAACCATGGAGCTAGATGCATTCGACTTTCTGAGCAATACGGCTCTCTAATTACATAAAACGCTTTCAGCGGTCCGATGAGCAAACGTAACGCAACGAGAGTTCTTTCAAGGCTACTTCGCCGTCATCAACATACACACCGAGCTCTTTCACTCGTGGGCTGTCATGACGCAATGCTCCGTTGGCTGTATGCTTCACCTGCTCGGTCCGGTGACTGCCCTCTGCATACCTTGTGCACGGAAGGCGATAGCTTAGTGACTTCCCACCGGCAAAGATCTCAAGCACATCAGATCTAACAGCTACAACGATGGAGCCTTCTATTTTCAGCGAGGTGTGTCGAGCAAGCTCTGGGCCGTCGACCTCGCGAGGCAGATGAAGGGCATACTGATCCGCCCAGAAGTCGTCTAGTGGTGGTGGACAGCTCAGCAAGCTCGTATCAAGCAGGCCGTTTTGAGTAGGAGTAAATCTGAGCTGCAAACCTTTGTTGTCTTCATCGGTTCGGAACAGCAATCCAAATGAAGCCGCATCTTGACAGGCGATACCAAACTCGAGCAGATAATCCGACCTGTCACCTAACCGCAGATCGCGTGATATAGTCATGCCGACGCTACTCAAGGTCAATTCTGATGGCAATTCAGAAACTGCCCCGTGGCGGAAATATGCATCGATGAATTCGCGACTGGGTTCCACGATCAAAAGACCATCCTTGTTTGCGGAGATTTCGCGAGGCATGCCCATGTCGCCGCCCCAGGACCACTGCCCATCCAGTTTATCTGCTACCCAACCAAAATATACGCGTCTATTTGGATCACTAGCCTTTACACAAGACTTAGCAGCGTACCATCTTCGGCCATCGAAGCGACCGCCTGAACTTCCGCGAGGTGTTCGGAAAGGACCTCTTGGTGCGTCCGCTACCCGATATACTGTTCCTGAGTCAGGCGCATGAAATCTAGAGTACACAAGGTACCACTTCCCGTTTGGTAGGGAGAAGATTTCTGGACACTCTGGGCAGAACATGTTGTTGGGTGCATAGAACGGCGTTGCTTCTATCGACCACTCGTCGAGGTCCGATGAGGTGAGTAACGCGAAACAGCCTCGCGTCCAATATGGCCCACTTCGAAGCCTAGTGGCTACAATCATCCAATAACAGCTCTCTGGTTCATTCCACGAGACGTGCGCGTCACGGAAGTCAATGTCCTCGAATAGGGACATATCGCCAGAAATCGTTATCGGAGAAGGTATTTTCGTGAACACGGAACCTTGCTTGTCGCTCGACTGGGCATGAAGGATGACTTGCTTCCCATGTTGGCTCAAGTTGTACCCCGTGTAGAAGAGGTGCATGTTGCCATCAGGACCGACGATGGCTGAACCTGTCCATGCTCCGTCTGCATCCGGACTGTCGGGCGATTTGCCCGGATAGAGTGCTTCAACTTCATCTCGTGCCCAGGTTACGAGATCGCGGGATCGTAACCGGGACCAAGTCGAACGGAGCCGAGTTGGATGTCGTACAGTATCCGGAGGAGTGCTCAGATGAAAGATGTGGTATTCATGATCAATGAGAATCGGGATGGCATCGGCGGCCGCCTGAGATTCCGACGGCCTGCTGTAGCGCACTGGAGATGCCTGAGTTGCGGAGGGCATCATACACGCGAGATCGTTGAAAAATATTGTTCAGTGTAGTGATACTGGTGGTAAGTTGGTTCATCTAGGAAAGACCGACACTCTGACAATATCATGTCGACCGGACCTCGAGTAGTCTGTATTGTCGCTTCGTGTCGCCCGGCGTGTTCTGAGCGGGCCGTATTGAGACGGCCGGCCGGCCGGCCATTAACTTAGGGCGTCCCTCTAGCCAATTGTAGGCGACTAACTGCGACATTTGCTCACAAGAGACCTAGTGACTGAGTCGTGCCATGGGGCTCCAGGTTCCGTTTAATGCCTCCGCATTTCGATGTGATGGACATATAAGAAGTCTCACTTCGCTGCATGAACCACTCATTCGGCACTCAAGTGAACTCCGCCTCCTTGAAGGACAATCATGGGCAAGCTCAAATACCCCTACGTCTGGCTTTTCTGCGCTTTTGCCGCGTTAGGTGCCTGTCAATATGGCTATGATGGTATGTTTCCGATTCTGTCAAATGATTGCGATGCTGATTTTCGTTGAACAGGTGTCTACTTCTCTGGCATTCAAGCCATGTCAACCTTCGTTCAGCATTTCGGCACTCGCCAAGCAGATGGAACATATGTGATATCGGCTTCCGATCTCTCGATCATGAGCTCAATGATCAATGTTGGTGAATTGGTGGGCTCCTTGAGTGCTGCACCCCTGAACGACTTCTTTGGCCGGAAGGGGGCGTTCCTCCTGAGCGCGATAACAGCAATCATTGGTACTGTCCTACAAGTCATTACAGACCATGATAAAGGCCTCATTATTGGAGGCCGTATCATTCTTGGTCTAGGCGTCGGTATCTTTTCATCCACGAGTCCGCTATACATTGCAGAGGTTGCGCCAACGGAGATCCGCGGCCCTTTGCTTGGTTGTTGGCAGCTCACACTGTCAGTATCTCAGCTAATAGCTGCTGTCATAAATCGCGGCACCGAGTCTTTGACTACGACTGCTTCTTACCGCATCCCCACCGCCGTTCAGCTCATCTTCCCACTACTCGTATTGGTATTCCTCTACTGGGTACCAGAGTCACCACGTTGGTTATTGCGTCTCTCCAAGGACGAGAAATGCAGCGCTGCACTTCGACTCTTGTACAAGGATGATAAGGCGTATGAACCGGACGCGGACATGATGACCATTCGTGGCAGTCTTTCAGCCGAAGCTGAGCAGTCGGCCGAATCGAGCTGGTCAGGCCTAATCAAGGACCCTGTCGAAAGACGCAAAGTCATTTACAGCGCTGGTGCCCTGGTAGCGCAGCAGATCAACGGCATACAATGGTTTTACTATTTCGGTACTGTGTTCAGTCAAGCCATTGGACTTGAGGATCCTTTCTTGATGAACATCATTGTTTTCACGATTCAGATCGTTACAGTTTTGGCTGCAGTCGTTTGCGCAAACAAGATTCCAAGGCGGCCGTTACTACTAACTACAACGTTGATCATGACGGCCAGTATTTTTATTGTCGGCTGTCTTGGCATTCCTGGTGGTGATGTGAGTTCAACGTTCGGCAAGGTGATCATTAGCTTTGTGATCATCGAGATCACGGCTTTCAACTTCGCGTGGGGACCTCTGGGTTGGACCATCGTAAGTGCTCTCTTGACGATTGAAATCGATTCTAATACTAACGTATTTAGGCTTCTGAAATGGCAGTCGGACGCAATCGCAACAAGATTTACGCCATTGCTGTCGCCAGTTTCTGGATCACAGTGTGGGCGACTGTTTTTACGCTGCCATACCTTTACTACACGGCAAACCTGGGCCCGAAGACGGGATTCGTGTATACTGGCCTATGCTGCATCACGCTAGCATATGTATGGTTCTGTGTCGGTGAAGTCACGGGCAGGAGTATGGAGGAGATCGAGGGCTTCTTCCGAGATGGTATACCAGCAAGACAATGGCGCATGCAGCCAAAGTTAGATGGGAGGCTGCATGGAAATTCGAAAGAAATGCTCGAGGAAAAAGGAGATGCCAAGGGGTGGGAAGACACTGCAAGAGCTTGAGTTTTGCAGTGATATTTTATATGTGTTCAATAACAACACAGTTAAAACATACCTGATCTGTTGATGCGGTTGGTGGGCTGTGGCTTCTGAGGTGGGCGTAAGTTACCGCGGCAGGTGGGGCCTCGCCATGAGATCAGGATTCTCCCGCATCGTGTCACCATTCTCTTTGCTACAACCTCGCTACGACGTATGCTGTCAAACGCGACTCAAGAGAGATGTCATATATTCTTTATGCTAGTCATGCGAGGAGCCACACTTGGTGGCGGAAGCCCGCGCGTTGTCGTGCCCAGACCCATATCGAGCTTTCACGGGCCGTGTTTGCTTGGTATTGAGGCTCCACAAAGGTTCCCATGGCCCGCGGGTCTTGGATCTTGACGACGGAAATACAACAGAGGGAAATCAATGCCAACTCCCACTATTTGCTGCTAAGGATAACTTATTCGACATTGGAAGATGTCTGCGTTAAGACCTTTACATGAATGCGATCATCAGTGAGTTACAGAGTGGCTCATGTGAATGGTGAATTCATGTTACAAAGGACCATCTTTGTTTATACTGCATACACTGCTTCAGGGTTGCGCGAACTCAGGGACTCGGCCAAGACGGGTTGAGTTGCCGAGCTCGAAAGATAGCTTAGCATGCAGGTCCTGAAGCTGCGGAGCGAATCTGATTTTACCCCGTCTGAGACCAACTCATCTTTGAGTGGAGACTGGAGAAGCAAAATTGGGGTGCGGAGTCGACGTGGAGTCGGAGAAATGACCGAAGCTTCCTGATCACGACGCCTATAAGAAGGCACCCGCTTATGCCAGCTTTGATACGCACTATCTCTTCCCTCCTTCATCTTGACCGACACGCTAGATTTTAGCTCAGAATCCACCATGGTAGCTTTCAGCAGGAGATCCAGCTGTAAAGGAAACGATGCGCAAACTTCCTCTGGAAATATCGAGATGGATTCTACTAAACGCCTTTCCAAAGATGCAGCTCATGTTGAAGCTGACGCGTTGAAGACTGAGAAGTTTCTCCCTAGTCCTGAGGAAACTATTGAGGCGCTTGGTATACCAGAATGGAGGGCGTTGGAGAAGCAAGTAGTTAAGCGTCTTGACATAACGCTCATGCCATGTCTCTGGGTGCTTTACTTGTTCAACTATCTCGACAGAGCGTCCATCGCGTAAGACCAGTGGCATATATCAAGACGAGAAAGCGTATTAATATGCGGCAGGCAAGCTCGGCTTAGTAGCCTGGATGAGGATCTGAACCTTGAGAACTATCAGTTCGGTACTGCGGTGTCAATACTTAGTGTTGGGTACGCCTTCCAGTCCAACTGATTCGCTATGGCTATTGACCTCCAATAGCTATGTCCTCGGCCAAATTCCCTCGAACATGATCATTGGAAAGGTCCGACCTAGCCTTTACCTTTGCACGATGGCAATGCTATGGTCTGGCGTTTCCGCAGCCACTTGCGGGGTCAAGAATTACTCTGGGCTCATTGCTGTCCGATTCTTCCTCGGACTTGTCGAAGCTCCATTGTTCCCTGGTGTTAGTGCTCCCGGAACGTGCTTTTTTCATTCTATGAAACAGACTTACTGAATTTCCGTCAGGCAATCTACGTGATGGGCTGCTGGTACACTCGCAAAGAAATGGCGCTTCGATGTGCCATTCTATACACAGGTCAAACCCTTGCTTTCTGCGTGGCTGGATTGATTGCCGCAGCTATCTTCGGCACGTTGGAAGGCGCTCACGGACTAGCGGGCTGGCAATGGCTCTTCATAGTGCTCGCTGTGACTGGTGCCGGGCTTGCTCTGATTGCGCTCTTCGTCCTGCCCGATTATCCCGATTCAACAACTGGCAGTGCGCGCTGGTCCATGACGGAAGATATGCGCAAGGTTGCTGCAGCAAGAATTCTGGCAGATCGCGTTTCAACGTCTGAAGGCAAAGCTGGCGTGCTTCAAGGCCTGAAGTTGAGCGTCTTCGACTACAAGATGTGGTTGCTCGTTGGCATGAACATCGGCATCTCCGCAGCATACGGATTCTCCAACTTCTTCCCCTCTATTGTCCGCGGTTTTGGATACAACAACACGATAACATTGGTATTGACAGCACCTCCATACATCTTCGCTGCCCTCGGTTCACTGGTTAACGCCTGGCACTCCGACAAGACAAAAGAGCGTGGTTACCATTTCGCTGGCCCCATTGCTTTTGGATGCATCGGATATATCATCTGCCTTGCTACCGAAAATCGCAACGCGCGGTATGCTGCATCATTCATCTACGTTGGCGGCATGTATTTCTCGAACCCACTTATCAGTACATGGACCTCTAACACTATGGGACGAACGCCAGAGAAACGGGCTGTGTCTGTCGCAATGGTCAATGTACTGGGTCAGGTTGGGAACATTATTGCACCCTATTTCTTTGTTGAGTCTGACGAGCCTCGTTATCGCTTGGCCTTCATCTTGATGATGGTCATGGCCATGATTGCTTGTATAAGTGCAATGGGTCTTAAGTTATATCTGTATCGGGCTAACAAGAGGCTTTATCGCAAAGCTACCCAGGATGGGCATGCGTACCAACCGTACGTTCTCTAGGATTACTCATGTGGCAGAAGTTCATCGCCACTTCGAAGTAGGTGAACTTAGCCCAGGTTTGTGTACATCGGTTACAAACTTAAGGACGCGGTGCAAGCGAAGGATGTCATCTATTGAGCAAGGCTGTTCAAATACCGCAGGATTGTCAAAAATCTTGTCAAAGCCCCGCTATGTTTGAGCGTCGAGCTGAGTTGAGACTTGTTCTTTCTTTTCAGACGTCCGATGTGGCCGAAATTGTTTGTTCGCCGCTAAAGTCGACAATAATAATGGAAACATCACTACACGGAAGTATCGAGCTAATGCTGAGCTTGAGGCGGCTCATGATGTCACAACGACCATTGATTGGCTAGCTGTACGCGAAACATCTCCGCTCAGTTCAAGTCCTCTTCGTTCCCTATCCAACACCGGCCGATGCCAAAATTGAAAGCAGCTCTTTCATTTCCGGCCTAGTATGTCTGTACAGAGCTCTGAAAATATGATAAATAAGAAATGAGTTGCCTTCGGCAGATTTTCCTTCACCGCGCATCATTTAATCTCCTCCACCTATACCTTCATCCATAGGCACGGCGTGTCATATTGTATAGTTCCTGAAGCATACAATCGTTATGAAGTTCGCAGGTATCGGGACAATACTCATGATACTACCTTCTGTGGCAGCTGTGAGAACCGCGGTTATCTATCGTGGATCTAAAGCTTGCGACGACTGTTCTGAGAGTGTCGGCAGACTACTCAAAAACTCTCCATTCCACTTTGATGTCACGTATGCTGGACCGGAAGAACCAGTGGATCTAAGCCCTGAGCTCCTGTCTAATGCTGACATCTATGCATACCCTGGCGGACCAGGTAAGTCTTCCTGCACGTGGTGTGAAAGGGAGTGATCTGGAGGGACTAAGACCTATTTTGCAGATGTCGACGAAGCTTGGGACGATCTCCAAAAGCATGCAAAGACTATCAGAGACTTTGTCCATGGCGGCGGCCGATACATGGGTTTTTGTCTCGGGGCGTACTTAGCTGGAAAATCGGCGCTAAATCTCATGCCCAGCGGAGTCAATATCGTATCTGAGATAGAGAGGGACAATGCACAGGTTGGAAACGACAAAGACACCACGATTCAGGTAGATTGGAAATTCAACACGAGCACTAGCCGTCCGAAGCTAGAGAAGGGTAGATGGGTGTACTTTCAAGAGGGTGCTACAATGCTAGGCTTCAAAGCCTCCGATCCCCACGTTATTGCCCGATACTCTGCCAATCAGGATGTCGCTGCCTCAGTTACACCGTATGGTAAGGGTTTCATTGGTCTTGTCGGCCCACATCCGGAGGCCTATGAGCTGTGGTGTAAGTGTCTCTTCGCAGCCTTTTCATGCAGACTACCATAGCTAACCACCGTTGAAGATGAGAGCGCAAAGATCAAGAATCCTGAAGGAATGCGGACTGACATTGGGTACGATTTCGTTAGAGCGACCGTTGATGGGATTCGAGCTGGCAACGGCAAGATAGGTTCTTAAAGACCCAATACGTAACCGGTCTTAGATCTCATGGCTGAAGCGGCAGCACAAGGGAGCGGCCCGAGCGCGCTCGAAGCTTCCACTGCTGGGAGGATGTCTTCACTCCAGCGTTTGTCCTACGATCTGTAGGAGGTTCTTGCTCATGACATAGCCTTTGATCTATTACAGGTTGCATGTAGCTTCACATATACATCCAATTATGATTTGACGAATATTTACTGCCGTGTCAGCCTCTGTACGCATCCTTGGGAGGCAAGGCAAAACATCAAGATTCATGTATGCCACATCCTCTTGAAGCAGACAAATAGTGGCTAGACAGACGTTAGTTCCAATAGATCCTGGAGCGTCAATACCGTAAGCCATTTAGTCGTTAGTAAGCATACATCAAATGTACAACGGTTAGCCGCGATGTGCACTAAAATTTTATTAACGAATGTTCTGGATTGCAACTATCTAAAAGTAGGGCGATGCAAAATCGCTAAAAGATAGCCGCATTCACGGAGTACATTTGCTTCCGCACAAGACTGGCCAACACGCAGAACAGTCAGGGTCTGGCTCCGGATCATCCTTGTGCTTCTTGCAATCTGCAGCTTTGTATTCTACGATACGCTCATAGACCAAATGCTCTGGTCCATTGTCTTTTGCACAATCGCAAGTGTCTCCTTCAGATGTTTCGCCGCATTCTCTGTGATAATACTCAAGGCCCTTCGGATCGTCGACCAATGCAACCACGTATATGCGCTCTCGTGTATCGGCATCGAACTCTTGGTAAAGCACCATGTTTCCGAAGGGTTTGTTGATGATGGAAAATGAGTCTTTGCCATCATAAGCGGACTGAAGACTTTCAAGGGCGGTTCGGCCGATTTGGATCTCGGGGTGCGCTGATAGGAAATCATCCAGCTTCGGAATTAAGCCATCCGGCTGGCGACTTGGTGTTGCAGCCATCCTGGCGTTTGGCTATTTGGCTTAGATCAAGGCTCCAGTCAAGAAAGAGAATAGTTTTAGGATTATCTCGCGAGTATGAATTTGAAGAAGGTGGTGGGTCAGATGAGGAGTAGCTCAAGAAAGGAAGGCACCATGCGATGCTAAATGCTTTTTGCTTGCGTCTTCAAGTCTGAAGATTTCTCTGCAGCCTGTGTTCAAACGCGTAGTGCTCCTGCTTCAGAACGCGAATTTATGTAGCCAGATGATTCAGAATGAGTTGTAGCACCACCGACAGGCTGCAGGGGCAATAGTTCTGAATTGAGACATATCAACTTCAGACAGACCAAACTCCTCTAAGAGATTTACAGTCTTGACAACTCTAGGGCCAAAAACAAAGGCAGGAAGTTGTCATGCTTACGGCCGGTCGTGCACTACTCTGTATGCGGCGAATTGTGGACCTGCGCGTATAGGAGGCCAATCACACACCAAGCTGCTCTGTGATGCACCGCCTCTAGTGGTCAGTGCACCGGAGGCCGCGGACATTCCCCCTTCCCTTACGACACACCGTCTCTCACTGTGATCATCGCGTACACTCTACCAACCGGCTTAAAGATCTCCTCTCTTTATCCACACGATGCATAACGCAGAGGAATCATCGGCCGCACGGAGGAGAGCTTTCTCCCACAAGACTCGCACAGGCTGCATCACATGGTAAGTTAATAACGTGGCTCGGCGCATCTCTGTGGCAGTTTGACTGATCGGATCAGCAAGAAAAGAAGAAAGAAATGCGACGAACAAAAGCCCATGTGCCAAAGATGCACGTCAGGCGGGTTTGTCTGCGACGGCTACACATCTGTGCCTCCCAAGAAATGGGAAGTCTCGTGTTTGCCTATACTGGCAGCGAAATCAAATCGGCTTGTTTGCCCCTCACGAGGACCCTTGCTCGTCAATCTGCCAGGGTCGTTGTTGGTCCCAGGGGATCCTATGGAAGCTTACTACTATACCCACTTCTTTACGAACACAATCCACGATTTGGAGATTTCGGAATCACTGAACAGAATTTTCTGGAAGAAGAAGTTCCAGAGCCCTAGCCAAAACGTGTTGTGTATAAGGCATGCAGTCATGGCTCTGGGCGCCGTCCATTGGCAATTCACAACGTGCGATCACAAGAGACCATCAGATATTGATAACTTTACCCTGCGGCACTACAATGAAGCCATCTCCGATCTGCTACACAACCGAGATTCCACAAACGAGTCAGCGAGTAATCTGGTCACTATCCTTACATGTTGCATTCTATTCGCTCTTCTCGAGAGCTTGCGTGGCAACTTCAGCGAGGCGATTCGGCATATCAAGTCCGGGACGGAGCTTATCGCGAACTACAAACCCAGCATTTATCTACCTAGTCATGATTTCGAGGATCTGGCAGCCATGTTTCATGCCATCAGCGGCCAAGTTGGCCTTTTCTCCGAAGACCGCATATTTGCAGACGTTAGGCAATTCATAGCCCCGAAGAAGAAGCACCCTGGCAGGCTTCGGAATCTCGTCGAAGCCGAAGATGTGATGAACAGTTTCGACGATGACATCGCTCATATCTCGTGGGACTTGGACCACGATTGGGAGGATGATAATGCCGAGTGCTGTAAGCAATGGGACACCCTGCGACAACGCCTGGAAACATGGGACCATCAATTCTTGACTATTGTGAAGAAGCTCATGGACTCTGGTGAATATTCCAAACACTTCGAAAGGATTGCCAATCTGAAGATACAACACAAACTCTGGGAATTGCTACTGGATGGACCAGAAAGCTCAGTCGACTTTAAATGTAGCGAATCGCCCACAGAGAGCTCCGTCGAATTCGAATGTAGAGAACCACCCACCGCGATACTTGACGCTGAGGAATGCAACCTGCTTCTCGACGACCTCGAATGCCTATGGAACAATTCAAGACGACCACTTTACGGACTTAAGACCGACCTTACTATGGCCTTGTTTCAGTTCTATGTTTTCTGCATTGACGACTCAGTACGGCGAAGGATAATATGTATGCTACGCTCGCGGAGAAGAAGGGAGATTCTATGGGATAGTTTAGAGCTGGCAGACTTCCTCGAGAGGGACCTGGCTCGTCGCGCATGTGGTATCCAAAAGGACAGATGGCCGGACATAGGCCCGTCTCCAGATGACAGCGCATTGATTGTATTCAAGACTTAGATCCTGCACGCAACTACTTCTAGGCATTTCGTTATGAGCATTTACTGCAATTCCATGTATGCGATGTGCTAGGAGGCTGTAACATGTTTCTATTGTACTTCAGTGCTAAACATTCGGGTAGGCAAATCCTACATGTCACCACATCTATACCAGAAGTACATACCCGAATGCTATTCATCAATGTCCCAAAGCTTCTTGGCATTGGAGACAAAGACTTCCTCCTTCAAACCAGCCTCATCCGTCCATTGCAGACACCTCTCGACGAAAGGCTTTACATCGAGGCCATCGAATCGTGTATGTGGCCAGTCCGATGCGAAGACGAGCCTGTCTCCTGCGATCTTCAATAGCTCACGTGCAAGAGGCTCGATACCCTCCATGTTTGGATCTTCATCAAACCGGTACACTCCAGAAAACTTGAGCCAGACATTCCCGCTACGTAGCAAATCCACAAGCGACTGAAAGCCGGTCAACTCGTATGGATTGAGAGGGTTCGTGCGGTCCGCCAGCGACGGAAGTTTCGGTGCACCAAAATGCGCAAGACACAGTCGCACACTAATATCTTTCGCAGCGCGTTCAAGGACTGGAATATCTTCCATACCAATGAAAAGTTCCAAGACCCATTCGAGAGGTTTGATGGCCTTCGCATAGCGTTGAAGGACATCACGTAGAGACTGCTCCGTGAACTTGGTGTCGTTCGATTTGAGATTCAAGCGCACGCCACGAACACCTAGCTCATGCCACTCCCGGAGAGTCGACCTCTCAATCGTGTCAGGATCAAAGCCTACAACGCCTCTACCGTTGCAAGGTCCAATGGCCTTCAGAGCGTCGAGCATGCAAGAATTGTCGTTGCCATAAATGGAGGGCTGGACAAGGACAATGTTCGACATTCCGATCGTCGCTTCAAACTTCATGGCATGCTGAAGGCTGTGTAATGATGGTGTGTAGGCAGCTTCCGGGGCCAAAGGGTATGTGGGATCTGTTACATGCATATGGCTATCCCAAGCATTTGCCGGCATGCGCTGCTGAAGAGTGCGTTTCGCGGAAGACATGGCGAGCTCCTGTATAGCTCTCAGATACGACGACTGAAAGTAGGACTGAGTGGAGCTTAGAAAATGTATGAGTCAGTAACCTGGTAACAAGGGTGAAGGAAAGAACTGATATAGACTCTGGAAAATGTCTAGGTGATGACCGTGCTATGGATTAGCAAAGTCGCTAACGCTTACCGGAACGATGGGCGAGGTATGAAAGCAGTGTAAGAAATGTCTCTCAATGCAATGCGGCTTCTATATGCATTCATGGGTGGGTCGTTCTATCGGTGTATCGCGGAAAAGTGCTCACAGATCCAGGCTGCCTGGCTACCGGATAAGCAGGCTTTGCGGGGCAATGAAAATAAGGCAACACAGGCGGAGCCAAAAAGTCGACAATCTACAGGCATCAAAAGTTCCCTGTTATGGATGCGGGTTAGAAGCAAATGTGGAAACCCGTATCGTGATGGCTGTAACGCTGATGTTGTGCGAGAGGTCTCCATCAGCTCTCGGAAGTTGTCCGACGCTAAATTCGCCGCTAGGTATCTCCACACCCGGGGTATTATTTACCGGACCATGTGCGGATGTTATTCAAGATCTATGCTTTCCACAAGTTTGTTTCGTCTGTCTGCGTCTAGGGTCATTCGGGCATTGCAGGATTGCGTTCTGTTAACACCACTTACATGTAAACGAATCCTCATCGTGCTAATCGATCTTCTCACGAACATGCTCCTGTAGTCTACTCCACACTTCTTGTGATCTGCGTCCGGGTACATGCTTGAGAGGAAGCAGCAAGTGCTTTTACTTTTCGAAGGAGATGTGTCTTTGTCGGTTGGCGCAATGTGTCTCACAAATATCAGGAATAGAGGTCAAATCAGGGTAAAAAGCAACGAATGAAGTAATTTAGCAATAGCATATATTCGTAAAGACTGGAGACGATCACTGAGGAGGTAGCGATAGTTCTAGGTGGCTCTATATATTTGCCGGGTTAGTCAAGTGTATGTAGCTACCAATGTAATCGACTGTGGCGTAGTCTGACAGTAAACAATTGTAGAACATACATGATTTTTCCACTGCGTTGTGAAGGTCGCATTGTCAGCCAGAGTTAAGCAGAATCAATGACCCAATAAAGAGCCATAGGCAGAAGACTAGTGACTAGAGTTGAACATCAAGCAAGAGCTCGGTGTGCGGCAGAAGCCCGCCTGCCCGCAGCTTCGCCTGATGGTGATATGCAATATAGACCAGATCGCCAGAACTTGGTCGCTCTCCTGCAATAGGGCTAATCAATCTGAAGATGACATTGCACAAGACCTTGGAGTAACCTGGCAAGTTAGCATCATGCGCGTAAGACATCTGAGCAAAGCTACGAGACGGTCTCTCTTCCAAGCGGGAAAGGCACAACAGTACCACTCCGATCTGATAGATGTCAGTAGCTTCTGTCGGCAATGCAGTCTCTGGAGGATCGTAGCTGAGATCGACACAAGGAAGATCGCGTACCTTCAAATTATGCCGAGTCCACTCTGACTGAGCCACACCACAGCCCCAATCACCAAGCTTGATTGTGTAGGGGTAGCGGTCTCTTAGCTCACGGCCACTGGAATGAATGAAGATGTTGTGCAAGATCACGTCCCGATGGGTGATACTGTCCCAAGACTTACCTGATGTGGGACCTTTGTGGCAGTATTGCACTGCCCGGGCGAGACTGATCAGTACTTGCCAGATGAAAAGTTCCGGCAACCACTGTCCGTTGTCTCTGTACAGGCGTACTATATCGCCAAGTGTCTTCTTGTCGCAGAACTCCGTCACCATGAAAGGCGTATCGTGGCGATGGTTCCCTTTGTCAGCATCACGCAGCTCAACGATATTGTGATGCTTCAGCTGTGCTTGCACATCGATCTCGCGCCGAGCATATTGAGGGTCGAGTGCCTCAGTTGGTAGCAACTTCATGATGCCATTACGCTCACCAGATTTGTCGTGCTCATCTTTGACCAGGTAGATACCGCAATTGAAGGACCCTTCAACTTCGGCCATGGCAGAAATGATACTCCAACGGCCACCGATCAGCTTACCGACTTCAAACCTGCCAGCATTACGAGTGCGAGCATAAGTTTTGTCCAGCATATGACGAGCGTATTCCTGCCCGCTTGGCGGAAGAGCAAAGTAGTACTCACCACGCTTTACTTCTTGTAAAGACATGTAAGCAGCAAGAGCGTTCAGACCAGGGTACTCCCGAGGGTCATACTCAAACCAAGCCGGGAAGTCCTTTTGAGCCAGAAAAGCTTTAAAGTGGCCTTGATGCGCCGATTTTGGGTCCGCGTTATTGTCCAAGCACCAGTTTTCAAACTCGATCTCCTGCAGACGCGACTGCTCGTCGGCCTTGTGAAGTCCTTTGAGTTCGTCGTGCTCGTTTAGCTCCTTCTCGATGGGACATACGCATTGCTCGCCTAGATTCACCTGATACGCAGTGTTCGCTTCTTGTTGAATGAGATCACTAACTGCCTGCTGTAGCTCCAGATCCACAAGTGCTTCCCGCAGCTCAGTTACCTTGTCGTCTACAGTCACACCCGACAATTTGCACAATTGCGCAAAGGCATCTGTGTTTGAGTAGCCCAATATGCTGGCAAGATCCTGAATGCAAGCGTCATATGAAGAGGCCATTCTGGACGTTGAAAGACTCGGTGACGAGTCGAGTGTTAGACTGAGTACGTTTGAGCCGGCAAACGATGCAAAGTGATGATCTCGTCACTGAATCTTTTCTGAACGTCCTGGAGTTGAATAGATAGGAAGCATACGCTTGACGTTTATACAAATCATAAGGTCTGAATTCAACAATGCTAGTCAACATTGTATGAAGGTTGACACTGAGCAATACAGTGATTATCAGTAACGCGGTGTGTCGAGTCGGAGTGCACAACGCTGAGCACGTTGTAGAGGCCATTCTGCGCGTTCGATGTTTCCATGACAACAAAACCGTCGTGAAAAGCTTTGTCTTGGTTGTGGAACGCATGCGTCGTCGTCATTGGTAGGTTGATCGATGCGGCCGAACTTCCAAGGTCCTGAAGTTTCTGGCAAGCCCCAGCCCCACCTTGGGAGGTCGGCAAGCACCTGGGCATGCCCATGCTTGCCGCGCCATGTGACCAATGTTCTCCAAGGTTGACTCGAGCAAAATCACCGAGCAACAGCTCACATCGATACTGTAAACGATAGCAGTATAATAAGGGCTTGTTTGGTTGCTCCGTTTCAAGTAGCCGTTTAGTCCAAATTAGACTCCGTTTTGGAAATTTTTGGAGATAGAGATGAGATAGGGCTCGTGTTTCGTAAAACGGCGTGGTACCGTTTTGTTAGCGCTGCTACTAAGATCTTAACTTTTGCGTACCCCTGGCCGCAAAAGCTAACAACGCCTAGTTAAAAAATAGATGCAGCTTTAGAGAGGCGTGCAAGTCGCTTCTCTTAACTCTTCTCTCTACTTAGAATATTTGCTTTCTATTTCTATATAGTATTATACAGAATAGAAATTATTGTTGTTCTTCTGTACACAGGCGTTGAAAATGGAGCAACCAAACAGGCCTTTAGGCGCTGGTTACTAGTTATGCCACGAACTCTGTCTGGCAGCTGTTAATAAGCACCTACATAGATAATAATCTACACCTATATAAGCTACATTAAGCCCGAATCAGATAGCAGCTAAGTATTAGCAGCCTATCTAGCTGAGCCTAGCGTAATATACTCTAGCTAGCAAATTTGTATAGTAAAGTATGCGTTAGTAAGCTCTAAGAGAGCTTAGTAGAATATTTTAGAGTAAAATAGTATAATTGCGTTTATATTTTAGCGTTATTTATAGAGTAAATATTTATTATTTAGTATTATTCTTTATAAAAGTTTAACCTACCTGCGTATCTATATGCGCAGCTAAGTATATATTACTTAAAGCTCTTATTATTAGGCTGCTCTTAGCTTACTATTTGCCTATAGTAATTAGGTAGCAACCTAGCAGGTAGAGAGCCTAGATAATATGCCTAAGAAAGCTAATAAGGCTAGTATTGCGCGTATACGTAAGACGCGCTATATATAGTAAATATAGGTAGATAATAACTATTTAGAAGCTAGAGCAGTAGCTCTAGAGCTTTTATATATTCCTACAACAGCGTAGCGTTTAGCAGCTAAACTAACTGCCTATTATATAGCTAATTATATAGTAGATAGAGTAGATAAGGCAACGCTACGCGCGTTAGTAGAGATATTAGATAGAGAATAGAGAGCTATATAGTAGCTACTATAATTAGATAGTAAGCTATAAGCTAGTGCGCTTATTAGAATGCGTTTAGCTACTAAATATATAGAGATAAGGCTAGAGTTATTGCCTACGTTGCTATTCTTTATAGTAGAATAGTAAGCATAGTAGCACTTATATTATTCTTATCTAGATACTTAAATAAGCTAGAGTTATAATAATTGCCTTACTTACTACTACTAGCAATATAATAATAAGGTTCTATACGCTAGGATTGCTCTATATAAGGCTTAAGAAGTCGCAGAGCTACTAATATTATAGGCGCCTAGCTATAATTAACTTACTAATATAGGTTAAAATTAGAGCTTTGTAATAACTTAGATAAGAGCTCTAGCTCTATTATCTAGTAGTAATAAGGCAGCCTAAGTAATTATAAGTAGATATCTTAGCAAGCTTTTAGAGTATAGCTATTCTTACTCTATTAATAACGTAGCTTAGCCTTTGCATAGAGGTAAGTTTTAGCTATAATTATAAGTGCGTAGCAAGTAATTCTGCTTATAATAGCAGCAAAAATTAGATTTTAGCAGTTCTATCTAACTGCTTAGTTAGCTTAAATTTTAACATAGTTATTATGCGTAATATGCTCCTTATAGAAGCTTTTAAGGCGTTAAAATAGCTATAGAATATTAGCTTCTAAGCTATTTAGCTACTTCTTAATTATCTTATAAGCGCTCTTAGCCTTAGAGGTTACTAGTAAGCTAAAGTAAGCATATTAATTAACCTAATAGTCTATAAGCTTATCTTAATAGAGACTAAACTAGTGCCTATTTAGATACTCTGCAGTATTAAAGAAGAGCTTTCTAATAGCAGTAAGATTGCTATTAAACTTAGAGACTATTTAGAAACGTAAGGTAGCATAGTAGAGCTCTATAAAGGCCTTAGTAGAGTTATTATCTATCTAGAGCTTACTCTTATAATAACGCCTAAAAGCTAAGGTTATAGATAGAGAACTACTCTCTCTAATATAGCTAAGAATATTCTTATTTATATGCTACTAGCATATAGTAATATTAGAGTTATTAAAGACCTTATTTAATACGTTAATATAAGCTCTATTATTATTAATAACCTAGAGGCATATTATAATCTTCTTATGCTTAAACAAAGCCTTAAGATGCTCTAAAATCTAGAAAAACGCACTCTTATTCTTCCTTTTTATTAGAGTAACTCTAAGGTAGATAGTATAATTATTACTATTTAAGCTAATAATATTAAGTAAAGAGAGATTATAGCAGTTCGTTTTAAAGGTGTAATTAAGAAGAATAATATCTAGTAACTTCTTAAAGATCTTAAGGTATTATAGAGTAACGAAAATAAAGTATTTAAGATAGCTATTATTAGCAGGCTTATAACTATTACAAAGTTTAGTATTATGCTAAGGCGTTTTAAGCAGATGCTAAGGCGTTCTAAGTAACTTAAAACTTAATATTATAGAATTAGCTAATAAGAGCATCTAGATAGCGTATAGGCTAGAACTTTAAAAGAAACTCTAGAACTTATAGGTGCTATTACTTAGTAGCCTCTATCTTCTTCTCTACTAGCTCTATCTTATTTTATATACTTAATTACTATTAGAGATAATAATAATACTTATTTCTAACGTTCTAGCGCGTCTAAAGAGCGCTAAGAAATTACTTTTTAATTAATAGTAAGCTCTATTTTGCGCTATATACTATCTT
The DNA here is from genome assembly GCF_000146915.1 of Parastagonospora nodorum SN15. NCBI lineage: Eukaryota > Fungi > Ascomycota > Dothideomycetes > Pleosporales > Phaeosphaeriaceae > Parastagonospora > Parastagonospora nodorum. Next base: position 144,851 of record NW_001884550.1, on the reverse strand, counting down.
AAAGATTTCTAAAAGTTTTACTAATATCTTAGAACTGCGCGTTACTCTACGCTAATAAGTAACTATAAGCTTACTTATCTCTAGAGAGTAATTATATATAATTAATTTATAATCTTTATAATATAGTACTCTCTATCGTAACTTCTTAAGATTTATATAGTTCTCTATAATAACATATAACCTCTAAGAATACTTACATTTTATAGAAGCTACTTCTATCTACTTTCTCTTCTTACCTAGCTTATTAGATGCTTGCTTAAATAAGCAGCTGCAAGCAAATAGCTGCTAATAGCGTCTACTGCAGCTCTATTTTTACTGCTTATATAAGATACTATAGGCATCTCTCTAGGCTATAACTGCCTTAATAGCAGCGTTATAGCTATTATATAATAGCTCTAGCAGCAGTAAGTAGTTATAAAGAGTATAAGATGCGTTATTCTAAAGGTTATTAACGTTAATATTAATATTGTTAGCAGTAGCCTAGTATATATAATAGTAAGAAATAGCATCCTATTAATAACTAGTTATATGCGTCTCTGCGCTAACAATAACCTTAGTTTCTGCCTTATTCTTATCTTTATCTTTATCTAAGTTACTCTTAAGTAAGTTAAGGCTAGCAATAGATGCTAGTATTACTAGACGTAATAGCAGCTCTATATTAGAGTTCTAGAGATTTTTAAGCTATAGCAATAGTATATAAGACAGCAAATACAGCGTAACTAGAGGCAATAATAATATAATAAAGAGATAATATAGTATAGTAAAAGAGCAAAAAATAATAGTAATAGCGCTGCGCATTATAGTATTATAGCTTAAGAAGCTACTTAACGCAATATAACTTTCTAGCTATTAACGCTAAACTTAGAATATTTACCTAAGAGTAAAATACCTTCTATAAGTAGCTTAAAACTCTCTATAGACTATTCTCTATACTAATTAGGTAATATTAAGTTAAGCGGCAGCTTAGCTACTAGGCCCCCCAGTAAGCGAGCCTTATGTGAGTGTAGATTATTATCTATGTGGGTGCTCATTAACAGCTGCCACTCTGTCTGTGCACCAATGGGCCCTTGGCCTTTGACCAAATTTGCTTCCCGAGCATCGTAGGGAGCTCGAGACTCAAGGGCTTCTCTCGTGCGGTACCACAGTGGCAATTTTGAATAAAGGACCGAATCTAGTTGGGACATATTCTGGACATATTCTGCCCGAATCGACAGGTAATACCGAACGAAAGAATCTTGCAAGCACTAGTGAGACCGCTAGGGCTTGGCATTGAATGCGCCAAAACCTTTACAGCAAGACGAAAAGTACATTAATCTAATTTTAACACTTGCAGGTAGAGCATGGTCGAGCTAGGCAAACTATAGATGCTTTGAGAGAAGTTTATAATTGCGGTGTGCTGCGCTGCTGTTGTAGCTCTAGGTACATGAGGACCTCGCGGTGTTCACGGATCCCACGGATGCTGGGGCTTGCTCGGGCTTGTTGTAGCGGAATCGGACCATCGGTATATCGATACCAAGGAATCTACCAACACTCCCTGCGGTAGTGGGCTGAGAACAGCCAATAAGACACAGCTTCACGCTACGGCACCTGTTGGTCTCATCAACTCTCGTCTGCTTAATTACATATGCAGGATGTTTCACCATGCACAGACGTAGGTTACGTCAACACCGCCCTACACCGCGAAGGTGTATGCTCAAGATTCCGAAGTACCAGGGGAGACCCTAAGACTTATCCTGGAGATATAAAACAGCCGCTCGCTCTCGCCGTTGGTGGCCATCTTTGAATGCCTTTACTCACAAAACTCGACAACACAATCTACCTGCAAACGCTACCATGAAGTTTTTCGCCATCATCTCTGCGCTCTGCGCTTCTTCTCTCGCACTTGACATCCTACAAGTGGACGGAACTATCAGCCACATCGAAGACACCAGCCTTATTCCCCGACAATTCGGGCAATGCTGCGAAAACAACTTTGTTCCGCCCTGCCTCTGCCCAACAAAGTGTGCGAGCTCATGCAGTGTAAGTTCAAGAGAAAGCCGAATGCGAGTTGATACAATATTGATGTTGCTGTATAGCGCGCTTGCTGCTGATCTAGTTCCGGTACCTAAGTTAGGTGTTTAACATCCGACTCCTGTCCACACGTAGTATTTCACTCCGCGATCGCTTCCACTTAGCACGTCAAGGGCTCTTTGCACGAGCTTGGTATTTATAGTCAGCTATCAACTGTGCATAAATTTCTGTACCTTGCCACATCCGTCAGGATTGATGGTTTAACGTCTATGTACACCTCCGTCAGGACGAAACACGCCTGGCATCAATGCAATTTCTAGCCCTACAACACCAGCAGAACGAAAAGAACAAAAACCCCACTCACAGGATGGCAGATACAACATATATCTAATATTACAAACCTTTTGCTTAATTCTATCGAGGCGTTGTGTTGCTCCTGCAGTTGTAGCTACGCGAGGTGGTAAACTATCTTTGGTTCCGAACTCCGTGACAAGGCGTGTTGTGTTGCAAGTTTAGTATGTGGTGATGATATGACCTAGCTAGGTATTCCAGTCTGCCATATTGCTTGACGCGAATACACAGACAAACCTCAATCAGGCGCGACACCTGCCTTCGAAGGTTATTTCGTACGGCTTGTTGAGGACTTGTTTCGAGTCTAATCTGATTCTCGCGGGTCACTCTGAAGCGACATCGCTAGAGTTGCCGAACATGTTCGCGTTCCGAATACCCGAACGTTTCAACCTTCCGGAGCCTCATCCCTGTGTCAATCCTCGTACTGCAATCTAACGCCTCATCGTTTATACAGGCTGACCATGCAGCAGCGCTTCACTCTCAGATGGTTCATGCTTTTCTCCTTTCGTCTTACTCTTAATCACCGAGTCTTCTTTCTGACATTCTCATTCCTTTGACATGCTGACGTATGATCAAAACGTATGGGACTTCACGAGATCACGGTGACCGACTCGGCGACGAAAAAATGCAGTCCAAGTCCTTCCCAAGCTGTGACCCGGCTCATTCGCAGATTCCGCAAGCAAACAGGAGACCACTTTGATGATCGAGAACGAGAATGTAATGGGCCAACATTTCTTCACAACCTCCTACCGATCCTGGAGCCTTTCCTCTTGCTGAATCCCAGATTTATGTATATCGAAGACCGCATCCTTGGGCGACAACACGCACCTCGCGAAGGAGTCTCGCGCAAAATACCATCAAGCTTAGACGAGCTGAAGACGTGGGTGGAAGGAAAGCCCACACCATGCGACTGCGACAAGTGTGCTCCATGGCTATATGAAATTGGCCAGAATAGCGCACACGGCGCAATACAGTGCGACATCGATGGCCGGCGTGCAAAGTCAAGTCGTTTCTCACAGCCGCATCTTACATCATCCTACCCGCTACCAAAGCTCAATCTGCGCCTCTATGGAGACTATGAAGCGATGCGGCTCGTCCGGCATCACGTCGCTTGGCTGGACAAAACATATGCACACAACACCGCAGACAAGGCCAGCCTCGATGTATTCAGACTCCGCAGCCTTGTACACTCCTGGAACCCCAACCTGACCGGACAGGACATGCGCTCTAGCGCATCTAGCACACAAATGCTGCAACTCGTCAAAATCCTGAATAAGGTCTTCTTCTTCGGCGCTATCCCTTCACATCGTCAAAGCATCTCATCAGGCTTTGCATGGCTCCCCGACACGGAAAAGACATGCTTCGGCATCGGGACTTTCAACCCCATCATCGGCACACAGGTCCTACTCCACCCAAAACTCTACCGACACCACGGCGACCTAGACGACCTCGACGTGCGCTGGCGAAACCGCCTCGGCACCATACTGCACGAGCTATGCCACGCATTCCTGAAAGCATATACATGCAGATCGTGCCCGACGCACGATTCATGCATCGGCCCGAGAGGCCACGGTCGCGCATGGCAGATCCTAGCCGCGAAGATGGAAGAAGTGGCGACGAAACTGTTAGGCGTATTCGTGGATTTCGGCCGGTATCCATCGCTGCTACACGATTTAGAAGGGAATGGAAAGCTGCCGAGTAAGCATGACTTGGACGTGCTGAGGTTTGGCACGAGGTGGCTGGTCTGAGGAAGCGAACACCACGATGGGAAATTTGTCCGAGCTAGCTCAACCACCCTTCCATCGCTATGGCGAAGGCAGCGCAGCAATAGGGTCTGCGTTGATCTCGTCTCCGGCCCTCGCAACGGCGCCTTGATACCTTGTGTGCACGCCAACCTGTTTCAGCCGTGCTTGATAGGGGCCTCTTCCAGGGAAAAGGTTTGATAGGCGACCCTGCTCGGTCGTCGCTTGGTCGTGTCTGCGTACATGTTGAAACTTCCAGCAAACACGTACCTGTTGCGACATATCTGACTCATGGTCTGTAGGCTCAAGGCGGGTTGCGAGGGAGGCGAATGGGTTGGTCTGGGCTCAGCACGGGTTCGTTTGAGCAGGAGAAACTGTAGGAACGTGTGCTGCGCCTAGCAAGAATAAAAAGTAGTGGAGTCAGACGGGGGAAGATAATTAATAGTGGTGCTGAAGAACTTGGTACTTAGGGTCCAAGCCTAAGCATCGCTACCAATAACCAATTAATCTGTAATTTCCAAAATGATCTACAAACCATTGGCATCTGCCTTCTCATGGTGTTCCCTAATGTTCTTGTCCTCATCCTGTGCGAGTATGCCGCCCCTACCCACTCCGGCTTCGGCACCGGTCACCGAGCTTCTTCTCCTTTCTGTTTCTCTCGCCGCCTCTGTATCTTCATAGTCGACCAATAGTTCTCCCTTCTTGCCATATCTATGGGGCAACTCATGTGCAATCTTGACAACACTGAAGACACGTGTTGTCTTGTGGAATATCTCATCCATCTCCTCCAGACTGCGACCAGCGGTCTCAGGGAAGAAGAAGTACACTGACGGCACCATGGCGAGATTAATTACGGCGAAGATGATGTAGGTCTGGTAGCCGATGCTGGCGAACGCGACCGGCGTTACCATTACAACCATAAAATTGAAAGCCCAGTTCGCTGTAGTCGCGATGGCGTTTGCTGGCGCGCGAATGCTCAATGGTGTAATCTCGGCGGGGTAGAGCCATGTCATGCCCAGCCATCCGATGGCGAAAAACGAGTTGAACACAAAGAGGAAGACCGTGGCAGCGAGACCCATGCTGGAGCTGCCGATCGAACTTGTGGTGCCAGCGAGGACGGCCATGGACATGGCCATGCCGGCCGCGCCGAATAACATCAGTGGGCGACGACCGAATTTCTCAATGGTGAAGATGGCGATCCAAGATGCCATCCAGTATTCAGTTCCGTTGCAGGCGGACAGAAGTCGACTGAGGAAAGGCGAGAGACCGATACTGTTCTCGAAGATGGTCGCGCTGTAATACGTGACAAGATTAATACCGGAGATCTGCTGGAACATCTGATTGACATAAGCCAAGACAGTGCGATGGAAGTTGCGATTCCGGTTCATCTTGAAGCACTCCCTGAATCCGCCCTTGGACATCTCAAATACGACGTCCTTGACAGCTTGGAATTCTGCCTTGATCTTCTTGTCCTCGCGAGATGCGTTGCTCAAAGCGGCAAGTACGTCCAAAGCCTCATCGTCGCGGCCCTTTAGAATGAGCCATCGAGGCGACTCTGGAAGACCGGGAATGGCAATGAGGATGAAGACGGCGAGGATGATCTGGAATGCGATTGGGAATCGCCAAGCGATACTGCTGGGCTCGAGGAAAGAAAAGCCCAGATCTATCCAGTAGCTTAGCATCACGCCGAAGACAATCAATGAGCCTTCAATCATGACCATTTGGCCTCTGCGATGGGGTTTCGAGGTTTCTGACTGCCACGTGGGTACTGTACTCGTGTTCATGCCGTTTCCAAAGCCTGTGATCCATCGCCCAACAATCAGTTGTGCGAGGCCGAAAGAAGCAGTTTGCAAGATAGCACCAATGATCATAATGACCGAGCCGATGAAGATTGTGCGTTTGCGTCCGAGAATGTTGCCTAGCCAGATGGTGGCTACCGCGCCGAAGAAGCATCCGAGAGTATATGCGCCGACAGTGATGGCTTGGATAGTTGCTACATGGCTTGGACTGCTCCCAGGAGGTGGATTAACGGTGTCAATTTCGGGAAAGTATTTGAGGAAAGATCCTAGGGTCAAGAGACCGCCCATGACACCCTGATCTGGAAGATGTCAGTCCTCGGATAATTTCTTCAGAGTTTTGGAAAGTACTCACCATATCCAAAAAGCGCGAAATCCGTACCAGCTACAACAGCAATAGCAATATTCAGCCCCGTGCCCGTGAGCCCGTAGAACTTCTTCATCTTGAAAACCAGACGCTTGCGTTCGTCGATTCTAACCTCGGCGTATGTGTGACCAGCTCTTCCTCACCACGTTCGAATCAGACTCAGAAGGATAATACACATACAAGACTTTCCAAGGCAAAACGCTGCGATGCTTGAGCTTATGAAGAGCCACTACACAATGTTCCTGATGAAACGCTATCCCCACAAAGACGCCTAGCGCCACCTCCAATGCCACGGCAAGCATCATTTCCATGGCCCCAAGTCGCGCGATGACGTTGAGCGCCTTCAGCCGCCTGTAGAGATCAGCACGTCGCGCACCCCGTGGGGAAAAGCGTGCGGAGACGGAAAACCGCATCGCAGCGCACGACTCGCCATCGATTGGTCGGTTTCTGATGAATACCCGTTGCTTGCGTAGCGGGTTGCTTCTTTGGGCAGTCCCGGCGCAGTGATGAAGGCTGGGGTGTGGGGATGGGGCACCGTGACGAGGCGAGGGAAGCTCGCTAAGCTTTTAGTCGCGGAAATGGTCCTCGTGCTCGGCAGAGATGGGGAATTGATGGCGAGCGGGTTGCCGGTTGGGGTATGGCGAGCGTGCAAGGGGCTTGAGTCCAACGCTTTGGGTGACATTGACATGCTGCAGTAGTGGTAGTTGACAACGGGCATGTCAGGCACGAGATCATATGTCTTTGAAGTGGATCCCACGGCCAGTGCTTAGCATCTAGCAGGCCTTCTGGAGAGTCTTGAAAAATGTGGAGTCGCAAGAAATGATACCCAGGCAGATTTTAGTGAGGAGCGAAAGAGGAGATGAACATCAGTACGCAGTGTATATACGAAAGATGAATCACGAACACAATTATGCAGCTATTGTCGAACAATACACAAAGCTTACAGGCTTCATAACACTACACATATTTCAACTCCAACCACCCCTGTTATATCTATAACACTGTTCGCCTCAACACTTCCCACTGCCTTGTTACTACAACCCAACATGCCGAGACCGTTGCATCTTCTCCTCCTCCGCTCCTTCCAAACCTTACACCCACCGTCTGCACTACTCCCAAACCCTCGTATACCACAAGCTGGTGAGTAAGATATGGCTTCGGATTGTCCCGCTGCGGATTCCACACATCAGCATCGTCATGAGAAGTATGCAGAGCAGGTTCAGCCAACGTATCTGTGATTAAAGGTTGTAAAAGAATATAATTTTTCTCTGGAGAAGTAGCGAGGTTGTCTCCAAAGACATTCGGAGATGTATCAGGTAAGGTGTCAGCTTGAGCTGCATCATGTTCATTCGTGCGACCAAGAGGTCGTCAACGACATTTGGGAATGATGTAGGAGAAGACGGGATTGTGGTGAGCAAATCTGTGTGGTAGATGTCTGGAGTGCAGGAGCGAAGAGTGTCCAGCTACCCGGGATCAGTAGTATGCTATGCAAAATGCCTAAGCTCAGCGGCCTACAGCTCACACTATTTCTTCTGCACATAGGTATTTGGGGAAGCGTAGTCGAGCATTCTGTATGGAGTTTTCACGGCAAGAAAATCATGAAAAGCAGGATATGTATGCGTGAAACATGAGACATTGTGAAGAACAGGAAACTTTGAGAACGTGCGAGATGTCTTACAATGTCTTGCAAGTTCTTTGACGGTTATGCTAGTAAGTAGCAGAGTGCCGCGCATGTAACTTTTGTAGCCTGTCTGTCTAGTGCGCTGTCATATGAAGCCAAAAATGGAACGCCGATGCTGTCAATAATATGCTGAAGGGTATCATATACGCATAGCCTCTCTCGTAGCAGGCTCCCTCTCGATTTCGTATTCGATGTTGCGTTTGGGGCCCTTGGAGTCTTTGGAGGGCTTCTTCTTGGGCTTGGGAGGGGGTCCAGCTGGTCGCTTGCGCTTGAGGTTAGCGAGAGTCTTCTTGAGCGCCTCGGTGTCTTCATCAGCAGATTCGTCGTCTTCGGCTTCGCTGGCGCTGGCGTCGTCGCTCTCATCATCGTCGCCTGAGCCTTCGTCTGGGCTCTGTCCGCCGACCCAGTCCTCAAAGTCTTCCATCTCGTCGTCGGTCTCGCCCTCAATGTCGCTCACGTACTCGACTTCGCCCACGCCGTTCTCCGTCTCGTGCTCATACTCGTTCTCCTCGTCCTCTTCTTCCATACCGTCATCGAGGTCCTCGTCTCGCTCGACTTGACCCTCCTTCTCGAGACCGCGCATGACTCGCTTCCACACATTCGGCTCGACGTTGAGCGGGCGATCTCCATACGCACCAGAGCGAAGACGGTCGATGAGAACTCGTTCAATCGCACGCTCGACCTTGGCAGCAGCCAGCGCCTTCCTCTCTCGGCCCTCCTCGCGCCTTCGCACCTTGGGCGCCAGTCTCGGTACCAGTCGCTCACCCAGGCGCTCTTCTTCCTTTGCCAGTTTGCGGATGCGAATGTTGACCTGAGTCAGCCTCGTCAAACGCTGCTTGTTCTTGTGGATAAGGGAATTTTGGGAAATATGCAACGTGTTCGTCGACTAGTTCGAGCGCCTTGGTGTAGTTGGCTTGAAAGGCTTTATGCGCTCCCCACGCATTTTGAGCAGTGAGGATCGCTCGATCGCTTTTGATGTAGGAGGTAGAGACTTCCCGGTGGCGGGATCGGGATCGGATGGTGGCATATCGCAGAGTTGGCAAGCGGACAGGACTGTTTGCTGCAAAAACCAGAGACATTGTGCTCGTTGCGACAGAAGGTCTGGTCCTTGGTGGTCTTGAGTTTGAAACTGCAAAAGTCGGTGCCAATGATGGACCACACGAGATCGTCTGCGGATTCTTAGCATTCAGTGTTTCATACGATATCACGTGCGACTCATACCTGAAGCCATGGCGTATGTTTTTACTTGTGGGCAGCGTTGGTTGTTGTCGGCGGGCGACGGGTGGCTTCCAGAAATTATTTTGGCAGCCAAGACTTCGAGGGTGGGTCCAGTCGCTAGGGCCATTTGCGGAGAAGCAACACCAGCGAACCACGACTCTGCCAATTGCACCCCACCATGTGACAATCTTCTTGCTCTCGGGATGAGAGCTTTCACTACGTCTTTCAGATGCAATTACCGCTTTACGCAGCCTAGATCGCTTGACCCTTCGTTGTGCCGCTTTTCTGTGCCCATTGGAGCCAAACGGGTGTTTCCTGTGTTTCCTCACCATGGCCCGCACTACCTCATCCAGCAGCCCTTGAGCCTGCTCCAGCATCGGCCATATCACGTTACCAGTCTCAGTCATGATGAACCCACAATATATGCTCTGTCGACTGCATCCGGAAAGGCTGCTATAGCCGTCATTAGGATATCTGGCTCAGCATGTAGACAGGTACACCTAACGTAGCTCTAACTATGCGACTCCACTGAACGCATGACAGATCTATAAAGGGCTGTGTCCCTCGACTCCTCTCCCAAAGCCGCGATATGCGACGCTTCGCAAGCTGTATAGCCCTCATCAATCGCCTTTGCCCGCTACTCTCCTCGATTCCGGTGCACTTGTCCTACACTTTCCCGCACCGAACACTGTCACTGGCGAAGATGTGCTCGAGCTGCACGTGCATGGCGGGCCGGCCATTGTTCGCGCAGTACTAGCAGCAATACCACGAAGTGCATCAGCTGGCGAAAGTCGGACAAGGTCTACACCTTCAATTCGCTACGCCGAACCTGGAGAGTTCACACGGCGCGCATTCGCCAACAATCGCATGGATTTGCCTCAAATCGAGTCGCTCGGCGAGACACTATCCGCATCTACTGAGCAGCAGCGCAAGTTATCTGTGCGCGGCACGACGTCGTCGCTAGCTGTTCGGTATGAGCACTGGCGGCAGCTTCTGCTTGCGGCGCGGGGGGAATTGGAGGCCTTGATCGACTTCTCCGAGGACCAGCACTTCGATGAATCACCTGCCATATTATGCGCCTCTGTCGCCGAACAGGTCCGAGCCTTGCGCACCCAAATGGAGGCACACGTTGCGAATGCCGTACGCGGAGAGTTGCTGCGGAACGGCATAAGCGTGGCACTCCTTGGAGCGCCGAATGCCGGAAAGAGCAGCCTGCTCAACCGTATCGTCGGTAGAGACGCGGCAATCGTCTCCCAAGAAGCCGGAACCACACGAGATGTTGTCGAAGTCGGCGTTGATTTGGGCGGGTGGCTTGTGAAGATTGGGGACATGGCTGGCTTGCGCAGAGCTGGTCTTGTAGGAGCAGAGGCTGTTGGTGCAGTTGAGCAAGAAGGCATCAAGCGGGCCAAGCAGCGTGCGCTCGAGTCGGATGTTCTGATCGTCGTTCAAGACGCCACAGCCGAGACGGATCCCGAAGTTATGGAGACGGCCAAGAAGTGTGTAGATCTTGGTGTCAACGTTGTCGTCGCCATCAACAAGATTGACCAACTCGACAACGTCGCTTTTCTAGAGCACACATGGGCAATGCGAATGCAGTCCGAACTGGGCATCTCATCTGATCGAGTCACCTTCATCTCTTGCAAGGCATCCGCAGCAGCAACGTCATCAGATCCTGGCCACATCCAGAGTTTCCTGACCACCCTTCTCGACGTCTTCAAAAGCATGACTGCCGCACTAGTGCCAGAGTCGGACCCCGACCCCGGACTTTGGCAAGAGTCCCTTGGCGCAACCGAGCGTCAACGTCTCTTACTCTCCGAATGTCTCGGCCACCTGGAGACCTTCTTAACGACCGTTGACCCACATTTGCTGGCGTCAGAGCCTTCTCCTACCGACCCGAACGATGAGATAGATATAGTTGTGGCTGCCGAATCACTGCGCTCGGCTGCCGAAGCACTGGCTCGGATTACCGGCCGTGGAGAGGGCGGCGACGTTGAAGAAGTTCTAGGTGTCGTATTTGAGAAGTAAGTCACATGCCTGTTCCGTTTTCTGATTTGTCGTTCGCTTGCGCTTCGATCTTCTACCCTGTCGACAAGGCGTACTGCGCCATGACCACTACCATCACAACCACCAATCTTTCCGCCCCATTTCATCAACCCATTTCATCAACGCACAGCCATGGCCCACAAGCCACTTTTACTGGAACCGTGTGACCGTTCGCAAATCGATAAGTGCGCAGGGCAAGCATAGCCCGGGGTCGTGAATATGGAATCCCTCCTTGCCCGTCTCACGTTATACCACGTTGACCTCTCGCTTCCCCCTGCCACCTTCTAGAAGCTTTGCGATGGGCATTCCAAATTACTGATCTAACGTGCTTGCTGCAGGTTCTGTGTAGGGAAATGAGATCATAACCGTTGTTTTCGAATCGAGCATACGCAATGGCCACGTTTGCGCATACGCATGCGCTCGGGCTCGGGAAGGATCATGACAGGGGTGCGCTATTTTGCTGCTGCGCTATTTTGCTACTTGGGGCTGAAATGTGACAATGCAAAGTGATATGTGGGATAGACCGATCGAGCAGTTTTGGATTCAAAGATACCGACCAGGGTATTAAGTGGCTATGGAGTGAGGAAAACATGCTACTGGATCAACCAGCGCAGATGCAGACGGAGTAAGATGGATGCAAAAGCAGAGAGATTGAAGATTTGAGATGTGGCCAAATAAAGCGAATGTGAATTTCCAAAAGGAAAGCTCCGATAGACAAGGAAGAAACAGAAAGACGCCCCCCAAAACTCCAAACAGGTTCCAAGCTCTATAAAAAACGTGCCGTTTCCGTTTCCGTTTACCGTATGCCCATTTCCCGTTGCCTGGCCCAGCTCAATGAAGAGCCGCTATTCCCGGCCGGTTTCCCATTCTACTAAAAAAAAAAGCAAACCCCTCGACGCCGATGAAATATGCAGAACAAAAAAAGCGCGCCGATATCCCTATGCCCCGAATTCGTGTTCCATCATACATGTCTAGATACCGCAGGTGAGACTCCATCGCTGTGCTGTGCTATGCTGTGCTAAAAGGAAGAAGGGAAGATGGTGATACAAAAGGATAAAGAAACGTTGGTACAGAAGGTGTGCGTAGAGATACATGGCCGAAGCCCAAAAGGTGATGCTATTGCGGGAAGTTTGTCCGCCAGCGCTCGGTGCGTTGCTTGCGCTGCGTTCGGGATGTTGGCCGGGGCCGGTGATGGTGTTTAGTCGTTGATGGAGCAGCCATCGTGGCTGTTATAGAGGTGAAGAAGGCGAATGTGTTGATGGTGGTGGCGGCGTGCGGGAGCAGCCGCTGGCTTAGTTGTATCCGCCTCGACCCATGGTGATGGTTGTATTGGTATTGGGGATGCGGAGGTGTAGATTGCTTCTTCGCCTAGCTGATGGGTGGTGTTTCTGATGATATAGATCTGATGTGAGGTGGTGTTGCTTGGTAGTTCGAGCGCTTTAGTTGTAACCGCCGCGACCTTCCATTTGGATTGTTTGATATATGATTGAAGTTGATTGTAGTGGCGAAGTGATAGTAAATCGAGGATGTAGTGGCAACGGAACGGTTGTAGTGAAAGCCGACGGAGTATGCTGATTTGCAAGCGATGGAAGACTGAAGAAGAGGATGACTGAAGTGATGCCTGAACTCAACGGGATATCGACTCGACTTATATGAAACAACAGAGATGTACAGGCCAAGAAAGGGACGCTTGAAGAAGGCGGATGGTTTACGTTTTCGTTGTGAGTGTGACTATTCTCTGCCTGCCGCCAGGCATCCAAAGTCTTTATACGCACTGTTCACTTACACCTTCACCAGCAAACCATAGCGCCGGGAATGGCTGCAAGCCCACGCAGCCCTGGTCCTGGTCAAGGCTTCTAGTCATCGCAGCCTGCAATGGCGCACTGCGCAGCATATGGCGAGTGACGCGATGGAATGGGTGGTAGACCAGAATAAGTTTCAGGGTCTGTGTGTCAGTGCTGAGGGCGTGGCACATGGATGAGCCGCAGTGCACGGTTGCGACGCTAGGGGCCAGCCGCGCTGCGCTGATTAGGGATTAAGGACGCAACCTTGAAGTCGACCCGCGGCTGGTATTGCGAGAGCTTGCGATTGGGTGGTGGAGCCGTTGAGCAAAAGGTATTGCAGGTCTCATGGACTCGAAAAAAAGTGGAAAGAGGAGCGTCGCAGAAGATGCGCACTTCACCAGAGAGGTTTGCCTGCCTGCCTCCTCTCAATCTGCATCTGGAGTCCTCCTCTCCCCCAGGACACGTCTTCATTCCCACGTCGGATACGCATTGCGACGATGAACGGCGTGGGGAGATCAGGCAGGAATCCTTCTTCGACAAGCGCTGCAGGACCTGCTATTGGCGGGTGAAAATAATAATGTGCGACACAGTCATACAGCATCATCACGAGCATGTGCATCGGTCTCCTCAACCCACGAATAGCGGACCTGCGCAATGCAGCAGGGATTGTTACACACTCGACTGCTTCGGCAACCCGCTGGTGAGATGCCGCTTCCGATGAGGCGACGGCACAGCCATTGATTGTCGGTACTGAGCTCGACAATTCTGGGAAGTGTACAGCACAATATCAATTATCGCGGTCGCACAGCAATGCGATCTATGACGATCTTGCGTAGCAGTCGCCAAATGGAGGACGATCCGTGGCCACGAGCACTGCTGTGCCTGCGCGTTGCCTCAGGCCATGTGCGAACTACGCTCGGGACGTTACAGCACAGTGTTCCAAGAGGGAGGCCGCCGCATGGCTTGAAACACCCGCAGCTCGGCGAATCATAGTCCCAAAGGACCTTTTTCGTAGTTCGACTACGCTGGGGAACACAGCGCAGGGCGGAGCGTTGAGCCACACACCCGCTCCCCATTGTCGAACTCCACTCCAGAGCGCCACGCCGTTGGTGCCTGAATGCTGGAATCAGCCGTTGAGAGTACTGCCATCCCACATACAGAATTAGCCGTTGAGGCGAGTAGCATGCCAGATACAGGATTCGCCGACTTGTGCTGCATGCCTCTGACGGATCGGAGGCCATCCGCGAAGTTCAGCGCACATGGTCCAGCTGTGGTCCACTCAGTGCGATTATGCGCAGTACCAATAACTGTGACGGGCGTAGTTCCCGCTGCCAGAACACGAGCCCGGAGCCGAGGAGCAGTGCCCTTACATGTGCATCGCCCGTAGTCCTGCACTGCTGGGAATACAGACTATCAAGGTGCTAGAGAACCGCCTTTTTGATCATTGTTGACCGGGCAGCGAATGAGTAATGCGCACAGCAATTTCGTGGAGGCAGTTCGTACAATTGCGACTGCGACTTGCGGGCGAAATTTAGTTCACTATACCTGGTTCGTGCACACCTGCTTCAGCTGAACCCAATTGACTGTTCGGACAGCGACCTACGCCCAGACGCCCAATTTCACGTTATAGCCATGACACGCCAATCAGCAAAATGCTCGCTTTACTATCTGCAGGCAGGGCTCTTGAAACATGTCCAATACATCTTGCAGATGTGCTCACGTTGCATGTTCCCACATGGGTCGACTTGGTACCGGAATTGAGCCACGTTCGTGCTACAGATGCAGAAGGATGCCCATGAGCTCCAATGCCTGCATTCGTACACCGTCCACCCGATGACATGGAAATGGAATTTTTCCAGGTGCACAACATCAGATGCACCCCTGAACTATATCGAGGATCGGGACAACCAGCACTGCCGACAGCGGCATTAGGAAGTCGGGTCCAGCAGCGATACTGCCTTGGAGGCAGACCTCTCTCAACATGTCCCTGTCGGTTCTCGTGAACTATTGGGTCCGGAAATACTCGCTCCAATAGCAGTGTGACCTCGCTTCGCTTCCACGGCGGCCACGTCAACTTTCACAATGCGCTCTCTCTAGATACCGGTAGCTCACACTCGCATTCCGACAAATCGCCATTATCAATTCGAAGCACTCGCGCTGCAGACCCGACACTGAGGCTACTCCACTCACACCATCTGCGCACCTGCAGGAACACACTTCGCGCATCGCAGCATCATCAGCAGCTCTGCATGTGGCCCCAAAAATAGGCACTGCCCCGATCCCATCGTAGCGTGCCCTAGTCGCGTTAAGCGCGTTTTCGCGCCCATAGGGCTGACTGCGCCGCACGTTTCAGGTTCCAGTGTCAGCCATTGTCCGCAACAGGTTAAATACATGCATAAGACAAAGATGGGATTGGAGGAAAGAAGGCTGCTGACTTTGCGTAATAATAGCCTCTCGATCATGCAGGTGCTCGATGAGGTGCATTTTACGGGCATTTCAAGTCTGCAAATGGGTTATTTTGGGGCCATGGGAGACTACTGCATTCGGCAGCGGGATAGGCTTGGAAATCTAATGTCCACGGCGCCCTTTTCCCATTTCCAAGCAGTGCCGCCATTTATGCTCTCGAGAACCTTCTCGCAGGCACCGATGTTGCATCGCTCTCTCGCCGTCGACCATTTCACAAGACTCGGGCGTAGAGGATCCGGCCACAGCCTCATCAAGTAGTTACCTCAATAACAAGGCTCCAGCACGTTTCCTCGCCGAACATGTGTTCACTCGCTTAGGCTGGCTGCAGTTCAGACGAGGGATGACGCATTGTCGAACCCGTAGACTGGGCTCGTGGGACGTTGCAGTATCGGCGCCACCCGTGGCGTTTACGAAACATTGCCTTTCGAGGTTGGAGCATTGCGAGAACGTCAAAGGGACGCGAGATGGTTGTGGAATATCTTACGAGCTTCGGACGGAGGCGACGAAAGGCAAAGATAGGTACAACGTCTCCAGTCGGCGACAATTCAGGCGACTATCCATTCTTTTTTCTTTTTGCGCGATCACGAGGAACGTCACCAGGTTACACATAGCTCTGCTCAATGTGCGTCTCAATATTAAGCACGTTCGCTCAGACGAGCAATCCAGCGCGAGGTAGATGCACCACACTACAGCAAACAAGCTGAGATGCCCTATTGCTACTTACAACCACTTGCGACATTCACACCTCCCCATTCTCCTAGTCCCCTGCATTGAAACTTGAAACCGCGCACACTATTCATTTCTCAATCAGGATGATTGGCATTCCTCGGCGGCCCCGACGGAGCCTCACACCTGTAAGGCTGAATGATCCACACAACCCCTTGCTTGAAACGATGAAACGCGGAGACGTATTCCCAGCACTGCCCGACTGATGGAGCTATCTTCCGCGCGAAGAAAACAAAACAAGACCTATGCGAGACACTTGAGAGAAGTCAAGACAGCAAAGGAAAGTAGCAGCAGTAATCATTTTCACTTTGAGAAGAGAGAAAAAAGATCAATCAGTGCTAGCAAGAATTCAAACTCACGCTGCTTGATGGTCAAAAAACAATTCGTCTCGTTCTGAGGAACATGGGGGAGAATAAGATAACCGTTCATACAACCAGCTTACTTACTAGAGAGGAATAAATAATTTTTAATTTGGATGGAATATACAGGGCGGTTGTGAGAGTTGCGACTCAATGATTTTTAAGAGTGTGTGCGGGCGAGGAGGAGTCTCATGCTAATGAGCGGGGAAAAATTGCGATAAATTCTATGACGGCTAACAAGTTTTGGACTGATTGACGATAGAAGGCAGACGTGTGAGCATGAGGTGGTTGAGCTGTAGTTTGAAGATATGTAAGGCGTGTGGCGCGTGAAGAGTCATACCGGTCAAACCCAAGTACACGGGTGCACGAATAGAGATTTCAGACTCATGATCGTGCTGCGACGGAGTCAAGACACATATGCAGCCACACCAGGCTGCCACGCAAACACCCACAACGCCCACAGCAAAATTGCCAAGCTCACCACATCCCCCCCAAAGCCGCAGCGGCACAGCGCATTCCCAGAGGCAGCGCACAAACATGTCTCCAGTCATCCCGAACCGCACCGTCTCTCGTCAACCTTTTCGGCCCGTCCCTCCATCCTCCCGACCGCACAGTCACTAGAGCACTGGTATTGTCTCAGAGTGTAAATCCGGTAAGCTACCAGAGTGTCTCAGCGCAACCACCGCCTAGCGGACGGGGCGCCACTGACTGAGCCACGTTAAGGCGTGCCGGGGCGACTCATTGCTTGGCCGGACATGGGCATCGGTGAAGTAGATATGTGGGCGTGGCTCGGGGTTAGGGAAGCTGTGCTTCGCTTTTTGCTATGTGTTACGTGAACTGCGCAGTGGCAAAATGTATGTGGATTGTATTTTGCTACGTGGTCTCATAGGTGGTATCTAGATCGTTATTCGTGAGTGGCCCCGCTGCACGTTATGCGCTGTAAGAGCTGACGTAGTACTGCTAGCACATTAGCAAGGCAGATTTAGAGAAACCGAGGGGATATGTACCGTCAATACCGACTCCTCTTCGCTATGTTCGCTAGGTAAGTAAACGTATAGGATCAGCGCATGTTCATTGATGAAACCTGCTGCCGGTTAGTCTCTCGTACATTGGAATGTATCGCATCGACTCACAAGCAACGACCCTCCCGCCCAATCTCCCGACACTCATCACCTTCCCCCAATCTCTTCCATCAATCCTCACCATCGCCCATCCCTCTTCGCTCCTTCCATCCGCACTTCCCACTAGCTTCATGCGCTCACTCGGATGCACTGCAATGCCATCCTCCCCGCCCTCGACCTGATTAGGGTCCAGATCCGGATTGTTCAGATCCGTCCAGACGCTGCTGATGTTCATCGCATCGGTACGAATGCTCATTTTCAAGCAGCCGTGCATATTCGCCGCCAACTCCAGCCGCGTCTTTGTCGTCTTCCCATCGCCGAGTGCAATCTTGGTGAAGCGGTCGGATATAGATTTGAGTTGCATGAGCGGAGGCAGCATGATGTGTACGTCTGGTTCCCTGGTTTGGGGCTCGTGTAGACTAGCTACGACATCGGGTGCGAGCACGCGCACGGGGATTTCCTGCGTCACGATGGTATCGCGGTTGCCGCCGAAGTCCTGTTCGAAAGAGGGGTCGAAGCCATCGTCGTTGTTCGTGGCGGTGGGGATAGCGCTATGCGAGTTTGAAGATGTGGTCGTGACGATTGTGAGGGCGAGGACAGGCAGGTTGTCTTTCTTAGTAAGCCGTATATTTGCAGATGTAGCGTTGACAGCGGATTTGAGGGCGCGATTCAAGGCTACCAAGGGCACTTCGAGATTTATGACGTTGTTGGCGGCGGATTGGACGCTGATGGTTTCGAAGATGGCGTCCTGTGTAGCGTGTTAGGCTGGTTGAAGTTCAGATGGACTGGCGGCCTTACAATGTGAAGAACACTAAGTCATGTCAGAGTGGAGGACAAGTCATGGTATGGGGCACGTGAACTCACGCCCACACTTGCGTGCCTTGCTCGGGGATAATGGTAAAGCATACTTGCTCTTCGCTGAGCTTCACCCAAGCGAGGGGGCCTAGCGAATTCAGGGATGCGGTGAGCTCTGCATTATGTCAGCAGATATCGAAGAAGAATATGGGATAGGTGCGTACTCGTGAAGGTATTGATACTCTGTATCGATGCCTTAAAGCGCATCTTGTCTTTCGCTGCACAGAGTTTGTTGCGACGCGTCGGAGGATTCGTGGGGAAGGCGCGTCCGAGCTAGCGACGTCATCGGAGGTCGGCAGCTCATCATCTTCACCTCACGCCCAGTTCATCTGATCGCACATGAAAGGACACCGGTCAACATCCTCAAACCTCGTCTTGCATCGCATAGTCCAACACAGCACGATCAAGAAGCTGCTACTAACGGCATTCATATAGTGTAGAAAGGTCTGATATCACAGTTGAAGCCCATTGCGGTACATTGCGATGCATCATGTCTCGTCTCATTTGGTTACATTTAAATATGCGACTTTAGACGATTATATCTACGCCTGCCTCTTAACGGAGATGCCTGTGCTCGAAATCGTTGTGCTGGTGTACATCTAGTGGCAGTGAGCAGACAATATTCGCCAGGGTTTTCATACTTCGTACTGACCTGGCCACTAGTACCCTGAATCTCGTATCGACCTGCACCGGAAATTGGAACTGAAACCCCGCTCTTCGTTGTTGCCGTGCATGCCGTGAAAGACACAGTGCCAAAGTTGGGTGTCTGCACCAGCTGCCCAGGAATTACCTGATATGCCTGAACGAACCAGTTGGCTGCAAGCGCTGTGAGCTCAGCTGAGTCTACACCAGCTGGTGCAGATAGCGACTGCGTTGTTTTCTTGTTCTGAGTCGTGTTCTCCACGGTTACGGTACCGCTGGCGTCAGCCGTTGTGATGGTCACGGTGATCGAATTACCGCTTGTAATCGGGACTGCCGTCGTTGTGTCTGCTGCTGGACCGGGCCAATATGCCGAGAAGCTCTGAAGTGTGCTATTGTAGGTTATGCCGCCACCCAGCACGTAATTTTGTTGTAGCGAGTCGCCAATCCCGACCCATATGGAGAGTCTGTTCGTACCGGAAAGGTTCGGGACGATAAAAGTACCGGCGATGGTCCTAAATGGATCTCCCTCAGGAGCCTTCAGCACCCCGCCTCCTCGGTTGAGATCGAATGCAGCTGATGCAGCAGACACGAAGCCCGCAAGCGTAGCAAAAGAGATCATTTTCATTGTCGACGTGGGAAGGCGACCGTAGTCAAATAGAAGTCGGCTATGTGCGTGAGTTCACTGAAAGCGGGAATGTCTCTGGACACCCAAGAAGATATACCACAAACCCTTTTGATGTACGTTGAATGTATGTAAACGCGCTGATGAAACAACAGAGTGCAGATTGCACCAAGAGATGTATACCCGGTTATCAACGTTACTTACGCGTTGAAATCTCTATTCCACGTTCTTCTGCCCAGGAAATCATCATATCGACCGGCTGCACTCATATACATGGCCCTTTGCCCGGATTTGCGCATCCTGTCCATCAAATGCCTATCCCTTGGAAGCCATCGTGTTGGCCAATCACCGTGCAACGCATTTTTCTAGCTCTTCGAGCAACTTTAGGCGGATATATGCATGATCAGATGCAAAGACCCCACACAATTTAAGCAAATGGATTTCGGATGCTTCCCCACGACTTGGCATTGTGGCGGAGATTCCGACATGGTGTTAGTTCAACACTACCTGGACAGCTTTGCGTAAATGCACCTCGCACGAACCAATAGGGTTCTTACCACATATTGTTATGAGGTCGGAGATTACCTGGTTGATGCCCATGAGCATAACTGCCGGACGACAGTCAAGGATTTCAATCTTCAACAAGTGTCGCGGACCACAAGCACCAAGCCCTCAAGGGGTCGACGAGTATTTCTGCATATACCAAAGGGTCATCAAGGCTAGCTGAAATGATGCCGAGATACCATCGCGCACCAAAACGGGCGATAGAGTGCCCTTATTCTCATGACTCTCATTTTAAAACGGGCGTTAGTGCATTTCGTCCTCGTAGCAATGACAGCTGATCGACGAAACCACTCGAGGATAAATTGCGTGCGGGCGGATCTGGTGGATGCATCCAAAGTAAGTCAACAACAGGGCTACGATCAATCTGCTTTGAAGATCCAGGGAAAGTGCCCAGAAATTCCAAACCCAAACCAAGGATTGGAACTCTACCTCTTTATCGGCATGGTTTCACAACATTCGATCCACCCTTTTATAGCGCCAATCAAGACATGGGCGTGTCTTTGTATAAGACTCTAGAAGTCGTATGATGCTTCTTCTGGATCTTCTTTGCCCCAAGACATACAGCCACAGGCAACATGAGGATTCTTACCGTGACAGTCATTACGCTGCTTGCGCCTTCAAATGCTTTGCTGCGCTTCCCTTGTGCGCAACTCGTCATTGACCGCCTTGATCCTCTCGTAACACCGGGTCAAGCCCCATCACCACATCTTCACCAAATTTTAGGAGGTGTAAGAGATGACAGGACCCTGAGCGAAAGCAAGCAACTAACAGTATCGTAGAACTCCTTTAACATCACGATGGACCCAGAAAAAGATATGCCTGGCGAATCTACGTGCACATCATGCCAATTCAGCGAAGATTTCTCTGTACGTCAGATACCACAACATTTCACCGTGTTCAAATAGCTGATGGTCGTCAGAATTACTGGACTGCTGTGCTGTAAGGCTTACGAATATATCGATATGTACATAGGCTATCATGACTGACCTCTCACTAGCTACTTCAAGGCAAAGAACGGAACATATAAGCGTGTACCTCAAATTCCCAACAGCGGCTTCACGGGTGTCAATGGCGGTATGACTGTCTACTATATGCAAGACGGTTTGTATAACTTTCAACAGACCTCAAAAGTTCAAGCATTTCAGCCCGTGAGTCAAGTCACTGTCCACGCAACTGAACTATTCACCGCGTTCTTACAAAATACAAGGGCTTTCGCATGTTCGTTGGCGATGTCAACGCCCGTACCCAAGCCGAAGCTGAGCGCTTCCGGCAACTTACGTTTACCTGCCTGGACAACATCAATACCCGTGATCCTCAAACCTTGGATTTCCCTACCAAACCGTGTGCGGCCGGCATTATGACGGCTGTTCGCTTTCCTACCTGTTGGGACGGTAAGAACCTTGACTCACCCGATCACATGGCGCACATGTCATACCCTGAGTTTGGTAGCTTCGAATCCGGCGGTCCATGTCCAGCATCACATCCTGTGCGCATGGGTCAGCTGTTCTACGAAGTCATTTGGGACACAACCCAATTCAATAACAAAGATGATTGGCCGAGCGATGGGTCTCAGCCTTTTGTGTGGAGTTTTGGTGACGGGTGAGTGTAGTCCAATCATGACAGCGTAAGGACCGCTAACCTGTCGTACAGCACTGGTTACGCAAACCACGGTGACTACCTGTTCGGATGGAAAGACGACGCCCTGCAACGCGCGCTTGATAACCCGTGCTATATTGATTGCCCAACATTGAAGACACAGGACGCGGCTGCAATGAACAAATGCACAGTTGACCGTGTCGTGAAGGAGGAAATCGATGCCTGTAAGTAGGGATATTCCGTTAACATACCTTCCCACTGACCCCTCTAGGGGTGACTGAGCTTCCAGGAGGATATCAGGCTCAATACAGGAAGTAGATCTGAAGTGAAATGTAACTTTATTGGTTTGAGCACGAGTGATCATTCCACTCTTGTGCGCACTAGGACCGCTTGGTGCAGATCAGCCGCTTGGTGGTGAGTGCGCCATGCAGGAGCAATCGAAGAACCTTGTACCTTTCACTCGCGTGTCCTCAAGAATTACAATCACCACACCTTGATCCTCGTGACACTCGGTATGCTGAATTTAAGTCTACTGACGGTGGTTACTGGCATCGCTTCGGCGGTTGCTGGAATTGATACATGTGTGCAATCAAAAGCAGCTTATCCCACCTTACCTACTACACTGGTTCAGGGGGGTACACGAATGAAACTCGAGCTCGCAGGCATTACCCTGTTATGTTCTCGTCTTCGCTAACAAGTGAAAGAGTACAGCTACGCTGCCTCGAACTACAAACATCCCAACAGCGTCTTCACACACGTGGACGCGCGTGGTATCGTCTTTGCGGTCCAGAAGTTCACTCATACCGAGACGAAATTTGCGGTTCGCGGTGGTGGTCATATGCCGATTGCTGGTAGCAGCAAAATTGATGCGACCGGTGTTCTACTTTCAACGACGGACTTCAACGGCTTGCAGCTGAATGGCAACAAAGACGTCGTCTCAGTTGGTGCAGGGCTGAGGTGGGCACAAGTGTACAATTTCTTGGCAAAGGAAGGCTTGGCCGCGGTTGGTGGGCGTGTGGGAGAGATCGGAGTGTCCGGTCTGCTTCTGGGTGGTGGCCTCTCCATCTACTCGAGTCGATATGGCTTCGCTTCCGACAACGTGCTGAAGTACGAGGTGAGTGTTCACCGATAACGTTTCATGAACCGTACTAATATTTACAGTGTGTAATAGTTGATGGTTCGATCGTTGAAGCGACCGCAAACGACTCGCATTCGGACCTCTTCTGGGTACCGAAAGCTGGCGGCAACTCTTTCTGTATCGTGACCCGCTTTGACCTCGCCACCCTAAAGTCGCCGAAAGTGTTCATTGAATCGTCAGAGTACTCGAGCGACCAAGCACCGAAGTTCATTGATGCTGTCTACAACTTTGCCCAGTATGGTGCTACAATTGCGAAAGCAGCGCTGACACCCGTCGTCACCATTGATGCTCACATGAAGGAAGTAAGGTGCCTCGCCACAAAGTTCTACGACTCCGACATCGACATTTCCTACGTCTGGAGTAACTTCACCAAGCCTATCATAAAACCTGTAAAGCACGACTACAAGTTACAGCCGCTGAACGAAGTCCTCAAAAGCTACCAAGGTTGGGTCCCAGGGACCCTTCGCCGCAGGTGGCAAGTCATCTCGAGCTTGGCTACCCGAGATGCAATCGACCTCATTCATGGTACCCTCATTTCGGAAACGAATAGGAGGCTCGCAGACCGGGCTAACGCTACCACTGGTGTATCGTTCCAGCCTCTCACCAAGGAGTTCATCCGCCAAGGCATTCTGAAGGGCGGAAACCCATAAGGCGTCGATGAATTCAGAGCGCCCTACTTCTGGACTGTGCTATAACTGAAATCATCTTGTGAGGCAGATGATGATTATATGCACAAGTTCGCGACAGACTTCACAACTCTGGTCAACGATCTCTTGAACAGGTCAGGATTAGGTGCAAAGTACCTATTCTTGAACGAGGCTGGAGAGGAGCAGCCTGTGTTTCAGAGCTACGGAGCTGAAAATCTGAAGAAGCTCAAGGATATTAGGAGCAAGTATGATCTGCTCAAGGTGTTTACGGAGCTAATGCCTGGTGGGTGGAAGTTGCCTGCGGAGTAGATATGAGTCCTGGACGCGTCAAGACCGGCAGTGGGACATAAGTTCCTGTAGAAAAGCTGCGCGGACAGAGAAGATATGAACTAAGAATTCTGAACACATTGATCGGCGTGGAGGTGCTCGTGAATCGGTCTTTAGGTGCATGAGCTGACCTCACGGCGGGGTCAGCATCGCCAAGCACTGGTTGAAACCTCGCCTCAAACACCTCCGGTTCGAGGTCTCTCATGACTTTGAGAAGATGGTGAGATTACTTGTAGTCATCGGCATCACTGGCAACCAAGGAGGGTCCGTAGCCTCCACATTCCTCCAGGACCCAGCATGGCGCATCCGCGGCCTCACCCGCGATACTCATTCTGCGGGATCTAAAGCACTATCAGCGCAAGGTGTTGAAATGGTCCAAGCAGATCTTCACGATCCCTCCTCACTCAGAGACGTCTTCAAAGGTGCAAATCTCGTCTTCAGCGTAACAGATTTCTGGAAGCCCTTGTTCGACCCCGAAAACCAAGCACGGGCGAAAGAGCAGGGGAAGTCCGTCGGGCAGTACGCGTATGAACTAGAGCTCGAGCAAGGGGAAAATATTGTCGATGCTGTTGCTCGCGAACTCGATGGCCTGGATGATGTAGGCTTCGTAGCGAGTACGTTGTGCAGCGCGAAGAAGTTAAGCAACGGGAAGTATCAAGAACTCTACCACTTCGACAGCAAAGCCGATGTCTTCCCCACATATCTGCAGGACAGGTACCCATCTCTAGCCCGGAAAACAAGTTGCCTCCACACCGGGTATTTCTTCACGAGTTGGCGCTTCATGCCAGGGCTGTGGTTTGCAAAGGTTTAATGGCCCTCATCTCTGGTCACTTTCAGTGTTTAACGAGGACTTGTGTAGCAGCCTGATGGCTCGATCCAGATGCAATTCCCCACGCACCCCGACACACTGATTCCGCATCTCGATCCCCGCAAAGACACGGGTCCGCACGTGCGTGCGCTGCTTCAACTCCCACCTTCTTCGACGCTCATGGCGGCGAGCGAGTGGCTCACCTGGCCGCAGTGGATTGAGCTTTTTGGCGACATGAAGGGTGTCAAGACGAGTTATAAGCAGATTAGCGTGAGCGACATGGATGCGTATGCACCGGGCGGGGTGGGCAGGGAGATTGGAGAGATGTATGAGTTTAGCTCGGAGATGGGGTATAATGCCAGCCAATCAGACACTTTGATGAGGTGGGATTTGGAGAAGGTATGTTTGAATGTGTGATGGGATTGTGCGATGGCTAATAAGGGTAGATGGGTATCAAGGTTGAGACGACGAGTTTGAGGGAGTATATTGAGGCGGAGGATTGGGTTGCTGCGGGGATATTACCGGTGTGATGGGAGTCAAGACACGATGTCAGACGGAAAGGAGGTGGTTGTTGTGAGGGGCAAGCACGGTTCTCGTTGGCTAGACGGCCGCACTTTTGGTGTATCCGAAGGTCCCGTGACGACGTGTGTTAGCGTGTTTCGGCGGAACACGTGTCGAACTCGGCATCCCGCAAATCAGATCCCGGTTTGTGCCTAACTTTTGACGTTGCACCGTTACTTTTCTTCTCTCGGCTCTCAGTAAATCAATGTCCGCCGCCTGCACCCATCACCATATGGTATCAAACGACATGTCTTCTCAACCGACCACGTTCCGCTTTCGCGATTTGCCTCGCGAGATCCGTGACAAGATCTATCGGGAGCTGCTTTGCAACTTCAAACCCCGCCCAGAGGAAGGATTTATGAGTGCTGAAGAGACATTCGAGTATACCCAAGCCAACAACGGCAATGAAGCAGCCATATTACGCACGAACAAGGATGTCTACCGAGAGGCATACGACGTCATGGTCAAGACTAACCGCTTCGTCCGACTGACATCCGCTCGGGGCCTGCCCATAATCCTCCTTCTCCAAAGCATACGCGTGCCTATCGTCACATCGGACAAGGCCAAGGTTGAACAATTTAAAGGCTATGTTCTTGCGCTTCGCATCGGCAGCACAGTACCTCCGAACACGCCCCAAGACGATCTTGAAATATCACAACCATGCTCTGTGATGATACTGCACCGCGATATGGGCTGGCTGTGCCAGGCTCTCAGCGATGGAGATGCGCATAGGAAAGGGTTCAGCTTGGTGGTACAGATCTCGATTGACGTTGCACCGGCACTGATCGAACCACTTCCCATCGGTCATGTAACTTTTCTCCAGGATTTCTTTTCGGAAACCACGCAAGCGACACTACTTGCGCCTTTCCGGACCTTGCTTCGAGGACTTCAGAATATCAAGGTCCAGGGTCATGTCAATGAAGATCTTGCCCTTGCAGTACAGGACGAGATCAAACAAGACCGCTGGTCAGACCCAGAAAAAGTGCTTGCCGATCTCGTAGCTGCGAAGGAGAATGGCTCGAGCCTGTTCAAGCAGCAAAACGGAGGGGACGCTTATCTTGCATGGGCGGATGCCGCGGTCGATATTGACAAAATCTTGGCATCCGGCGCATGGCCTGCCCTTGTCAGGCGTGGCGGCAAGCACTTCGTATCCCAGTTGGCTGAGTTATACTTTCTTTTACGTCTCAACCTGGCATTTATACAGATTGCAAACATACAGGAAAATCCAGGCATGGCGTTTTATGCTGCCATTATAGCCGAGGAAAGCTTGAACTCGGCAGCCCGCTCTACAAAGAAGAGTCATTGGATGGAAGGATACAAGTATCGACCATCAATCCAACACTTAGCCAAATTGAGATATAGGTTTGCGGTCTTGATACGACTTAAGCGCGAGCCAGGCACAGCAGATCGTGCTTTGATGTATATTGATGCAGCGCTGCAATTACAACCTGGGGACGCGTCGATCATGAAGGAAAGAGATAGTATCTTGGTGTGGCTACAGAGTGGTGGTTGATCAAGCACATAACACCAGGATGACCTATCATCGTTTACTTCGGAAGTCAACACCACAAGGTCTCCCCCTGGAGCTCGGGCGCCTACCACCTCCCAAAGATAGCCAAAAGAGTAAGCAAGAAATGCTAAATCCTTTGTAACTTCCTTTTCCTTATTCTCAGCTGAGAGTGCACACATTGTCACTGTCATGACCAGATTCTTAGATAACTATGGAATGCATAAAAACTTCAAACAATTCTCTCGAATCATGTATGCATGACTATGACACTTGCGCAATAGTGAAGTGAGACGGCGGGCCCACTTTTCTAACGCATGCGCGCGGGTCAGTCGCAACTGGTCTTGCCTCGACGTGACCTTTCGACCTCACTCATGCACGCTCACCCTTTTCGCCCGCCGGAGATTATCAAGATGGCGGGTGCGAACGAGAAGCCGTTCCGCTTTATGTACTTGAATGTATCTCACGAACGCTCCGCGTATGACATTTGTGCTAACGTCTTCGTAGTCCTGAGGAGTTGCGCAACACCGTTTGCGCCATCTTGTTATGTTCCTTTGCCGAACCTACCGTAGTCGCTGTATCTAAAAGCTGATGGACAGGTACATAAGTACCATTGATGACATCAATGTCACGATCCTCCGCACCAATAAGCAAGTTTATCAGGAAGCCTACGCTGTCATAGTCAAGATGAACCGTTTCATTCACGTAACTGCTATCATCAGCGTTCTATTTCAGACAATGCTGCGAATTTCATTTAACCCTATCGTCGCGTTGAACGAGGTTCATGCATCTCAATTCCATGGATACGTCATGCGTCTCACATTGTCTTCAGATAGCAATCTAGCACTAGAAGGACCAGCCAATTTTCGCGCCATTATGATACGTTCTCGACACCTGTATCTCCTGTGCATGATGATCCTGCGAGCAGACTCTGAAATGTCGAATGGGGGCGATAACGCTATTGTGGGTTGAGTATGTCATGTTCACTCTCAACTGGTACTGAAGAATTTACCCAGGTTCTTCAAATAAACCTCGATATTGAGATAGCGCCGGTGCTCAATGAGCCAAGGAGACATTACGAGCCTCTCTTCAACGACTTCTTCTCAGATGACCTTGTCGAAGACCCGTTGCTTCCATTGGAGATGCATGTTCGAGAAATGAAGGTTTCGGTTCATGGTCACATCGAATCGGACATGGCAGAGGCGTTTTGCTACGAAACTGTCAATCTCGAGTGGACAAGCACGAAGAAGGCACTCCAGTATATTACTGTTTCCAGGGAAATTAGACTAGAAGCATGGAAAGCTGAACAGCACATGAGGGCTTTTCAGGTACGGAACGAAGGCAGTTTTGCTGCGCTTCGTATGCATCGAGGTAACTCGTGGCCTTCGCTGGAAATCCAAAGCGGCGAGGGCTTTGTCGAGAACCTCGCTGAGCTGTGTTTCCTGACAACGCTCAACATGATACAGTACGCACTCAAGCTGTGCAGTGTACTGCTGAGTAAGGCTGAAAGCTTGGACATTGGCATGAGCTTGGGTGCGGAGGTCATCATCCGAGCAGGGTACTGGAAAGATGGACACACGTTCCGGCCCTCGGATGCTGATATTGCGAAGTTCAGATACTGACAAGCACGCTTTATGAGGCTCGCTGCGATGACTGGCAACGGAGAAAACATGGGTCGTTTCATTGCCGGAGCGCTGGACTGCTTTAGTAAAGCGCTGCAGCTACTGCCGAACGATTCGGTACCTCTCAGGGAGCACGAGGCTCTCTTGAGTTGTATCGAATACGCTCATGCGCGAGCTACACACTCAAAAGTGTGGGTTGAGAATTGCATGCCCCCCATGAATTCTCGTAGTCCTTTACCGACGAGGTTCAAAATTTCGAATTCTTGTTACTACATGAAGTAGCAATGGGCACGGGAAAAAAGTCTTTGCCCTTCTCCATCTACACTTTACTTCCAAATCGACTTCGTTCAGTAGATGGAAATCATAATTAGGTAATGCATCAACATTGGCCTTGCCAACAATGATGTGGCGTTGTGAATCATTTTTATGCTGTCGAAACGCAAAGTCACCCCACCATCGTCGCACAGCATTACTGCGTTGTCAACAACTCTCCGAATTCATTTCCATCACTGCGACCAGTTCAGCGACCTAAACACCTGACATTACCTCCCATCATGGCGGCTCCTTCCAAGGCATCGTGTCGCTGCACCAATACTCAACTCACGTCTGTTCTTGACAACCCAAACCCACAACGTCTATCGACCTTGTCGTGCCATTGCCGACAGGCCGGTCTCAATCGCGCGGTTGCGCTTCTTGCTAGGACTGTGTGTACATGGAAAAGCCCGACGCTGTTGAGGCATCAATGAGTGTGTACGAGGAATTGTGCGCGATACGTTGAGGCTGACGGTTAGCCAGATTCCCGCGCCCGAGTCATTGAGAAGGGATGTGATGAAGTAATAACGATATTTGATGAGCTATTATTTTCCCTTTTCGTCATACCCAGTGGGTCGGAACACTGTTATGCAGGAGTAAATTGAGGTTGCATTCGCGTAAAATAATGATACAAAGCGAAGCGCAAGAGGAAGAAAATACTGGAGCCGCGGTAACTTTTCCAATTGACGAGACCGAGGTTTTTTACAAAGCAATTCGCTCATTTTTGTGTCCATAATTCGTCCGTTTACATCACCCGACATTTGGTGCCGACAGCCAAGTTGTTGTATCGCCAAGCTGTCTATCCGTTCCTTCCGCTGCCGGCGCTGAGCAATTCTTACCATCAGTGATTTTGGCTCCTTGGAAGACGGCCTTATCATCATTTTCCCTGTTCACTCTGAGCACGCCTAGTGTGAGAATGGCGTGATGATATCCGTGAATTTGAACGATCCTCTATCGAGTTACCGAGAGCATGCAATTCTTGAGGATCAATGTAGCCGGATGCGTAAAGTTCTGCGAGGAAACCAGTTTTCAGGTGTGATTCCCCGTTCATGCAGTGGTGGTGTATGCAAAGGCTCGCGATACCTGCATCAAGGGGGTATGTCGGGCCGATTCAAGATAAGAGGCGATGACCTCGCAGCACGCATCCTTCACGGATCGAGTATCCCATGCATATGTCGAGACACTGCAAATCTTTCGAGTCCTAAGGTTGGTCGTGCTTGATTTAAGACGCCGCGGGATCTAGGTTTGCCAGGCGGGTGAGTTATCAGGTAGATACTGGTACCTGCGGACCGCTCCTTACGCTTATCGATCTCAAACGATGACGAGCATGATGGCAGGGTCTAGTTATTGGTAGTTCTTGGATAATGTTTGGGTTTGATGATGAGCGCGGCCATAATCTAGGGAATGGACTAGCTGAATGTGTGATGTGATGGGCAGTCACCTGCAACGAGCAACCTGAAGCTTGAGGCAAGCGGCAACGATGAATGCAGATACTTGCAGCATACCCTTGAACCTTAACAACGTGATGAGCGTGCAGTACGGCGCACGTGGGCGGGAAATTCTGGGTACTCCATGCAACCCCACGTCGGAAGTTATCACCCAAGCGACGGCCCGTGCGGCGAACCCGACAATGCGTGGCAGACGACGGACGGCAACGATCATTTCCATCGAGATTATGCAGATCGCGTTTCTCACGCGATCCTTGCAGATCAATTCCCTGCCATCCTCTATGCAAATGTTACTTCTAAAGCAAGCTCATGTAGGTGCAGGTATGCACAGTACCCCGGTGTAAGGCAGCGAGCCAAGTGCGACTCACCAGATGCGCCGCCATTGCTTTCCTTCCCGCCGTAGCCTGCGAACTACAGGCTGTGATTCACATCTCCAAGGACACAGTTAGTCCAATTTCGCTCTTTATTTACTATCTTCTGGAGAATGAGTTATGTCTGAACCTTGCACCTTCTCTGCCCCATAAGCTTCCACAAGCAACGCAGTCAGCTCGGAGCTATCCCGTCCCTGAAGAGGATCTTCATCGCAGCGGTACCAGGAGAAGGCTCTACCACCCCTCGCTCACTCCGATAGCTCGGAACCTTCGATCGTGCAGGCGCAGACAGAACCACGGAGAAGAAGCCCGACGGGCGGATGACGCTCCGCCTGCGAGCTCGACTATCTCTATAAGATTCACGCGAACCCTTTGTCCAGCGGGAACCTGTTCCTAGTCCTTAGGTTCGAGCTCTGGTGTATTCCCATGACGGAAGCCATTCGATGATTCGTGCATCTGATTTGAGGGATTCTTGGGCTGAACTCAGCACACTTTTGGCAGCTAACCCCGATGGAAAACGCTCCCAGCCATGGGTCATTTTCATATCTGCCCAGACAGGGTGCCTTGTACTTTCGAACAGAGATGTTTCGCAAGGCCTGCTGGTGCTTCTGAGACAACGGATGTGGGATGTCTCACCAAGATGAACCATACCTGCACACGCGTTAATGTGACCACCCTGTGGGTCTCTGGAAAAGCGAGCCCCTTGCAGCACTTCGATTGCGCAACGTCTCCACGTTTTCCTGGTAAATACGAGGCGCGATACCTTATTGAGTCTAAGCCAACCGTGCGTTCGGTGCAGATCCATTGGTCTACCACACCATCGCAAGCATGCGCCCGGCGGTAGAAATCGGTTCGTTCCAGGCAGGTCGAAGGCCAGCGTAGAGCCCACTGTTGCAGTAGAGGTGGACTGGTTGTGCTAAGTGCTTTCCACGTGGTCTCCCTTTGCAAAAAAACGTGTCGAAATGGTGCTTTACGCATGTTCTCGCACTATCGAGACGCATCAACAACATTAATTGCGGAGTTCCAGCGGTTCGGCTGTATACAGAAGCTTAAACTGAGATTCCAAGTCTCCTGAAGATGTCAAATGCCTGTTCTAGCGACACTCTTTTCCTCTAGCGACATCATCAGTAGCGGACAAGAACCCCTTCAGAGACTACCGGTACTCGCGTACCTTGCGCCACCGCGCCCCCGGGAGGTCCGCGAGGTGAACCATTGGCTATGCAAATCTTGTACTGCAGAAGCTAGCCGAACTCCAGCATAGGCACGCCCCAGATCCTCAGACGGAGAAGTGGGCTTGGTACCCACTAATGGACAAGGTTTCTTTACCACCGAGGAAGTGTCAGGCCCTCTGCATGTCCAAGACGCATGCCGTCCACTAGTGCATACATGGTCCCGGGATAAGACCCTGTCTTTAATATGTAAAAGGATCGCCTCATGTACCTCGACGACCCGGATCTTCAATATCGATATTCGTCTTGTCACTGTCTTTGAGTCCTTGCCGACACTCTCACTCAACGCCATGGCCGCTATGGATCAAATACCACCTGAGCAATTGGCCAAGTTGGCTGGAGAGGATCTGGGTCCACTCACCAAGAACATCGTCATTGCATTCACTGTCATCGCACTCGTTTCGGTTTCCCTTCGCATCTACACAAGATTCAGGTACAAAGCTGTTGGATGGGAAGATTACTCCATCATCATTGCAACGGTATGTCAATCGCACATTCTACATGCTATGGTCGTGTGCTGATCAAGTCTGTACAGCTCTTATCACTTGCGACAGGAATCGTTCAAGTACTACAAGCAAATGCTGGCAATGGCAAACACGCGATGTTTGTTCGTTACCCTGACAAAGTCGAACTGGTGCTCAAGGTCAGCGATCTCCTATACGTGCATATGGGTCTAGGCTAATTTAAAACAGTACCTATTCTGGTCCATCATAACATACAACTTGAGTCTTATGTTCATCAAGATATCTATCATTATGCAGTACAAGCGAATCTTTACTCTTGGTGGTATGCAGTGGCCATTAAATATCGCAATGGGAATTTGCGTTGCTTGGTAAGGGTAGCCTTGGCAGAAGTTACGCAATCAATGCTGACAATACCTTCCTCATAGGGGTGTTTCGACATTCGGTACTTCAATCTTCGGTTGCGTGCCTGTAAAAGCATTCTGGGATCTAGAGGCGAAAGCAAATGCAAATTGCGTCAAAGACGAGATGTAAGTAGATTGCACAGCGAACGATCAACTTGCGCTTATCTCACAACAGCCTCTGGTTCCTGAATGCCGGCATGAACATCTTCACCGATCTGATGGTCGCGTCACTGCCTGTTAAAGCCATCTGGGCACTGCAGTTACCCAATCGACAGAAGTTCGCTCTGATCGGAGTTCTGACGATTGGGTGGTTCGTCTGTCTGGTCTCGTTCCTACGACTTCATGCCCTGGTAGTGCTCAGCCAGCACATGGACGATCGTACATACTATTCTGCGGCTACAGCGTACTGGTCGTCAATCGAGATGAATCTGGGCATCGTGTGCGCCTCACTCCCCGCACTGAAGCCACTCATCGTCAGGATTATACCCGCGTTCTCCACCCGCCACAGCAGCAAGGGATACGGAGCCGGATACAGCGGCCGTCTGAGCGAAGGATATGGACTGAGAAGCAGAGCTACGCGCCATACCAACGAGGGCGATGCGGAACTCCCAATGGGGCCTATGGGTGGCGGTCCTTACTCCCCCAGAGCCGACCAAGACGGCCACGGCAAAAGCATTTATGTCACTCAGCAAGTCGAACATCACTACGAGAAGAACAATCGAAGTGGCAGCGGCAGCGATATTGACATCGACAGCGAGAGCCAGAAGGATCTCGTTACAAGCGTAACCTACTCGTCACCGCTTTCGAAGTAGTAGTAATATTCTGTCAGGCGACTGCATCTCCTCTTCGTTCAACAATAATTCAATATTATGATCCCAGCATTATCACCTCTGCTCTAAAATTGATCCCAGCCCAACAACAACGACCCGAGGCAGTGTAAAGCCAAGGCCTTCGCAAGATGGTCCAGCCTCGTCGGAGTTGACTCCGGTTCCGCGACTCACTTGACAAACCTTCTCCATGCCCTAGACACCAGCAATTGGCTCCGTCCTTGAGATCACGCAAGCACACGCGCTAAATTTTACTGCGCCCCTGGACCGCTCCAAAACGGCACATAGCGATCGGATCGACATGGTCCGTCGAGGCGACCGGCTTGTCAGCCGGCAACCGTGCAACTCATCTTCCAGGATCATCGTCGTTCACGAATTCCCTCCGGACCCGTTCGTTGGCCGCAACGCATTTTGTTCCCCTCGACTTAGGGATTAAAGGACCGAAGACGGGAGCATCGCTATGCTATCGATGGGTCGCCATCACCACCACCGTGGTACCAACGGACCGAATGCGGGAATATCGATCTGGAATTTCGGAATCCACGAGCTTTGCATCTGGCTCGGTGCTGCTCGGGGAGATGATCGCGACTTGCAGCGCTCCGGCGGTTGGGCGGGATCGTGTTCGGTACGCTATCTATGGGATGGGCTCGCCTTGCGCAAGATACGGTACGTGCATGCAGTTGATGATGTACGGCTAATTGAAAATGCTGGTCTGGTTTCTGGACCTGGTTGGGCACTCAGATGCATGTGCGCTGCTCAAGTCTTGCGAATTGCCTTTGGTGACGAGCGCCGAACATGTCACGTACCTTGAGCTATGCTTTATGAGGTATACACTAATCAGAGCCATGAAGGGCGAAGGTTAGTAATTGAGGATTCAATCATGGCCTGCTTTCAGACACCGAATAGTGCAGGGGCAATGTCTTCTTTCAACTGTATTAATGTGTCACAGGCAACTAGGTGATACCATGCAGGACAACGATCATTTTCCAACTCCCCGCAAGCTCCCGGCTCCAAGCTGTGATCATTCAATCACTCATCATCTACTTGTACCAAACGCAGGTAGGCATGTATGCCTTTGAAGTATCATAATATCGCACTTGCGCGTGGAGCAGTCACTGGTGGCCTCCAGGTCAGTTCTTCAGGCGATGGAAGTTGAAGTCGAAAGGCTATGGTACCTTACTCGAACAAAGATTTGCGACGTCGCTAAGGAATATGGGTATGGTGTCAATCTTACAGTCACCCATGTTCTTCAACCGCATCCTAGCAGTGCTGATGAATATACTTCGCCAATGTCTTGATTTCTGCACTCTGTACCTCAAACCTGGTTGTGCACATGTACAAGTCTTTGATGATCGCGGAAGCTGTGAGTGAAAACGTATGTGATCATTGAATCTTCCACTTGGCAGAGGTAGTGACATTAGTGTGTTGGCGCGCAACAGTAGCATTGTGCATATTGCCAAGAATTAAGTAGAGATGGCCGTCCAAGCTGCCCACGATGCGAAAAGATCGTATTGCGACTATCCCGATTCGTTTGAGGAGCCTGTCAAATCGATACCGACCAGCTGCAGTCTCCTAAACGCTCACTCGAAGGCGATGGCCTGATTCAAGGTTCGCCAGGAAGTTGTCAAGCTGCTTAAACTATTGCGCAGCTTAGTATGATTCGGTTTATAGAAAATTTCCGTTGTGTAGCTAGAAACTCGATGGTAGCTGGATAATGGCGTCAAGGTCGCACTGTAAAAATACTAGTCCAATTCATAAAGCCGCTGGTATTCAAGGACGTGCCTTGCTGATTTCTGTCATGATTTAGATCATGGAAGACCAACGCGATGTTGTAATGGCGGCACATCAATGTCCTATATGAACGTGGTCAATGGTCTGCGGACTTACAAAAGACCCAAAGCTAGAGCAAGTTCATCAGTTCGTGGTCGGGATGAAACCTGTGAACTTGCTAGCCTCAGACATCTCCTTGCAGCCGACATGTAATCACGTGGCGTAGACGGCCAGCCAAAGCTGCTTTAGCGGCAATCGCCCGTTGTCCATAACTTTCGCAACCCTACCTCTTCCCTCACTAATACGCTCAAATGGTCTCCTCTTATCCCCTTATTGCCAACAGTAATTACTTCCCAACGCAATTCTTCTAGCCCGCCTGCTTATTTGGCGTTCTTCTCGCTACTTCTTTTCTCAACTTCACCTACAAGGATCAGCCACTTCTAATTATCCTTCAAGGCCCACTACGCTCAGACGACCTCAATGACAAAACTGCCGGATGGGACTTGCAGTTTGCAATTCAATTGACCAGAAATGTCAATGTGTTCCTGTGATCGTTTTGTGGTTGGCCACAGTACAGAGTCTTGCGCAATAGACTTCATCATTTGGAGGCGAAACTTTGCAACACGGATGTGGGTGACGGATTTCACAACGGAGATCTTCTGGAAGATCTGGTAGAAGGCTCTTTGTTCCTTAAATCTTAAATGACGACCGAAACCCAACTACAGTCGCCGGCCGTCGATGACCCAAGCAAGAGGTCGTTGGGCCTTCTCTCGCCGACGAATGGATATTTCAACATGATTTTCTATTTTCACAACTGCAGAAGCGCAGCGAGGAGAACACTGACAGTGAAGGGTAATGAGTATTATGTCCAGTAGCCGAGTGAGTACACTAAAAAGTCAAGGGCCTAAGATCCACTGATCATACATGAGCAGCCTTTACCAACGAGTATTCTGGTCAAAGGAACAATCGATCAATTAAATAGGGCAGTCCCCTCTCCCTCCACTCATGCATCACTCATCCCCCGCAAACGCCTCAAAACCCCACTCTCTATTCTCCAACCCTAGATAAGAATACTCCCTACCCTCGGCATCTCTCCCGCCTCAAACTCCTCGCGGCTGCATCTATTCGCCATCGTCAGAATACCAACCGCCCGAATACGACACCCCTCTCCCCCAACCAACCCACAACACGTCTTGCGTATCGCATCCGCCAACCTCCTCGCCTTGCCTGGATCCATAACGCCCACGCCCCTCGGAATGCTAGCCATGATCTGCCACTTCTCCAGCTTGGGGAACTGTATGACTTCGGCGACGAGGTGGTGCGATTAGTGTTTCGCGCGCGGCGTCTTGGTGTTGGCGTCGATTCGGAAGCCGGGGGTGAGGAGGTGCGGGTGGTTGGTTCGTAGGTTGCGGAGGTCGGGAGGGTGGCGGCGTGGGTGCCAACGCTGAGGACGCAGGTTTGGAGTTGGGTGTGGGGTTTGAGTGCGTCAACAACGTGCTTGGTGAGCCAGCCTGACTTGGGGTCGGGGTCGGGGAGTCGGCACACGAAAACTTTGAGCGTGGAGAAGGATTCGAGGAAGGAGAGCAGGCTTCTTAGGTTTAGCGGGTGTGTGAAAGTGATATTTTTGGTTTCGAGGGTGTGCAGTCAGGTGTTGGGCGACAGGATGGGGAAGATGCTGGTTGATTTGTCGCACTGTAGGAGGCGGAGTGTGTGGAGGGATGAGATGGCGATGGAGACGTTTATGCTCAGGGGAAGGTGGTCGAGGTTGTAGTTGTCGCAAATGAGCTCCGTTGTACTGATGCGGGCGGCGGGGCGGTACAGGCCCAAGTCCTGGATTGGGTTGTTGTACTCGAGGTTCCTGGCCGGGCCTCGATTGTCCTTTGTCGACAGCTTCAACGACTCGAGACGATGTATATTAGCGGTGCCGAAAACGCGCATGACGTCCCTAACCGCCCCGAGAGAAGTTACGTACGTGAGGAGTTCGTTAACTTGGTTAGTGTCAGAGTATCCAGCAAAGCCTATCTCGCGCAGTATGTCCTTCCCGTCTTGCATCTGCGCCTTGAACTTGATGATTATTTGACAGTCAAATACAGCATGCCTAGCGCCATCCCATGATTTGTAGCTTAAGCAAAAACACTGATGTACTTACAAATTGGAATATCGACATCAAGAGTTCCTCCGGGAGATCATGAAAGATGTCAGATGTAACATGGGGAGGAGGACGCAATAGCGGCAGCTTCTTAGGCCTTTTGGGCTTTGGCACATTCTGAGGAGCTTTCCAAGGCCCACTGGGCTTAACCTTGGTCGGTGTCTTTGCAGACGTTTCGGCGGCAGTCGTCGCAGGCTCCGCCGACTTGGACCTGGCTCGTTTCCGCGGTCGCAAATTGTAGCCTGAGGTATTGGATGCCATAGTAGAGGGTGGTTGAGATTTGAGAGAGTAGAGT
The DNA here is from genome assembly GCF_000146915.1 of Parastagonospora nodorum SN15. Lineage (NCBI taxonomy): Eukaryota > Fungi > Ascomycota > Dothideomycetes > Pleosporales > Phaeosphaeriaceae > Parastagonospora > Parastagonospora nodorum. The sequence continues at coordinate 107,032 of NW_001884550.1, read as the reverse complement.
CGTTTTCCTTGGCCCATGCATCCGTTAGCGATTCTCATAGGGTCCTTGTACCAGAAGGCATTGGCTTAGCGGCGTGTGGGAAGGCCTGTGCGAGGTTGTCAGTGAAGGATACTGGGATGACAGCCGGCCAGGCATCAGATATACCCGTTAGAATATGATCGTGAATCAAGCAGGCTGTGAGGGGATGAAAGGGGAGACCATTTTACATCAACAGGCCATGCAAAAAGTCTTCGCAATTCGTACGTAGCCCCATCCCATCAAATGAGAAAACAAACTCACTCTCTTACACACTCAGGAGCAAAACTCGATCATAAGCTTTGATTTGACATAGTAATATCTTTCAATTCCGCCTACATGCTATGCTCTCTCTCTCTCTCTCTCTCCCCATTCCAAAAGTCCGTTGCTTAGCTTTGCGATGCCACACACTCCCAAGACTAAACCAACAGCAGAACCAAAAACAACATTATGTGCGGGTATCTCAACAACCTACTCAGGCGGCGGCGTCGGCAACCTTCCCTCTCCTTCCTCTTCTTTCTCCCCATTCCTCTCCGGACTTGGGGGACTGATCACAACTTCCACATCCGCCTCAGCATCGCCCCCCTCCTCTCGATTCCCCTCCTCCTCAGGAATTGTACTGGGGCTCAACACCCCACCCTCATCATCAGTTTTACTAGCCTGTTGTCGTCGATTCCGCCTTCTTTGGCGTTCCGTATCCGCGGATTCTCTTCTCCGTCGGACAGATAGACTGCCGTCTTTGTTGAGGCTGGAGCCGCCCTGCAGGCCTTCGAGCATCGCAGCTGCGCGATCTGCAATATCAGCGGGAGCTTCGGGATCAGCAGTATCGCTGGTCGGTGACACGATGGCCTTGGCTGCTGGGTCGTCGCCTTCTGCGGCGGACCCTTCGGCGCCTTCTTCGACGTTGATGCCGAGCTCGGGGATCTTCTGGCCCGAGGCGACGCGCACTTGGTGCTTGTCCTTGAGGCGCGCACGGCGGCGGCGGTCTCGTTGGTCGCGCGCTTCCGGTTTGGCCGCGCGCAGTTTCTGGAGCAAGTCGTCCATTGCGCCGGTTGAGGCGGGGGATTTGGGCGCGTCGGAGTCGGAAGAGAGCGCGGACGGCGAGAGAGGGTTGAGAGCGGCTTGTTTGCGGCGCATGGAGATTTCGTTGCGGCGCCATTGGTCTTCGAGCTGGGTGTTCTTTTCGCGGGATTTCTGTTTCAATTAGCATATAGAGTTCATGAGGGCGAATGTAGTTCAGACTAACCTTCCACTCCTGAACAAAGTTCGCCAGCTTGGCAAAGAACTCTCTCCGCGCACTGTCGTCGGTTGGATCTTCGCCATAGAACGCCATGATGTCATCGTAGCTCTTCTGCATATCCTCGAGGAAGACTTGCAGTTGTTCCGCCTTCCTTCTTGCCTCCTTCATGCTCCTTTGCACGACAATTGCAACCTTGTCTTCTGGATGGAACTTGGTAGGGTCAGACAAATTACCGGCGTCAAGCGACATCTGAACGTTCTTGATGTTGTCAATGTACTTCTTCGCGTCCTGGATGAGCTGCTCGACGTTGATCTTCTGTGCAGTAATGACACCACCAATCTCGTCGGTGAAGCCTTCCCATCCAGAGTATTGGTTCCGGACGATACGTTCAACGAGGTCGGCAAACGTAGATTCATTCTTGTCATCCTTGAGCATACCCAGTCGTGAAAGTGTCGATAGCTTGAAACCGTTGGCTTGCTTGTTGGCGTCGTTCATGAAGTTACCAATATCGAGAATGAGTCCAAGAACACTAATCAGACTTGTCGAATCCCTCAAGCTTTCAGACACGCGCGAAACTTCCAAAAGCTTGTTCGAAATCTCGTCGTACTCAGTCTCGTACGTTCGAGTGAGTGCAAGCGCCCGCATCCTGCTCTTCCAGTAGCCATGTAGTTCGTATGCAGTGTAGAGGTAGATCTGATCCTCTCTTGTCAACTCGGTAGGGTCTTGCTCGCGAGTACTTGCGACAGCATTGGGGCCGGTCCAGTCTTTCGCATACGGCGCCATGAGTTTGGCCGTGTTGTCCGGAATATCGCAGAAGTCGTTCTTTTGCAAGAACTCCATAACCACAGGGTCGTCCAAAATCCTCGGCTCGCAATGAATAACCATGTTGACAAAGTCTTCGACCGCCACAGATGAGAATTTGGCCATACTAATCTGGAAGTTGTGCATGAGATCGCGAGAGATGATCTGCTTCTTCTCGTTCTTCTTGTCCTGCTTCTTACCGAGCTGCTTGATCTCCTTGGCCATGAACAGTTTCTCGACCTCTTCGAGTACACCCTTCTTCGACAGCTCTTGGTACTTCTCCTCCTTTTCTTCAGAGGTCAGACCACGAGTAGCCCACACGGTGGTCTGTGGAGAGTCGACCTTCTCCCAATGCAGCGCCTTGAGCTTCTTCTTAGGACGTGGCCCAGATAGCGACACTGAAGGTGCACCGTGAAAGCCAGGAGCCTTGGGCATGAAGCCCGGTCGTTTGCCACCAGGCATTGGTGGTGGTGGGGGTGGTGGCATACTTCCATCTCCAGGCATAGGTGGTGGTGGGGGAATGCCCTTCATACCAGGCATCGGGGGTGGTGGGGGAATGCCAAAGCCAAGCTTGCCTGGTGGCGGCGGTGGAGGAGGAGGAATATTAGCATTAGTGCCGGGCATAGGCGGCGGAGGGGGAATGTTAGCGGGAAATCCGAGGGCACCCGGTGGTGGAGGAGGTGGTGGTGGGATGCCAGACTTGACGGCATCAGTGTCTGCAGGCGTCTTGGGAGAGTCTGATTCGAGACTTGGATGTGAAGGTCCGGTAGTAACGCCGTCGCCACCATCTTCTGCGTCTGAACCGTCGTATGTCTTGACTTTTGAGGAGATCTCTCCCAAGAGGGCATTGGCTGTTGATGTACTGAGCTTGGGCTTGTGCATCTGGATAAGACGAGGCTTCTCAATGATCATTTCTTCGTCTTCTCCCAAGTCTGAGAACTCGTCCTCGCCAGCCTCTCCAGGAAGACCCGGAAGAGGTTTCCTGCGAGGAACGACACTCTTTCCACGACGCACCGAGCCAAAAGCGCCAGGCTCCAGGCCCTCGAATTCTGCTTGTGACTGTTCGCCCATGGTACCCTCCATCTTCTCTCGCAGCTCTCGGAGCTTCTCACTCGGTTGCATTTGCAGAGTCTTGCCTTCAAGTGTGGCCTGGGTCCTGGCACGCTGTAGCTGGATTTCGAGTCTACCCATCAAGCGTTCGCGGTCCATGATACCCTGCATCTGTGCTGGGTCTTGAGCAGCCAAGCCCTCCTTGCCGCCCTTCTTCGCCGCAGAGTCAGCCACATCTTGTGCGTCCCTGAGCATGAGGTACAATTCACGTGTCTCCAGCTCATTGCGTTGAAGTTCTTGGGCTCTTATCCGTTGGGTCTCTGCAAGTTCGGCCTTCATCTGCTCGACCTGCCTGCCACGGAGCTCAATCATACGCTCCTGCTCGGCAAGCTGTTTCTGGAGCTTCTGGACTAAGCCATCTGCACCCAGCTCGAGCTGGGCCTTGACCTCGTCACGCTCTGCTATGGCCGAGTCTGCAACTTGTCGTGCTTCGATCATCTCATCGCGCTGCTGCCGGGCTTCGGCATCGGTGTACAGCTTGTCAAGCAACGACTGAACCGTGAAGTTCAGACTTTGCTTAAGGTCCATATCCGGGAGTCGGCGGTCCATAGCCACATAGCTCAGCATCTGGTCCACCAACTGGAACATCTTCAGACGGTCTTCGCCCTCCGTGTCTCGGATGATCAAAAGATGCTGCATAGCAGACAAAAAGTAATCCTGCGTTCGACTACCCGCAACCTTCTGCATGATGGCGTCCGCGATCTGGCTCGGATCATTGAGGTCCTTGGCTTCGCCCTCGATGTCGTCCACCATCGAATTGTTCTCGCGCTCGAGGAAATCCTCATAGTCGACAGCCTCATTGTTCATGTATCGCTCGATCTGCTTGTCGATGACCTCGTACTGGAAGCCCTCCATCTTGGAGAAGATGCGCTTGATACCGCATCCTGTGAACTGGGCACGGATATGCATTCGCAGCTGCAGGTCGCGCTCTGGCGCATCTACAATCATGTTTATTAGGAAGAGGGTTGCAATTGCATATTCCATCAGGAGGTTCTCGACACCAATGCCGCCGCTGCGCACCTCGTCTGATGCGCCGACCATGGAACCCATCTTGCCACGGCCATCCACGGTGACTTCGACGATGCGCAGCCATGCGTCGAACCGGCTGCTCTCGCCATACTGCGCCTTGAGATTGTCGAGCGCCTGCAGGACCTTCTCGTGTCCCTGGCCATCGCCCCAATGACACAGAAACGTGAGGACATCAGATGCGACTTTCCGGGTGTTGAGTCGTGCTGCAGTGAGAGATCCGCACAGCGCCTGGATAATCGAGGGATGGTTGATCGCGTTATCTGCGCCGTATTTGTTGTTCATCAACGCCTTCAAGCACTTGATAATTTCGTATTCTCTTTCCACGTCGTTTTCCGCCTTCTGGGCCAGCACACTTGGTGGCGGTGTCGGCCCCGTTCCTTTTCTGCGGTTTATTTTGGAGAGCACATTCGTGAGGGCAATCTGGCCCTGCGCCTCAATGAAGGTCCTGACCCACGCAATTGGCTGTGTTCTTAAGCTGATCTCCAGACTCGACATCTGCTTGATGGTGATGGAGTTGTCCATGACCTTCTTGACGTACCACTCGGGCGAGCCCTCCTCTTCTGCCCGCGTAAGAATGTCTTCTCTTGCTCCGCCCACATAGGTGCTCCGTTGCGTCTGGCGCTTCTTCTCGTCGTGCTTGAACTCGGCCAGCTTGTCCTGATACACCAGCGTCCACTTCTTGTCGATTTTGTAGGCCTCCATTTGCCGCCGAGCCTGCTCGGGCAAGCTCTTCCACCCCCGCTTGACCATCAGATTCATGAATTCCTTCTCGATTACATGGTCGGGCGGGCGCTGTATGCTGAACGTCTGCTGGGCGAGCGAGGGGGTGGACGAGGATGGCGAGGACGAGTTGTAGTGCAGCAGATGGCGGTGCGAGTCGCGGGGGGTGGACGTGGCGGTGGGTAGCAGGCTGCCTGCATCGAGGCCGATGGAGGAGAAGGTGGTCTGGGAGGGGTTCTGCGGGTAGAAGACGTTGGACCCGCGAGTCTTGGAATCGTTGGAGTAGATGCTCGCCTGGTCCGATGAGGCGCGCGTGTTGACAGACGAGTCGGTGGCAGCATAGTACGAGTAGCTGCCGCCGCCGCTGCCGCCGTTCTTGCTGCTGTCCCGGCCCCCCCATTGCTGCATGGACACGCCGCGGTCGCCGGGCTGGCTCGAGGCGATGGTGGTGCCGCCGGCGTGCGGCGGGGGGCGTGGGACGGCATTCGAGTAGCCGTTCTGCTGCGGCATGGCGGAGGGGTTGAAGACGGGATACTGGTGGAAGTCGCCGCCGCCTTTGTTCAGGTGGTGTGGCAGCGGCTCGTGGGAGCGAGCGGCAGCGTCGTCGCCGTGTCGCGGGGCATCGATGGTGGAGATGGGCCCTGCGCGCGCAAAGATGCCCTCGGCGCTCATGGACACGGGGCGGTCGATGGAGGCGGCCGAGGTGCTGTGACGGTGCGAATGGCGGGAGCTCTGCGAACCGTGGGCGCTGCCAGGCGGGCTGTCGGTGGATTGGGATTGCTGCTGGCCATGTCGCGGGTCCGAGGGGCCTTTTTCCTTGTCCTTGTGCAGTCGCCGCCCAAAAAACTTGCCGGCGGATGAGGTGTGCCGGCCCTTGCCATCCATCGTCTGCTGTCAATGCTATGCGCTGCCTGGTGCCGCAGCCTCGACGTGTCCCCCCCAAGCGGCCGTGGAGCGTGGTATAGCTGCGCGCCCTATAGCTGCGAGCTGCGAGCTGCTGTGCGGCGGCGTGCAGCTGCTGAAACGAGTGCGGGGCGTGACGTGACGGGCGTCGAAATGCGAAGTCGACTTAATTTGGATTTGACTTCGCGGCGTCGGAGTGGGCATGCGGCCTGGGGTGCTGCAGTGAATGCGGCAAGGTGCCGCTAGTCCTCGTCAAAGGGGAGGTGCATTTAACGGTACTGAAGTGCCGGAGCTATGAATGCATGTACGAAGTAGAATTACAACGGTAGAAGGTGGAATGACTGAATAACAAATGACAATGAGTAATTGCAGCTCAGACTGAGTCCGCAAGTGTTTCAGTGAGTGAACCGCGGAAAGCTGCCCAGTGCCCGCGCCGGACCCCCATGTGCTTCTCTTAGAAGACGTGCCCTGCCCTGGATTGTGTGGCGCATGGTCTGAGAGCCCATCTGCGCAGCCGTGAATGCGCATCCGCATCCGCATCCGCATGCCGACGCTCCGCCTCTCCAGACGCATTTGCTCACATTGCCTACCTCTCCTACCTCTCTCCAGCTGTGGCGTAGCAGTCCAGCTCTCGGGCACCACTCCAACGCAGCGCGCAGCGCATCACCGCACATGCATCCCCAGCCATGGCGGGCTTTACCCACTTCCTCAAAGTCCGTCTCTCCACCGTCCCCAACGCCACACCTCACTGACTCCTCCCCAGACAATCCTCATACCGCTCTTCCTCGCCGCCCTGCTCTACATCCTCCTAGCCCTCATCGTCCTCCCCTTCGTGCGCCGCCACCGCAGCCGCTACAGCCAGTACCTGCCCATGCCCGCGGGCGTCCCGGAGTTCTCGTCCTCATGGCGCACCAAACTCTCCGACGCGCTGTACAACCTGTTCGCGCCCTCGAGCTGGGGCCGCACGCAGCGCGTCGTAGATGCCAGTGGCGATGACGAGCTGTTTGATGACGAGGAGGGAGAGGGTATGATCGGGTTTGACCCGATTGATGAGAGGCGAAGGGAGGCGCTTGAGCAGCGGCGTAGTATGATGGAGGAGGAGAGGCGGTTAGGGAGGGAGTTGGAGGAGGGGTTCAAGGATGACAGCGATGAATGAGCACGAGGATGAGCGGCCGAGGTCGCTGTCTAGCCGTCGCTGAGTGCCAACCTTCTTGTATCATATGGTTCGGAAATCTACATACTCGTATGGGTGGGTGCCCTTGCACACACACATTGCGAGTCAGGTGCCGACAAAGAGTATTTCACGTGACACATCCCTCTGGCCACCAAAAAGATGCGCATACCTTCAGGATATGTTATCAAACCATGACAACATCACAGCATCCATGGAGCTCGTTGGGTTTGTTGATATAATATTTCATACCTAGTCGATTCCGACTCTCAAAAACCCGCCAAGAAAAAAATGCTCATGACATGTCCACCGCTTACTTCCTCAGACCGTAAGACTTGGTGGCGTAGTCACCATTGTAGACTATTAAATCCTCCGCTTTATAATCATGACGTCCCGAGAAGTATGAGTCGAGAATAGCCTTAGTGCCGGCAGCGTATCGTTGCTGTGCGTCAATCGACGTACCGGACATGTGGGGGACCATAGCGTTGCCTCCACCCCATGGGTTCTGGGCGTAGCGGAGCGGGTGGTCCTTGGGCGCGGGCTGAGGGAACCAGACATCACCTCCGTATCCACGGAGGTGGCCGCTCTTGAGTGCATCAGCAACGTCCTCCTTGACGACGATGGCGCCACGGGCGGTGTTGATGAGCCATGAGCCCTTCTTCATCTTGGAGAGGAGGTCCTTGTTGAACAGACCACGGGTCTTCTCGTGGAGCGGGCAGTTGATGGTGACAACGTCACACTGTGCCAGCATCTCCTCGAGGTTCTCGACCCTTCGGCAGCCAATCTCCTTCTCCTTCTCGGCAGACAGAGGCTGGTAGTCAAAGTACAAAAGCTCCTTGCAATCGAAGGGCTTGAGGCGGCGAAGTACACGCTCACCGATGCGGCCGACGGCAACAGTACCGACGACCTTGTTCTCAAGATCGTACTCATTCTTGGCGACCTCAGCAACGTTCCATTCACCCTTGGCGATCTGCTCGTGGGCGGGAACGAAGTTGCGGACGAGAGTGAGGATGGTCATGACGACGTGCTCGGCAACGGACACAACGTTGGAGCCAGTGACCTCAGCGACGGTGATACCACCGTTGGTCTTGTTCGCGGCATCAAGGTCAACGTGGTCGGAACCAATACCGGCAGTGACGGCAATCTTCAGGTTCTTCGCCTTAGCAAGACGTTCTTTTGTGAGGTAACCGGGGTGGAATCTGAAGCTTGGTTAGCTCGTGCCACTTAGGATGGTCTGCTAGCGCGTCGCGGAACGTGTTGCGGGGCGCTTTAGCGTGCATTGCGGGGTAGCTCCGGCAGAACATACGGCGTGGTAATGATGACCTCTGCGTCAACAAGGTGCTTGTCGAACTCAGAGCCCTCTCCCTCCTTGTCCGAGGTGGTGACGAGCTCGTGGCCCTGATCCTCGATCCACTTCCTGATGCCTAGTTCGTTCTCTGTGGTACCGAGCATCTTTGGCTCCTGCTCAGCGTGGATGCCGCCCTATGACGTCGTCAGCGATTGTCCCATGTTAGTGGCATTGCATGACTTACATCGTAGAGGACGAGAAGAACTTTGCCCTGTTGTGAGGCAGACGCGGTTAGCGTTCTGAAAGCATTCGGTTGTCGTAGAGACGATGTGAGGCGGGGTCCAGCGCGTGCGCTGATGATGGAGGAGGTAGGGCGCGCAAGGCGTGATGCTGAGCGGAGAAATACCATTGTGTCTGAGTTGTTGCAACAAGTCTTGAAGCTCCGTAGAGGTATATATACAAGTAGCCGACAAGGTACTTGAGATACGTCAAACTGATGCAGGATCCGTCAGCCTATCGCCTAAAAGGAGAGAAAGAGGGGGCGGGACGGTTATACCTGTTGTGGTTTGCAATGACGTGAAGTCTTGCGAGCAATTCTATTTGAAATATGCACGTAAGGGAATGGTGCTTGTGTGAGAATTGAGGGGTTTCGTGAGGGGCTTATATATGAGGTGTTGGTACCCACAAGAGCCTCTCGTAGCTAGAAGCCTCAAAACTTTGGGTCACTCGGCGCACGACAAACATTGCTCCCCACTTGATGATGATGGGACCCTTGCACGCATCTGGACGATGCCGTTCGCGGGATTCGCGGTCGTGTTTGGAATTACTTCGCATCGTAGGAGGTGCGGGGTTCGTCCAATGGCGCCCACGCGACCGACTACGCGCCATGGAAGCTACACCATCATCTTACCCGATTGAGCATATTTTGAGCTTCGCCGATGCATCCGTAGCGCAGCCCTGAGCGGTGGGACCAACACAGTGGCAGTCTGGAGCCCAATTGACTGTCAGGGCCATTGGAGCTACGTAAGTCACCATAGCTTTGCTGGGGCAAATGACACTGGCAGCTCGATAGCTGCTGCCTCCCCTATTCCGAATTCTTTCCGCTCATGTTCATCACATGTTATTCTGGAGAGCTTAAGCAGTGCAGATTAACATAGCAAGAGAATGCCATTGAGCGTTCTTGAGTTTTCTTTGACATAGGAACCGCAATTAGCAACGCTGTCGCTCCGAGAATTGCTTGCTGTACTGGGCATCAACAACGGGAATAGTTGCTTGACTCGGAAAGCGCCACCTGGTGAACACCATGACGGTCCCACAACACGATCAAGGCGATGCCCAGCAGCACGAGCGGAACTCGAAGAAAAGGTGGGGTGGTGGCCGAGCATTTCAGGCGCCAGACTGCCGTCCACGGCAGAGGAACGAACGGTGCAACCTCGCAGGTCTGCGGATGCGAATTGTCGCCGTCAAAACTCGGTCGAAGAACGGAGAGAGCGCAGTATGTTCGCAGACGGCGTGGATATCGTTCGGGGCTGGCGGAAAACAATCGGCCGAACGAGTCCGATTCAGAACGCGTCTCGAGCCAGAGCTATTGACAGAGCCAGAACTTCGCGCATCCTTTCTCCCGTTGCGGTCGAGCAATCCGATGACGAAGATAGCGCATCTCCGAGCTTTTGAGGGACACGTTCCCCTTCAAGCGAGCGCTCAGTAGACATCATTTGCCGACGCTGTGCTGCTTTTCCATGTTTGTCGTGTCGTTTAGTCGAGCGCAAATTTGATCGCTCGGGCGTCTACACAGCCTTCAACGAGTTGCATAGATCTTGCAGTCAATCTCGCGATGGGGTACGCCTACGCGACGTGATTCTCCATCGAAATTGGCCGATCCAAGATTGTGACGACGAGTATGCGGAACTCGAAGCCGCAGCCGCATGACGTTGGTGAGCAAAATGTGGAGCGACAGCTGCCGTGGCCTGCAAAGCGAAGCGCGAGGTTCACAGGCATGGCGTGCTGCGCGTGGAATCTTTTTTATTTTTATTTTTTTGCATATGCGACGGAGGCATGGACAAGGGGGAAAGAGGATGAATAGCTAAAGATGGTCGGAACGCGAACCGGATTTGCAGTTCCGACCTTGGAAGGTATTGTTATTTTGCAGAAGATCTGGTGGCAGGCGCAAGCACCCCTCGCATAGCTGTCATTCAGACGAAGTACATTGGAACACTTCTCCCAAGCACACAAAAGTCAACACCAAACACTTCGAGGATACAGTAAGTGACACGCACGATTGACTTCCTGCAATTGGGATTATTGCGACATGGTAGGCCCTGCTTCGAAGCGCAAATGTTGCATAAACACGAGATGTGGACGGGCACAGCTCGAATTGGGTATGTTTGAGTGCAAAAAGCTAACACGGAACACCAGCGTCAGAAGGACCACACAATCAGCTTTCAAACCCCATCTTCTGACCAGCCAAGTCTATCACAAACTCCCTTCCTCGAATCGCTGCCCAACCAAGCCTCTGCAAGCCGCGACGGCGCCTAGCCAGGAGGACACACTTCCCCGCCTCGGTCTCCATGACATACTGTTCCGGTCTCACCACAACCTCATCACCTGCAAGAGTCCAGCTGTGATCAATATCCAGTCCAAAGACGAGATCTGGCAGTCTGGGTACTGTATCGCAATCTAGAACAAAGTCCTGCTCCGATGAAGTGTTTGCAGCCTGCAACAGCACGTTGAAAATGCTGTCCGGAAGCGATATATATGGAGTGTCGAGCGAAAGCCATACGCTGTTGGCCGACATGGTAATCATGCCGCCCTTTCGAATGCCAATGTGATCCAGAGGAATGGTCGTAGCCAGGACGCTGGTGTGCAACCAGATCTTATCGTCCACTTGATCTGACTCTGACGATGCGTTGTGGCTAAAAGTAACAGATCCAGACGTCTTCAAATCCAGGGGCACGTTGATCGTTATGGACGAGAAAGGGGTAGTTGCTTCTAGGTGCGCAACCTCTTGGAGAGTGTCCAGAGCAATGAGCTCCGATTTGCCCGACTTCAATGGATAAGAGTACTGCAAGTTTTCGTCTAGCTGTGATATCGTTAGGCGAAGATTACGCTGCGAGATCTTGCATGCTGACCTTGATTGGAACCACGACATCTAGATTCGATCCCCGAAGAGGTTGCTGAGCATCGTAGAGCGATGCACGCGCTACCGACGCTAGTAGGAGCAAGCGAAGCATATTAATATCGATGGTGGTACAAGATATGGACTTGCAATTACCCGAAGAAAAATTAAGAAGACAAAGTACGAACACTCGAATGCTGCCTTCGCAGAGATATTTTCTCTCTTTGTTGGCGCCGCATTCCACTGTGCCGCATTTCTATCCATGGATGCTTTGTTGAAGTATGCCTCGCATGTTTGAGAACCATTTGGTGTACCAAAGCTGCGGAACAGACCCATATTTGACAGGCATTGTTAAGCGCCATCTTGGCCTTTCGGGAAACGGATTGTCAAGCGCGCGAATAGCCAAGTCGTGGTTCGCTGGCCAATGCGGCGCGGTTGAGGCTATGGGGCGGCGAAATTTCCCCGAGGCTGTTCTCGTTCTGGTCAACTATGCGCTCACGCAACATGAGGATTGGTTGACTTCCAGGGCGTTATCCTCGCGAGATCATATCCGTCTCTTCAATACTCTCTTCCTACGTCAAACTTGCATCCATTCTTCTCGTTGCGCAGTCTTCGCCGCAGTTTACACTGCAATTATGCAGTCCCTGGCTCGTTGATTGCCTGTCATGGCTTCGCGTCATCTCGCTTACAAGGCGAATCTGGAAGGAAACTGTAGAGAAGGGTGGCTAGATTCGCCGTTGAGCATATGCATCGCCCGATCTGGGTCTGCATCTTGGCAGACGTCGCCTTAGTTTCATCGTTCCCTGATGGTCGAGGAAGCAGGTAGAAGCACAAGATGACCCGATATCGACCTCTTCATTCTCCTCACTACCGTTTCAACTTTCTCTACTTTTCAAAACTCGGAACATGGGTCATGGAGTCACCATGTGCAGTCCAAGCACGGTCGTCGTTTGCTGGTAACATCCGCAGTTCGACACCTCCACACCACGCGACTCGCTCAGTCTCACGACGTAAGCAGGCGAACGAACGGTACGACCTGTCTATACCCTGCGTGACTGATCACTAAAGGTACCGTAGCTTGATTGCTGGTTCACCGAAAAGGCGTACGAGAAAGGTTATGGTATCAGATAAAGTTATCGACAAACGTGGCGACGTCCTCCTCGAGCTCATGACGAACGGCAAGCGGGTTGGCTCACTTCTCGTCTCGTCGCATGTCCTGAGCCTCGCTTCACCAGTCTTTGAAGCCATGTTCAATGGCAACTTTGCCGAAGGACAAGTTCTCTCTGCTGCTTTGCCCAAAAGCGTGGCGCTACCTGACGATGACCCAGACGCCGTGACCTTGTTTTGCAAAATCACGCACATGAAGGTCGCGAACGCCACAGATACGATATCAATCTCCAGATTGGCTGACTTGGCTATTCTCTGCGATAAATACCAGTGTACGGAGGCGGTCAGTTCTTGGGCACGGGTTGAGATTGCTCAGAAACTGTCATATCCAGACGCACCCGCCTTTGAGAAGTTGCTCTTCATCACCTATGTCCTCGACCTGCCTCTAGAATTCGGACAAGTCAGTTCCCGGCTCACATACGATCGCATCATCACAATTAGCTATCAAACCGCAACTCACAGCACCGACTTAATGCCACTCGAGATGATCGGCAAGTCTCCCTCAACGCAGATATCTCATGCAATGCTGACCCTCTGAGTTAGACCAGATCCGGTACAAGCAAATCGGCCTAATCGACTCTTCCCGACAGATCCTCTTCTCCGAAAAGTACCAAAGTCTGGTCACCTCGGGGTGCGACCGCGCAGGCGCCGCGCTCAAACACTACCTCGCGAGTCTCAAGGCATCAGACATACCCATGGACAGAGCACTCTCGGTCGCGGAGTACGCCAAGTGTGCTCTCAATCTGCAGCGACGAGTCGATACAGCTTCATGTCTTGATCACGCGGACTGCGCGGTCAAGAACGCCAAAGGCCTGAATCAAGAAGTCGCTGCTGCGCTCATAGCCGCCCACGAAGATATCAAGGCTTGCTGTCTGGACTGTATGCGGAAGAATATGTGTGCTTTGCCGGACTTGGTATGTCGTCTTGGTCATCCATCGACGCCATCGACTGGTTCATCGCTTGGTGGGAATCGGCAGTCTTTTTGATTTTAGCAGGCATGGAGTTGTGTAGTTGGGCATTAGCGAAGCATTTCAACAAGTGGAGTTTGGATCCTCCAAGGAGGTATGGATGGCTTGATCAATATGTGGAGCTGTCGCGCGTTGGTTATCTTATTAGGCATTGATACGCGTTTGCCTTTCTCTTGCTTACCTGCAACTGTTCCGTCGAATCTCTGAAAGTGTAATACATGAAACGTGCTTAACTAATTTCTGGGAAAGAGGCGTTTATGAGCATCTAATATCGTATTCGGCTCTCCGCTTTGTGGCCGCGACGCCGTCCAAGTAAATCAGTATTGCCATGATCAAGCTTGCCTTTCGAGAGTATGAGTATAAGGCCTCCACAGTCGAATCAGGGCATGGACCCATCTGGTGTATCCGTGCAGCTGGTGCTGTAGATCATGGCGGGAGATCAACGGGGTCTGTGCCAGGGTTGTAATGAAAGCGCCGGCTTGTAGACTACATGCGAGTAATGATCCTTGCAATCAGATATCTACTTACACATGGGAAATTTGCAGGTCATTGGAAGGTCTGGAAGCCCTGGAGTGGTGCCCGACACAGACCAGACTTTGTTCACTTCCAATAGCTGTTCACAGGTGAGCATTAGTAGGTGTTGCATATGAAACCCTTCAATGTCTGGTTGAATAACAGGGCATTGGTAACACAAATGGAAATACGTCTTCACCAACTTGCCTCAGCCAGACTGAACCACAAACGAAGCAGCAGCAGCACCCATAAGCGAGACATTTCCCAACCCTTCCTAGCGCCTCGTATAGCCCCAGGCCTCCACATCAACGTCAGCTCCGATATCCGAATCTCACTGTAGCTACCTCGTGGCCCAAGTTCCACACGCGGCTTACAGACGTCTGACACATATCGTTCAGCCCGACTGCCGGAAGGATCGGACAAAGAGCACCCCGCACTCTCTTTACGACAGAAGCGGGAACCTCTCAATATCCCCAACACTGCGCTGATTCGCCAAGTTTCTCACGTGCCGTATCCTGCAATGCCGTTGTACAACAGCACCGGGCGTCTCGCTTGTTCGCTGTCACCTGCAAGCACTTGCATTTCAAATCTCTTTCCCTTGCCGAACCCTCGTGGTAGGCCTTAACCTCCGATATTAAGACCAGTTTCGCAGGCGCTATTTGTCCGTCCAGACAGGCTGTATCGTGTGCAAGCGAATGTCCGGTGCCAGCCGATTGACCCGGCGCATACTGATAAATTGAAGGCATCTGAATCGCCGGTTGGTGCGAACTTCCTGGTGTTGTAATCTAAATTGCTGCAGCTTGGGGAAGTAGTAGAGTTGGTAGTGAGACGCGTGACGAAAGTCGCCGAACCGAACCTGTTAGCTCTTGGATTTGTCTCTGTTGCTTGGTTTGAGAAGGGTTGGTTGAGATTGTATAAAGTGCCGGGGATTCGGACGTCATTTCACGACTTCACTCGTTGATCAGCTTTTGCGATAGATCAGTAAAGATGGTCCAAATCTCATCGCTCTACCTCATCCTAGCTTCTGCGCTCCTCGCGCACGCTGGTATCCAACAGATTGACTTCACCGGCGTCGGCCACATCTACGTGCTCCAATCGGAAGACTGGGGAAGCGCAACGCCCAAGCAAACAGTCGGCTGCCTGAACGAAAATGGCAAGTTTGTGAACGAAAAAACATCAGAATGTGGTACATTTGCACGCCAGAGCGACTACCCATACACGCTGTCAAGTAAACAAGGCAATTGTACTTTCCAGGACGACTCGCAAGCGCGGAATACGGACAGTAAATATGGTGGATTGGACTACGCGTGGAATTGCCAGCAAGAACACAAAGCCGAGATATACGACCAATTGTACACCATCGTAAGTCTTCAGCCCTGTATATCAGTGCAAAGTACTCAACTTCTTCACAGGACGGCTTTCCTTACGTCTTCCTCTGCTTCGGCGATGTAGCATGCTACTATGATGCTAAGAAGGTGCCCGCGGACAACGAAATACTTCCGCTTTGGCAATTCCGATGGGGCTCGCAGCAGATGGACATCACGCCTGGGCATATTATGCTCCAGCTGATGTGGAAGAAGATTGGCAATTTGCCAAAGAGAGAGGGCGAGAAAAGGATCCCCGGTCCAAGGATTATAGTGGACGAGGGTATGCAGGTACCGTTGTTAGGCGCGAAGTCGAAGGGGTAAAGTGAAGACGGTGTGCTATGTACTGTAAAATGATGTAATGCCAACTCTACGAACACCAGGCGCTGGCAAATTTTCTGTCCGCCCTCTCCCAACGAGAAGAGGCTGAGGCAACCTGGATATTCTCGAAATTTCCCCAAAACTAGGTAAATACACCTTAGAGTAGCGTGTATTTTCAGGCCCTCAGTCCCTTATAGACCATTAGGTCCTGTCGTGTAGGTGCAGAGCGGACACAAGTTTTGTCCCTGCCCGGTGCGCATGAACATGACTTGCGAACTACATATGCAGGTGGGCCACTTCCACGATATTTGCAAACCAAGTTATAGTTGCCACTTGTTTCAGCCACGGGCACTGCATACCCGATGCATGATGCTACTGCAAGGGGTAAACCTATCATTATGCAAGCTTCGCAGTCGCAGCGTTCAGGACTAGTAGTCAATACATTAATACTGTTCGTGTGGGTGCGCAATATGATTTCATTCGGCAATCAGAGGTGTGACAGGTTTATCGAATTTATACATTGAGATAGCCCATTGGCTTGTAAAAATGGCCTCGAGCATGCTCTAGCTCGAAGTAACAAGTCATCCATCGTATTCCACCGAATAAAAAGCAAACTGCTCACGGGACCAAAAATCCGAGCAAGTCCTGGGCCACTATTAGCCACACATTTCCAATGATGCCAGGATGTGTTCACCTAAACGCCCATACGAACGCTCTTGTCATTGCTCGGGTCGTGAGGCACAGTTGGAAGAGTCGTGTTAGCGTTGTTGCTTCTATTAATGTCGCCGCAGTTGTAGTAGCCGAAGAAGTTGCCCTTCTCCGACTTGACATTGGCGACATCACCGCAGCCGATGGTCACGCCGTAATTGTCGGTGTCGGTGTTGCACTCAGTGCCCTGGTTTCGTCAGCCATGTTCACAAGCTCATGCCATGTGTTAGACCTACGGTGTAGAACGTGCACTTGACGTCTTCCTTGCAGATGAGGATGGAGGACACTTGCTGTCCGCTGTCGTATGTTAGCCAATGTCAATCGAAGTTAAAGAGAGGACTCGTACAGTGGTAGGCACTCAGATTCGCCCTTGACCTCGAAAATGGTCTTGTGCCCACCCTGGAAGTTAGGCTCAGTGAACGCAATACCGACATCTCGGTGCTTGTCGTCATCTACCATGCCCTTGTGGGCGGCGATGAGGGCGACAAAAAATAGGAGGATCGCCGAGAAGACTTGCTGGAAGTGCATCTTGTGATACTTCGCTAGTGTGGAGATGATAGAAAAATATACGGATACAAAGAAGATTGCCGTTGAGAAGTAGTTGTAGGAGGAGCTTGTAGAGAGTAAAGAGGACTGAGGAGCGTGGGAGTCGAGGATTTTATACCCAGAGGGCAGAGAATTCTGTGGGGCAAGGGCTAGCCTACATCATGTGAAATGAATGACACCAGCAGCAGGTTTCCAAACGACTAATAGCTTACACTGCCACGTGCAGCTTAGAACCCGATCACGGCGTGGAATATATTGCTTGTTACGAGCTGCTGGGGTGACGGCAAACAACAGGACTTGGGCAGGCGTTATCACCAAACGATCATCTGCCAGTCCCGAGAACAGACATGATTATCTAGAACGCTTAGTGGCAGTAATGTGTGGCACTTTGAAATCTGGAATAGTGTTGGTAAGTATCCTGTTGTGAGCATGAATAGACTCGGCAAGATGTGGTTCTCGAGGCGTTTGACACGTACGGTTCTATGAACCAGAAAGCTGCACAGGTCTTCGGTCTAGTCAGACATATAGGAGGTGTAATGCTTGGTAGTTCAATGGTAATATACCTGAGCCTGGAGACAGGTAACCCAACTGCCAATCTTGGTATGCAATCCCAAAATCCGACGATCTAAGGGGAGCCTTCTACCTAAATCAACATGACAGCTGTAGGTAATTGTTTGTACTCCTTGCGACAATCGAAGGTAAGTGCTGTCGTGACTATGGGAAAGAGCAGAATGATGCGTGTTTGCATCTACATAAGGTTAGCGCATACCCTGCAGGTAGTTCTGGCGAAACTCCCGCCCACTTGCATTTCGAAACCACCATTGTGCTCTCCGATCATCTCAAACGATGCGCACTATCCCTGGTTGGAGCATATGACGATACTACCGCCTCATCCTGGTTTTCACATATGTAGAGGTGGATGAGAGGATACCTATATTCCGCCGCCTGTTTTTGGGCCCACGGCGCTGTCGTGAAGGGAGGGTACTACAGCTTCTCACATGCGACGGGAAATGACCAGACTACAACAGCATATGGCCCGTCCAATTACGTGAGGCTATCCACATAACTATCAGGTTTTAATTAGGACGACGAGATTCTATGTATACCTTCAGGCACCCTGACCACTTTTCATTATGAGTGCTAACACGGAGCACCCGCATATCGACAACGTCAGGTATTTACAACACAAATTTACGACCGGGGAGTGGGTCTACGAGCGACTGTGACCCAACACGACACGACTGGTCTGTAAGAATTTGCCTAGTTCGTCACGGAGTCTTTGCCATCTCGACGGAGGATGCAACGCCTTTCCCAGCTGGCTCTCGGCCGTTAAAGGACACTCAAAGTGAACCGGGGGAACAATACAACCGTTTGTTGACATATGTTGCTAGAGAAATACAAAAACTTCTCCATCTCTTTCTATTTGCGACTATTGCGCATGAAACCCAGGATTTTTCAAGCGTAATGGTGGACACGGTCCCGCGTCCACACGATTACCACAGGTAGTGTTAGTAGAGGGCATCTCTTGTAGAACAGTGGCTTCCATTCGAACAACTAGACTTCCATATGTTTTGATCAGCCCATATCGAACTACGAGACGCTGAAAACTAGCCGCAAGAGGACCTTCCGGGAGGTCTAGCGAATGAGACGCTTGTGTGGAGACGCTTCATCATTCTACACTGCTGGGTGATTGGTTCAGGTTATCTAGCCCGATTCCAGTGTCTTACATCCAAGACATAACGATGGCGCTAGCATCCTTCTAAAAAGTCCAATGAATTTCTGCATGTAAGCCATGCCCTCACGTCGCTTGTCTGTAGCCGGGTCCGGAAGGAATATGCACAACGCCCGCCACTTATCGAGAGGCTGGTTGCCTTACACTCGCTTCGCTTTGCAAAGAAAATCTCTCATATTGTATCTCCCTCTCCGCTGCTGGTTGCTCTTTCCCTGTTTCCTTGGAAACATGTCGTGCTTTACGTTTGCCTACGCTTTCGTTATTTTAATCGCATCATGGATCATCTCCCACGCGTGCCTCATGCCCAAGCCAATCCCAGGCATTCCCTTCAACTTCTTCGCTCAATATTTACCATGGGGCGACCTGATAACCCTCGGTCTGCATTATTTCCGCACCGGCGAGGTCTTCCGCTGGCTGTCTCTACAAAGTCTGCACCATGAATCTTCACTCATCCAGCTTTTCCTTCCTTCCTTCTCGACCGTCCGCCCTACGCTCGTCCTGGCTGAATTAAATGCCATCGAAGACATAGTCACGCGACGTATCGGAGAAATCGACAGGGCCGACTTGATGCACACTTGGTTTGGATTGGTGGTGCCGAAAGCGACGATCGGATTGAAGTCGAGCAGTCCTATTTTCAGAGATCAAAGACGACTTTGGAATGTGGTAGTGAGCCCCAAGTTCTTGGACGATGTAGCCGCGCCGTGCTTTGTTAGGGCAGCTACCCAGGTAGCCGACGTCTGGCAGAAGAAAGCAGAGCTTCTGGATTTGAGTCGCGCATTCGATGCGCAAGAGGATGTCAAATTAGCAACACTTGAAGGCATGTGGCAGATGCTTGTCGGATCGAAGCTGGGACTGTTGGCAGCTAGCATGGAAACATTGCATAAACCTCGTCCAATTAAGTATCTGGGAGACGAAATGGCTGTATTCGTACGACCGCAAATGCCAGAATTCTATGGCGTTTTGGGTACACTCTTAATGTGCCTGGACTGGGTGATGCTAGGCTTCAGCTCGAGACTGTATACCTGGGTCTTCTCATACTCAGGTATACTAGGGCGGGCCATGCAAAAAAAAGATACAATCTTGGATGAGTGCATCATTGCATCTCGAAGAAGAGTTGCGGCAGGAGCAGCAGGACGAACATGCGCACTGAGCGAAGCGATCTACAAGGATCTGCGGCTTACTTCAGTGTCAAAAGCTGAACGCGAAGCGGATAGTAATGCAGCTCTTCGAGATGAGTTACTCGAGCTACTCATTACTGGACATGAAACCACTGCATCGTCCATTTGCTGGGCGCTGAAGTATCTCACCGACAACCCGGAAGTACAGGGAAGACTGCGCAACTCTCTCATCGGTGCGTTCGGCTGTGCAAAAGGGACCATTTTGCCTTCGGCGAGAGACCTGACCTCAGTCTCCGTGCCCTATCTAGAAGCAGTGGTCGCGGAGACCTTGCGACTGTCAAACACGGGGCCAGTGTCATTTCGACAAACACTTGTACCTTGCGAGGTACTTGGGCATCAGGTGCCTGCAGGTACTCCGATCGTCCTTGTCACTGCGGGGCCATCACACAGCTCACCATATATGCCTTCAACTTTCCGCGATGGAGACGAGAAGGCGTGTCGAGCTACATACCCGCGTGAGCGAGTTTACCTACCACGGTCAAGTCATGACAGTCATGACACCCCCTTCCACGATCACAACGTTTTCGCACCAGAGCGATGGTTGCTGAGCGGCAAATTTGACGCCAACTCCGTACGTATGCTCCCATTTTCCGCCGGGTCGCGCGGTTGCTTTGGAAAGAAGATAGCTTTGTTGGAACTCCGGATCGTGATAGCTGTATTGGTCTTACGATTCGAGTTCCCGCGACTACCTGAACACCTGAGTGGGTACGAGGCGCAAGATGGGCTGACGTCGCGACCTCAAAAGTGCCGCGTTAGTCCGAGAGCTTGGAGATAACGCAATTGTCACTTCGATGCAACAACGAGCTATTTGTTGCCAATGTCCACAGTATCCAGCACCGGTTTTTTCATTTGCTCAGCATGACTTGGAAAGGATTAGGGAGAATGTGTGAAGAGGCTTAGTGCGATACGTTAGTCCTGGAATCGGTGCTGCTCAGGGGTTTCGACACCTCAAAATCTGGGTCCCCTCTAGGCCTCCGTACCACCATCTCACGCCATCGCCTCAGCTATCGAAGGCTCCGTGAAATGCACTGCTGCTTATTGGAAGTGTGTTTCAAACCCCTTATCATAGTTTGTGGCGCACTCAAAGTGTTGCAGCAGTCACACCGACTTCCCCCATGCCAAGGCTGCTGTCGCGAGAATCTCAAGAGCCACAGAGTAAGCCATTCCATCTGTTCAAGCGTACTGCAGGTTGTCAAATACGACGGAAAGTAAACAAGGGTATCCAGTAGCCCGAAACTACACACATTATCGCCATGCTTCAATCGCGACAGCAAGGCCTGGTGTATAGCTCCAGGCACCCTGGTCGCTTTCCGTCGTAGGTGGGAACCTGCAGTACCTACCACATCCATAGCATGCGACGTGGCAGAGTCGCGACCTTTGTGAGCGACCTCAGCATGCGAATTCTGAGGTCGCATCCGCACCACCTGAACACAGAATCTACAAGCAAGCTGTCCGAAGATGGAAGACAGAAGATTGAGAAGAACAAGCAAATCACTCAAGCTCCCATAATGCCGAGTTTGCAACGGAAGGATGATCACCGCGTGCTCGGCTATTAGCGTCCGGAAATAGTTGAATACAGGACTAGTGAAAGCTTCTTTCCGGCCTCAAACACAAGCGCCCGTGCAGGAACTGTGGCTCCAAGACGATCGATGTTTGGACGCTCAGATGGGACTTCGGTCCGCTTCCTATTGAAACAATTGATCTGCTTCCTCATTTAGCAACAAATGTTTCGTTTCAACAAAACGATAGCACCCCAAACAGTCGTTCCCAGTACTAGTCACTGGAGCAAATGCTCACGGCAGGAGCTTTGCAAACAAACCGCGGACGAGGCTAACATGCATCTACTTGGACAGTAGCATGCACTCAACAACAGTTTATAATATAATAGGATGGAGGCGCACAACGTCCAGGCAGCCAAGTACTGCTCTCGTATGTTCAATATTCTTGGTCGTACGCAAAAAACCCCGCGAGACAATTGTCGCCTAACTGCATGCCGAAGATGATCTACGGTACATCGCTCACCCTTAGCATACTTAGGTAGACTGCGCTTCTGCAGGGTGGATCGAGCTACCCGCCTCACCATCTTTACACCACCTCAGTAGTCTCTCACCAATAACGAGGCAAACTTCGACGCAAGCGGTAAGTGGCCTGAGGTTAGGGTCCGCCCACTGACACGATCCCAGTAGTGCGAAATGACTCGCGCGTCTGCATACTATTCCTATCCATGTTTCGACATTTATTGAGGTGTATAAAGGGAAGTAGGGTTTTCTCTTCAAATCCAACATCATCTGGTCACTGCCATTCGCTATCAAAAGCTCTTGTCAAATCTTCATTCTTTCGTTTTATTGAACTTTCCAAATCGCTCTATACATAATGTATATTCGACACGTACGTCGTCACTGCCCTGGCGGCAGCCAATTTCGCCAATGCATGCGTTTATGCAAACGAATCTTCTCCTATTTACAGCTGCAGCTGTTCCACAGTATCCCACATGGAGGATGAAATTCAGTTCAGGTACCCACACATACAAAGCGAGGAATCATCAGCATGTTTGGCCTGGCTCAACGATATGTTGACCAAAACGAGAGTCAACAAAGGACAAGAGACCTGTCCACCAGTCTGGAAAGAGATCTCAACTGCCCTCACTGCTCAATTTCTGGCAGATGGTCAATGCACAGACGCCGCCCGCGCCGCCATCCGAGCATCCTTCCACGACTGCTTCAATGGTGCTTGCGATGGCTCATTGATTCTTGCCGACGAGTGTTCCCGCTCGGAGAACAGAGGTCTTGAACGACTTTGTGGCAACCTCGGAAGTTTGGCGCAGCAGAAAGAGGTCGGAGTTGCAGACCTCATCCAGTTCGCTGCGGCCCATGCCATCAAGACATGTCCTGGAGGCCCGACAGTACCTGTCAAGATTGGTCGTAAAGACTCGGATCAGGCAAACACGCAGGGTATACTTCCTGGACCTCGTGCAGAGAGTGGTGATCTCATTAAGCTTTTCGGTAAGCAAAGCATGTCTGTTCTGATCAGCAATGACTGACCACATTTCCTAGCATCGAAGGGTTTCTCTCCAATCGATCTCGCTGCTCTTATTGGCGCCCACACAACTGCTAAGCAACGTATCTCCGACCCCGCTCAGGCCGGCGCATCGCTTGACTCAACCGTCGGTACCTGGGATAACAAGTACTACTCGGAGACAAAGAACGGCGGAGCACCTTTCACCCTCCCAGCGGACAAGAGCATTTCGCAAAATCCTATTACCGCGATCCCATTCGGCACCTTCGCCATCAGTAAGGGTGCGTGGGACTTTGCGTTCGTTGCTGCTATGACTAAGATGAGCATGCTGGGCGTGAATGGTGCAGGTCTTGTCGACTGCACAAGCGCGCTGCCTGGCGGTAGCAGGAAGCGTGAGATCAGGAGCAGCAATTTGTTTGATCGATTGAAGTGGTAGGATGTGTTTAGGGTCTCGTCTACAGACTTTGATGAAACTATGTATCATCGCGTAGCATTGGAAGGCGTTTGGGGCCGAGGATACTTTCTTAGCGTTGCGATCCTTCTGGCGTATTTTCTACATTAAAGCTCTGGTCGAGAGTTTTGCTCATTTACTACGATACCAATAATGAATTTCAACAAAACTCCAGCGGCATCAACCCACCGTGTTCAACCTCCCAAAGTTGACTAGCAAAATATCGCATTTGAAGCTATCGCCGAAATTCATCGCAAGAGGCATCGACACGAGATCCTTCAATAGAAAATTGGTGTGTACTTGATACGGTATCTCGAATCCACTACGAGGCCAGGTATCTATCAGGATTCCCAGAATCGGGATTTGTAGCGCTCGAGGCGTGCCAGTTGAATGCCAAGCTGCTGCAGACTTCGCTTTGCGCGATATCTCGTCTGCGGTGCCTTTTTCTCTCACGCCCGGATGATCAAGACACTTCTTCTTTGATGCGCGCTGAGATTTCTCAGCCTGTTCGGTCTTCGCATAGAGCTTCTACTAATCAGCCTGCCGCGCCTTCGTTTCTGGACACTCCCTTCTCTTTGAATCCTTCTCCCTTTCCTTCGCAAGAATCGAGTCCCTCGATTCAGGGCGCGTCCTGTATTCCCTTTGCCATGCCACTTTCTTCAGATGAGAAGTAGTTTTCTGTGCTTAAGGGAACGGCCTAATGCATTCTCGCGCATGATCACGCGTCCTGCCTAAGTCACTGCCATATTAATCGCGGACGGATATGCGCGAGTATCGGCAGCTGCAGCTTCATGTGCGCAGCTCCTAGTAGCGCACTATGGGTCGCGAGCAAGTACAAAATCCCGGCCCTGACCATCGTGCTCAATAACGGGTGTTGGAAGGCTTCACGCAACTCAGTCTAGCTCGTATATCCCAACAGGTTGGTTAACAGGTCGTAGTGCCGTGGTAGTACTAGTTATGCGTACTATGGCTTATGTAAGCCATAAGTAGCTGAGAGTAAAGGTCATGATACCGTAGGTGTAGTAGCGACGTTTTAGGAGCCGTGCTATGGGTTTACAGTCACAAAGTTGTATATTATGCTAAAATCACTTAGGAGCAGCCTTAGTGGTAGGCTTAGGCTAAGGCTATTACCTAAATAGGGAACTACAGTAGTAATACGTGGTCTTGGCAGTACTACAGTCCTACGATCGTGACCCCTATGCGAAGTGTCACCACCGTAAACAATTCGCCCTTGGAGCAACCGTACTGTAAGCTAGTTGGCCCAACAGTAGCCTTAACACGGCATATTAACTGCCATGTATCCTAATAGCTTGAACAAAGACGCTATGGAAGATGAGTTGAACATCTCATTCAGACCCACACAAAACTATGCGTCTTTAGCTGAAGCGACAGTTGGTACAAGGACGAGCTGGATGAACAATATGCAAGTTCGCAAAGTACATGAGATGAGGGAGACCCTTGCGTAGGCCAGGAGGAGAGTGGTTAAGGAATATAAGGTTATGTTGATTGATATGCTAACGTAGCCAGCCGGAATGTCGGGATAGAATATGTACAAAGAATGACGGCCAGTCTACATAACTATCTTGACTCCGTTCTGCGCTGTCATCATGCACTAGTTGGAGAACGATCCACTGGTAGTCCAGTAGACATTGTAGTTGATGTTATGCGCGTCGTAAAATGGACCAAGATTTACAGCCTGGCCATTTGCTGTCGCCGTGAATGCGAGGCTGTCGGTGCTTGTGCGACGCACAGTGTTCAGTGCCAGAGAAGGCATCGAGTTGAGAGCTTGCTGCCCATAGTTGCCGCTTAAGATAACTGGACCAAACGCGACAGCTGCGATGTTAGCGTTGTCGTTCGCAGCCACTGTGCGTAGCTTCATCGGCAGCTTGACAGTGACGATATCGCCAGACTTCCAGTCGCGAGACAGCGTAGCATAGCTCCCAGGGTTGGCGGCAACCCCTGACGCTTGTCTGTTGATGCTGATAGTCGCGCCTGAAGTCCAGGACGGAATGCGAATCTTCATCGCCCAGTTGCCAGTGCCGGTGACTGTCAACGTGGTTGTGTCGCTGGCAGGGAATGTGGTCACTTGTGAGATCTTGACACTGCGCTGCTTCCAGTCTAAAGTAGAAGGTGTAAAAAGGTTCACATAGAGTGCGGAGCTGTCGTAGAAGTAGATCGAGTCCATCAACTTGGTATTGGTCTCCCTGCGTTCATGTGTGAGTCATACAATGTAGCTGAAGTGCTTACGGCTAACTCACAATGCCGTTCCCTGACAACACCAGAAGGAGTTGTAGTCGGTACTCCAGGTGCCGCCGCCCCATGCTGGTCCGATGCCGCGGCGTCCACCAGACTGCAAGCCAGAGTCAGCAATGTCTCATATACTTCTTTTTCACCAGAGCTTACCTTGAGCGGGGTGAAGTAAGTGATGTGGCCATGGTTGTCTGTCGGGTTCTGTGCGCCAAGAAGATGATTGATCAATGCGCGCTCGTAGTAGTCAAAGTACTTCGTGCTTGACGGGTCTGTAGTCCATAGATCTCTTGTAAGCTTCAGCATGTTGTATGTGTTGCATTGCTCAGCTGTATCGTTTGTGAGGAAGTTCGAGATCTGGTTCGGCGGTCGGAAGTGCTCGGCCTGGCTGTTACCGCCAATGGCATATGTGTGAGCGTTGATGGTGAAGTCCCAAGCGTTCTTCGCGATGTCAAGATAGCGTTTAGTGCCAGTAGACTTGTATTCCCGGGCTGCACCGATCCATTTAGGGACTTGAGTGTTGGCATGGTTACCGCTTAGGCGATCTTGATTGTTTGCAAGAGGATCGAATTGGCTTGCATGGTCGAAGCGCTGGGCAACAGTGAGCCACTGCTGGTTTCCAGTAAGTTGATAGATGGCTGCCAGGACATCGTTCATGCCTCCAAATTCCGTCCCGAGCATGGTCTGCATCTGAGACGAGCTCAATTTCTTGGTGCGTCCATCGACCCAGCCAGCAAGCGCCAGCAAGACATCGCGAGCTTTGGTGTCGCCGATGATCCTCCAGGCATCGAGCAGACCAGCCATTGTCTTATGTACTGCATAGTACGGGACGTTTCCACCCTTCAACTGGCCCGCCTCCAGCGCTACGAATTCTGATTCTGGGAAGCCTGATAGATACCCAGTGCTGAATTGAGCGGCACCATTATTGGCCTGGCATTTGGCTAGTTCTTGTACGAAGTAGCTAGCGCGGTTCTTGCACTCGTTGTCACGTAAAGTTGCGTAGCAATGAACCCAAGCGGTAAGGTAGTGCCCTTGGGCGTGCGAGCGGAAAGGGAAGTTGGGGGCGTCCCATCCTCCGTTCGGCTGCGCACCGTTGGTCGACAACTTATGTGTCGCTCTGAAGTTATACAGTAGTCGATCAACATTTACAGCCTTGAGATAGTTGAGTGTCCTGTTCTCGTTGTCTTTCCATCGACTATTGCTCAGTGAGACCTGGCTTAGATCGAATTCGTACGCGGAGGTTCCGACTTCTGGTACAGCGAGGGAAGGGATTGTTTGAGCAATCGCTGGGGAGACTGCCAAAAGGCATCCAGTAAGGAGAGTTATAGACAGCATGGCGCAATGCTGCTACCGGAAGTAGTCCGTGGATGCTAATAAAGCAAATGAAATGACGATGCGGAACGATGGTAGCACGACCAGAAGATCCGGCGATATGCCTCCCTTTATACGTTACATCTTGTGTCCTCGAAGGAATGGTCCGAGAGACCTGCCAACTTACAACTGAATTGTTCGACCCTTACCCGACATTAGGAAGAACTCCGGGTGCCTGTAGCGTCGTACTCATTGGTGGTAAATAGTCTCGGGCATCGCGTGAATTGTCTTGATTAGGGTTACCTTGCTTAACTTTGTACGAAGAACACCATCGTAAAAAATACGGTGTTGAACGATAATGTTGACCACGAGGTTGAATTGAGGCTATCCATGCAAGGATGATGCTGGATACAACCCCGCCAAATGAAGTAAGGACGGCGAACACAGCAACTTGAAGCGTTCAGCTAGAGGTTTCCAATGTGATGCGCAACGGAACAACTGAGACCCATGCTCAAGATCCGCGAATTGCGGCCGTGCAACGATATTGTCCTTGTCAAGGATAAAGGCCAAGTGGCGGGGGAAAGCTTGATGTTCTAGCGAGTGCCCAAGCGGGAGCATGATTGTTCCAATTGCACCAATGACAATTCGGACGAATTGGTCTTTTATATGAATTGGCAAATTGCGGGGGCGCGATTCATTCACGGGACCGAAAAGATGCTGGGTTTCCGCGCATCCAAATCGACACCCTCGCTTTCGCGTTGCAGCTCTCGCATCCGGCTACCTTCCCTCTCTGCGAGTGGACCGGTCGGGCATCGCCTCATTTCTTTTCCGGTCGTTGTTCGTTGTGCAGGTTCATGCGAGCATCCGATCCGTACTGAAATCATGCGACGACTTTACTATTATAGAGTGCTCGGCTTTGGAGTGCGACAGAATTGAATGCTTGCCAGTGCAAACGGCGGAAGTATCTTACAAAACCATCATTATGGTAGAACCGATGAGTCCTATGAGCAAGCACGAGACGCCTGGTCTGAGTATTATGACGCCTGCCAGGTGCATTGCTCTGGAATCGAAGATCACGCTACGATTCACAACTCCACGAGTTCTTGCGCCTCGTCTGATCGTGTCAAGTTCACGCGGAAAGCACTGAGCTCAACTTCTGCAAACTTTCCCTCCTCCTCGGCATTCCAGAAAACAAGCTCATTGAGACTCGTACCGGCGTAGACTTCACCATCGATGTTGGCGATGCAATAGTCGTCCCAGATGCTTCCTTCGCCGACAGTCCTCTCATAGGAATGAACGATGCGCCAGTTTTCTCCTTGCTTTTTCTGCTCGTCCTGGTACTGCAGCGTCGGAACGACTTGTATGTATTGACGAGGAGAAGTTTTGAAGGCGCCTTCCAAGGCGTCCGTGCCATTAGCGATGAGTCGCTCCACAACAAGACCACGCTCATCAGCCACGAGCGTTATGGTGGAGTTGAGAGTCTGGTTGGTTGATGTGTAGGTACCCGTATAACGCTCTTCAAGCTGACGGATTGCAATCTCTTCAGCAGCGCGAACAATGGTCGCTCCTACAGCATCTTGAACTTTTGATAACATTTCATATTCGCCTGCGATGAGGATGGTGCAGGCGAGATCATACTCAGGAACTACAGCTATTACGGAAAAGTAGCCTGGCAAACCTCCTCCCTTGGTGATGAAGCGAACGGTCCTCCTGGAGTTCTTCAGCACACGGTCTGTATGGAGTATTTCCCAGGGCATGCCGTAGAATGAATGGAGACCCTCCGAAGGTGAAACAGGATTGAGCCAATTCACGCCGGTCACGATGTCGTTGTAGTGTGTCAAGACATAGCGAAGGTACTTGGACATATCGTTTGTGGATGTGTAAATGCCGCCTGTTGGGTTTTGAATACCTTCATCGACATCCCAGAAGTGTGGATCCAAGGGTATCACACCGGCGCTGTCCGGTGGTAATGACAAGGTGCTCTTCGACATGTCCAATGGCTTGAAGATGGCGTCTTCGATGTAGGTTTCGTACGTCTTGTTCGACACTCGCGATAGAACAAGACCGAGCAAGTCGAAAGCTAGATTGGAATACGTTGATTTTTTGTTTGGTGCAAAGAGCGGATGCTTCGACTTGAGAGCATGGAGTAGATCTGTAAAAGGTCAGCTACAAGTCTGCTGCGACCGCCCACATTCTCACCCCGTGCGTGACATGGCTTCTCGTAGTTCTTCGAATACTCATCGCAGTCGATGAGACCCTCCCGTGATAAAGGCGGTAACCCTATGTCAAGGGGGTCGGGTAACCCATTTTGGTTGTGGTTGATGAAATCGCTTTGCGCAACTGAAGGAAATCAGCCTACCTGTTTCAGTGAAGCATTTGAGGAAGGCATTAGTACACTCGCGTGGTATGCCGCTCAGCTGGCTCGCAAGAGACCGCAAGGTAATGTCCTTCCATGCTATATTGCCTTCTCGGTCCTCCTTCAGCTCCTTTATGTATTTGTCTACGGGATCGTCGAGACTGAGATTGCCCGCCTTGTGTTGGTATAGTATGCCGAGGACAGTGAAGGTCTTCGTTATGGATGCGATGCGGTATAATGCATCGCCGTTTACTTCGGGTATGCTAGGGCGAGACGCGTTCCGTTCACGCGCGGTGTGGTGCTTGGCCCACAGCGATTCTTTCGAAGACGTGATTTCTACGGAGAACGAGGTTGCTACGAATTCGGGAGCAGCAATTGCTGACTCGAGATCCGTATCGATTGTAGCAAATGCATGCTTCAGGACTGCATCGTTGGGGTCCAAATCAGGCAGGGGGTGAGCAATGGAAGCTTCATGGCACACGGCACCGGCTCCGGCAGCGAGCAGAAAGATATACAGAAGCACCATGGTGGGTACCGAAGCTTGAGGCAACTACATGGTGGAGTTGTTATAAAGCCATGTTGTGGATCAGGCACCAACGCGCATCATTGCGGCACGGCGCGTAAGCTGACGTCGGGGCTCGGGCCATGTCAGGGCTCAAAGACCCTTCCCCAAAGCAACCCTTCTATCAATTCTTGATTGCATCAATATTTTCCTCTTGTGATGAGAAAGTGATAAGCTATTGAACGCATAATTAATCGATGTTTCAAAGTGGTATAGTGTAGCGTAATTAGCTTTAATGCTTCGTAGTTAACTACTTTGAACGCGTCTGCATTGGCGGCATCCTCCGTTATGACCACATACCGATTTAGAAGTGCCGCTAGGTCTAGTGTCCTTCGCAGGGTAGAGGTCAAAGTTAAGGTGCTGCATCCTTCAGGGCCACCATATCCAATGGCAACCACATCTCGCCCTTCTTCTCGCCCCATGCCTCCCACAAACTGTCGAGCCTCGCAAACTCTACTCCACTCATGTCTTCATGCTGCCCCATCATCCTGTGGGCCCACCCATCCCTCTCATCTGCCACCATGATCACACCTCCATGCCAGTCTCCGAATGCGTTCCACGGCGCCTCACCGTTCGCAAAATTGATCCAGAGTTCTGCATGCTTGTCGCTGATTCTCTTGAGATGTTTGTAGGGGAATCGGAATTGCATGGTACGGAAGATGAAGTACACATCGCCCCAGTGGTGGGCCTGTTGGTAGAAGGGCGCGGTGGGGAAGGGGTTACCGACGTCGAAAATGTAGCGATAGATATTCTTCTTAGTCTCCCTGGTAATGTGTTTCGTGAATGCATGTATAGGTGCTAGGCATGTCGAGTCAGTTTCCTATATTCAAAATGGGTTTGTAGTTGACTTACCGTCGAACACTATGTCGCCGAACCAACGCATTGCTGATGTGAGGAAGAGGTTCTGGTCCATGTCTAGCGTCACATGGTATGCTTCCATAATCTTTCGTGCAGCATTGCCGCTTAATGCCAGCTTCAGATGCTCGTAGAAAGTCGTTGGTGTCAAAGAGTTTGCGATATCGATACATGCCTGTCCTTCGAATCCCGTGTTGCCTACAATCATGTTGTCTACCCATTCACACCTGCCAAGCAATTCATGTACATTGTCCCAGGCAATCTTCGAGCGGAAAAAAGATAGGTCTTGAACTGGTGACCAGGAATTGCCCTTAGCATACCAGGCATCACTTGCAGAGACGATGTCTTGGACATCGAACGCTCGAAGCCTCTCGAGCGCAACCTCACCGGTCTCTTCGATGCCCAAGTTCTCACAGACCCTCGCGAAGGCTGTCGCAGCCTTGTCCTCTGAAACAGGACACAGCATCGGCCCCATGACTCCGGACATGATGATAACACGATTGAAAAGCGGTCCAGTTGATGATCGAGGTGATAGCATGTGGCAGCATATTGAGTAGCCTCCCGCACTTTCTCCAAATAGCGTGATGCGACTCTTGTCACCACCAAAGCCACCGATGAAGTTTTGTATCCAGAGTAACGCGTTACGTTGATCCTTAAGACCAAAGTTCTTTTCGCCGTCTGGTGTGGCCATAAAGCCCAGCGCTCCAAGTCGATATTGTACTGAAGTCGTAATGACCGGTTTCTTGAGATTTATAGCGTGCTGGACCATGGGTGCCGTGTTGTGCTGCGCATCTAGTTTCCCAAGCACGAACGCCCCGCCATGCACGTAAGTCATTACTGGAAGTTTACCCATTGTGGCTCTCAAGTGTACTTTGGGCACGTTGACATCCAGTATCAAGCAGTCGGACTCGCTTGCTTCAATAGTATCTTGGCCCGGGTATAGACCGCCACTGTGAATATCATCCATTCCGAAGGAATGCGGACTCGCATAGCCCTGCTTTGTGAAGTCTCGAGAAAGCTCGTCGAAACTCTCCCGAAGCACGGATTGCTTGAAGCGCCCGGGCAGTATTGCGTAAGGCACAGCTCGAAATCGTACAACATCTGGGGTATCTGGAGTGACTATGCCAGTCATCGAGCCAAGCGTTGGATGCTCGAACAAAAATGTTTCTGCTCCATCGCTGGAAAGTGACGCAGTCATCATGTACGCTGATTGAAGGATGAATCAGGACCTGCAATAGTTGCATGTACTTCGATGCTTAGAATGGTCTGCACATGAAGCTGGAACTGCTCAAGAGGAAAGCGGAAGCTTGACTAGTATCAGACGAGGGTTTGATAGTATTGGAAATAAAAGCGTGGGGCAGAAGTTGCCCAGGTGACGACAGAGAAAAAGATACACAAACTGAGTTGGACCGGTGGCTATTGTTGACGATCACTTTGCTCCAATATTGAAGGATCATCCAATCAACGAAGCAGCCCTTCCTGGAGAGTTCAACCCAGCCAGTGAATCTAAATAGTGAACTGGAGATCATAGGCATGTCTTTAGCAGGGTGATGGAGGGTGAAGTCAGGGGTTCCGCTCGAGCTGCGCCCAACTTGAGACCGCTAATCATTCTTGAGTAAAGCATAGAATCAGCAACTCTCATTTTGCTTATTGGAAGGAGATGAGGAAGGCGCGCGCATGATGTTTGTGTTGAGCTGCGGGCAATGAGATGAACAGGCGGAAATGTTGTCCCGGCTCGTCACTTGATTCCTTATCTTATCGTCGGACGCGACACCCCCATCTTTGCTGCATGTTCCTTCCCACCTATACACCTGCAATGCGGCCATCTTCTTTAGAATGGTCGAATGCTGTACGAGATCCGGAATGTCTTATCGCAGATGCAACTGGTCATCTCCATTATGGCGGCGTTCACCGTGCCGAAGCTTGCCCTGATCTGCATTGAGACGGACTGGCGTGAGCCCTTCTCGAAGTCTGTTGAAGTGCGAAAGCTTCATGTCGCTGTATTTCATGCATTATGAATACCTCAAACACCACAGTTGAGCAAGTTGACGTTCTAGTAGTTGGTGGGGGTCCTGTTGGTACGTAATTCCACACAGCAAAATATACCATACACCAGCTCTAATACGACTAGGTCTCATAATTGCCTATCAACTGGCTCGCAACCTCCCTCGTTCTACCCACAAGATCAAAATCATCGAGAAGTACCCGAAATCTTCTCAGGACCAATATGGCCGCGCCATCACACTCTTCCCGCGCAGCTCGGAAATGCTTGACCAACTGGGTCTTGCCGAACAGCTCGCGCAACAATGTTTCGCTTGTCGACAGACTGTAAATTATGACAAGAATGGGAAAGAAGTACCAGGTCGAGGCTGGAGCTTCATGGAAGATATGAAGGATACGAAGTGGGACTTTGCGCTAGTTCTGAGGCAGAAATACCAGGAGGAAATATTCAGACGGGCGCTGAAGAGGCAGGGCGTTCAGCTTGACGCGCCATATGCTCTTGTCGATATCCAAATTCTTGATGACATTTCTCCGGGCGGCTTAAAGATAGTCGCAACCATTGAGCATCAAGTTACAAAAGCCAGGAGCATTGTCAAGTGTAGATATCTTGTAGGTGCAGATGGCGGGAAGTCTTTCGTCCGACGAGCGATGAATATTCCTTTCGAAGGCTCCTCAAGTGAAGACAAGTGGGTGCGCATTGATGGCGTGGTCGAGACCGATATGCCAAAACCACGTTCTTATGCGGCAATCGAATCTCCAACACATGGAAATGTGCTGTGGGCCGCTCTCGATCACGGCGCGACTCGCATCGGATTCGCATTCACGGCAGAGCGACAGAAAACATATGAGGCGTTTGATGAGAGAGCTGCAGTTAATGAGGCGATCGCCTCTGTTAAGCCATTCTCTATCAAGTTCAACACGGTCGACTGGTGGACTATCTACGTTGTCGGGCAGCGCATCGCCCGTTCTTTTTACGTTAATGACTGCATCTTCCTAGCGGGCGACGCCTGCCACAACCATAGTTCTGGCGCTGCGCAAGGACTTAACACGGGATTGCATGACGCTGTCAATCTGGGCTGGAAGTTGTCGCTCGTTCTTCAAGGCGTCGCGAAATCACATCTTCTGCATACATACCAATCGGAGCGACAACCAAATGTGGAAAGACTTATCAACTATGACAAGGATATCTCGCGACTTATGACGATGCAACTACCGGAGAACTGGACTGGCGATCCCGATGCCAACCCGAATGAAGTTCTCGGAGTGGTCATGAAGGAAGCCGCGGCTTTTAGCAGTGGACTGGGCATATACTACGAATCGGACACTTACCTCAATATCGGACAAAGCTCAGGCTTGTCGTCGATCCAGGCAGGTCAGCGAGCGCCCGATATACCGCTGCAGAAACCGGCGACATTCGAAGCTACGAGACTCCAAACAGAAACGCCAAATCATGCGACCTTTCACATTGCTTTATTCGCTGGCGAGGTTGTTCAGACGAAGTCGTCACTTGCTGCTTTCGCCAAAGCTGTTTCGCGTGTCGGGTGGCTTTTTGACGTCAATTTGCCAATCCGGTGGCTGTCTATTCTCGCGGAGCCTGGAGGTTCTTCTGCGTTTGAGACGCTGGAGGGCATGCCGTTTGGTAAAGTGTTCTACGATGGGGATTGCAGTGCACACAAGCGGTATGATATCGATGTTAAGAAAGGCGCAGTATTTGTACTCAGACCTGACGGCTGGGTTGGCACGGTCGTAGAGATAGATGGAAATGCAGCTGGTAAGTTGGAGAAGTACTTCAGTAGATTCATGGTGGGTTTAGAACGCCCGCTTGAAGCGAAGCTGTAAACTTCAATCTGATTCTCTGGCGGATTCAAGCAATTATAATTACAGCGGCAGTTGCCACTCGCCCTCCAATCTCGGCTTCGCAAGATCACTCTGTTCCCTATTCACGAACTTCCCATGTCCTTTCTCGCCCAAAAGTCCTCCATGATCTCGATCCCACACTATCCTGCCTCTCAACACGGTATATCTCGGCCACTGCTTCAATAACCGCCCTTCGAATGGCGTGTAATCAACGTCATGATGCAGCATATCATTCGTCAACTCAAACTCCTTCATCTTACCCTCAGGGTACCATATGTTGATATCCGCATCACTTCCCTCTTGTATCGCACCCTTCTTTGGCCAAAGCCCGTACAACTTCGCGGGGTTTGCGCTCGTCACTTCTACAAACTTTGTCAACTGCAGGCGTCCAGCGCTCATGACTAGAGACAGACGCGTTTCAATCCCTGGGCACCCATTCGGAATGTATTTGAAATGCCCATTTGGAAATTCTTCGCTGATACTCGACTTCTTCCCTGTTTCCGCATCATCGTAGCGAAACGGACAGTGATCCGACGACAAAATCGTGAACGTCCCGTCGGCCAGTCCGGTCCAGATGGCGTCACAGTCGGCTTCGGATTCTCGGGGCGGAGGGGAACACACGCATTTCGCGCCTTCGAAGCCAGGGGCGTCGAGATGCTTCTTAGTGAGGAAAAGATACTGCGGACACGTCTCTGCAAAGATAGGAAGCCCGCGATCTTTTGCCGCTTTGATGTGTGTAGTAGCCTGCGGCGTGGAGACGTGTACGATGAGTATGGGTGTGTCCATGAATTCGCTCAGAGATATGGCGCGATAGGTGGCTTCGATTTCTGCGATGGGTGGATGACTGGGGCCATGATACTTTGGCTCATATAGCTTACGCTTTTCGAGTTGTGTGGTCATCCAATTGATTACATGGTTGTTCTCGGCGTGGATCATGGTCGTGATGCCTTGTTTGCGGGCTTCCATGAGGACGTCGAGGATTTGACCGTCGTGGAGCTGAAGCGCTTCGTAGGTCATGTAGATCTTCAGACTGGAAATGCCCTCTTCGCGGAGGGTCTTGAATTCTGACAGTGCTTTTTCTGATGGATTGCCTACGAGCAGATGGAAGGAGTAGTCGATGTAGCAATTGTCCTTTGCGCGTGCGTGCGTCGCGGCGAGGGTGTCAAGGAGGGTATCCTCACTTTTCTTCTGGGGAGCGAAGGTAACCATGGTTGTTGTACCGCCACACACTGCGCTGCGAGATCCAGTTTCATAGTTGTCCGCTGTTGAACCTTTCCCAAACAGAGGTGGCTCTTGAAGATGGACGTGGGCATCGACTCCTCCTGGCATCACATACCCGCCCTCAGCATCAATAGTCTTTGCGGCTTTGACATCGTTCAAACCTCCCCTCGATACTATATTTGCGATCTTCTCATCTTTGATCGCTATATCCCACTCTTGAATCTCGGTGTCTGTCACGACAATTCCATT
This sequence comes from Parastagonospora nodorum SN15, assembly GCF_000146915.1. Classification (NCBI taxonomy): domain Eukaryota; kingdom Fungi; phylum Ascomycota; class Dothideomycetes; order Pleosporales; family Phaeosphaeriaceae; genus Parastagonospora; species Parastagonospora nodorum. The sequence goes on along the minus strand of NW_001884550.1, from coordinate 71,018 downwards.
AACGATGACAAGGTCATATTCGGTAGCCATATCTTTGTAATGTATCTCGAAACTCGAGATGGTATTGGTCTCTTCTACCAGCGCCTAACGTATGTTTGACTGTCATGTTCTTCGTAGTCGTCGTGGAGTTGAAGGAGCGCCTAGGCTCGGTTGGTTGGCACCTTCCTATCACGACCCCTCAATCGCGCCCCGCATGCGAACCTCATGGCGTCGTTCTTCGCTGCTTATCAACCTCCACATGAATCCGCATATGGCCCGATAGAAGGATACTAGGGCTCATCAGTCATGACCATCAGTAATGCAACCAAATCTTATCGACGCTTTGGCCGACGGGAAACACGTCATTCATGTGTGTCCGTAGTGAACGCCATTGTGTTCCCGTGCAGCTTTTTTGACCCGCGGGAACTTAGGCACCTGTACTAAGCACAATGGCATTGCCGAAGCTGATTATCAACGGCGATAGACTGAACAGCACTCTCCAGAGTACCTGCTCGCAATGGGGAGCATTGTCGACAGGCACTGGTATGTGCCGCCTCAGCCTAACCGCAGAGGATAAGGAAGTTCGAGACTGGCTGGTAGAAGAATGTCGCGACTTGGGCTGCGATATCAAGATCGACCAAATGGGAAATGTGTTCGCTACGCGTCCAGGCGCGGCGAAGGATCGTAATCCAATTGCTATGGGCAGCCACATGGATACACAACCCGCTGGTGGACGGTATGCATAGTACCTGCTTAGGTGTCCATAACCACAGTTGCGCTGATAGCCATTCCAGATACGACGGTATCCTCGGTGTCCAGGCAGCTCTCGAAGTCCTCCGTACGCTTCATGAGAACCACATTGAAACGCATTGCCCAATTGCGCTCATCGACTGGACAAATGAAGAAGGAGCGCGGTTCCCAGGTGCAATGATGGCCAGCGGCGTGTGGAGTACAAAGAGTAGCACACCACTCGAGGCATGCTGGAATCTACAAGACAAAGAGGGTGTGTGCATGAAAGATGCTCTAAAGCAAATTGGTTACCTCGGAGATACACCATGCGATTACCGCGCAAACAGTCTGGAGTGTCATTTTGAATTGCACATCGAGCAAGGGCCAGTATTGGAAGAGGAGGGTAAGAGCGTTGGTATTGTCACGTCCGTGCAAAGTATGAAGTGGTTCAGCATCCGTGTCGAGGGCGTGGAGGGTCATTCGGGAACGACTCCCATGGCCCGCCGCGCAGATGCCTTGGTAACGGCATCGCGTCTCATTACAGCCGTACGTGATTCTGCACTCAGCACGAAGCTAGGCGTTGCCACTGTCGGTGTGATTGGTAGCGACACTTCGAGCCAGGCGACCATTCCCGCTGGAGTGACCTTTATCATCGACATTCGCTGCTCAACAGATGAGATGGTAGAACAGCTTGCGACACAAACATTTGCAGCCTTTGATGGAATTATTGCGGATGAGTCTAACGGCACGGCATACAAAATTGAACGTTCCTGGGGCCTGCCCGAAAGTCAGTTCCATCCACAATGCATCGAGGCAGTGCGCGATGCTGCAACTCGCCAAGTCGGCGAAGACCAAGTCATAGAGATGAAGAGCAAAGCAGGACATGACAGTGCATGGTCGGCGCGAGTCTGTCCAACCAGTATGATCTTTGTTCCAAGCAAAGATGGAATCAGTCATAACCCGTACGAATATACCAGTCCAGAACACTGTGCGCTAGGAGCGCAGGTCCTATTGGATGCCGTATTGTACTACGATGAGAAAGTCAAAAGTGGAGATTATTGAGCCTCAGCTTTCAGGTCCGCTTCTACAAGGAGCCGCAGCCCACGCGCCTTCTTTGTCTTCTCTGAGCTTCTAGCTTACCAAGATCGTCGACAACGCATCGGCAAAGGCTACCGGGTATGGGATATCGACGATGAAAAATCCCACCTGCCGGATGTGGCTTTACGAAATCCCGGAAATCCGATTTGTGAGAAAGCATGGCGACTGAAATTATATGAGATCCAATATACTCTGATCATCCTGGAAACCTGCGAACTCAATCATGACGTTTAGTTACGCAGCTTCGGTCTATCAACCCAAACAGAACCTCGTCTCCGACAATACTATAGTATTACTTTTCTCGCTTGTGGTTTTGTGGAGTTGCAATTCGCTGTCGACAAAGTCGTTGTTTGAAGCTGATTAATATAGTGGGCCCCGGCTATAATGCGAGGATGTCGGGTGATTCATGTGACTACAACGAAACACACCACGAAAATCAACTTGTTCCTTTCTCTGGTTTGGAGCCAACGTCTCATTGTAGTGGGTATGCGTCGGCTGGCTTGGGCGTCTGGTCTATGAAGCACCCAGCCTTGACAAGAATCTCTTCATTTTCAAGCAACTGCAGTGTCCCACACAAAATTTCGGCTAGAGCATGACAGCAGATTTGTTAACCCACCCTCATATTAGCAGGCAGCACTGCATGCAGAACGATGCCATGTGACTCCCGAACCAGCCATGAGTGCCGTGTCTTAAACGGTAAATCCTGGGGTATGCATGACAGGGTTTCTGCCAATCACGTCGAGGAATGCACGCGATGGACTTTGCGCTAAGAAAGCTTGACTACGGTTTCGCAATCTATCTAAGTGAAGAGGCGACTCGTCCCACCCTATACCTCGTTGCGACCATGGAAATGGCGATCCCGTGGTAGTACGGGCCGGAAGAGCACGGTCGGTGTTAGATTGAACATACACAAACTGGGCCATGCGTACATAGGTAAGAACAGAATAAAAGCTAGGACAGGCCGCTTGAAAACACGACATCCAGAACAGCAACGATTTACTTCGATCTTACTCTCACTTCTCTTCAATTATAACTCTACAAGTCGACAAAATGAAGTCTGGTCTTGTTCTCCTCGCTACTGTGGCATCTGTCTCCGCCCACTCAACATGGCAACAACTCTGGGTCGGCTCTGACGATAAGGCTGGAACCTGTGTTCGCACAGTCAAGGACAACTCTCCCATCGCTAGTCTGACTTCTACCGACATGTTCTGTGGCCGCGGACCTGCTACATCGTCTGGTGTGTGCGAGGTCGCTGGTACGTACACTTCATTCCTAAACACATATCAGCAGCATCACACTAACGCATCACACAGCCGGCGGCTCGCTCACTGTCGAGATGCATGCCCAGCCCGGTGACCGCAAGTGCACCCAGCCCGCCATCGGCGGTGCCCACTACGGACCCGTTCTCGTCTACATGGCCAAGGTCGCCGACGCAAAGACCGCCACCTCCGGCTCTTTCTTCAAGGTCGCAGAGGACGGCTACTCTGGCACCACAGCATCATGGGGAACCGAAATCCTCAACGCCAACTGCGGAAAGCGCGCGTTCACCGTCCCCAAGAACATCGCTTCTGGTGACTACCTTGTCCGTGCTGAGGCACTTGCCCTACACGCCGGTGTGGGGCAGCCCCAGCCTTACGTCTCCTGCTTCCAGGTCAAGGTCACCGGTGGAGGCAGCGCGAACCCTGCTGGTGTTTCGTTCCCTGGTGCGTACAAGCTCAGCGACGGACTCTTCACAAAGGCCATCTACGACTCGAGCTTCAAGTACGTCAGCCCCGGCCCAGCTGTCTACTCTGGTTAAAGAACGGGTTGCCCGTTGGAATGTGTTGCTTTTGCCTGTGGTTGCTTCTGCACCTGGCTTGGAAGTGAGGGTTTTGTAAGGGCTTGAGGTCCTACCTTCTTTGTAGATACTTTACACTTTATGAATTACATTAGCTATAGTACGTTGAACCTTATCCTCGTGAATGATTATGTACTATGCTTCGTTCTTCTTCGCCGGTTGAACAAAGTAATTTGCTAACGTATTCTTCTGCACTTTCTTGTCCTCCTTCTTCTCCTTCTCTTCCTTCTTGATCCTCTCCGCCTCTCCAATGCCCATCAGCTTCTTGAACTCTTCCCACTCAGCCTTTCCGACTATACCGCCACTAGCCTCTTTGTGACCTCTAGCAAAACTGTCACCAAGTCTCTTCCTCAAATCGCCATCACCTACGACTATACTCTCAAGCTTTTTGATGATATCAACCTTCTCAACCCCTTCTCTTGCTCTTGCGATCTTCGCAACACGACACGAAAAATTGACCTTGTCGGGTAGATATCCTTCGTTTGCACACATGACTATTTCGAGTTTGTTTGACCTAAGATGCCCGCTCCACCGCGTTGCGATGACGGGATGAATCTGGGCTTTCGAGCTAATGGTCAGAAGCGCAATACTTCCATCTGCAGAGAAGTTCGGTGGCGTATGCGTGCACCTTTCTGTCTCTTGTCGCACTTCGAAACTAGCTTCATGTAGCTTTTCATTCTTGGTTATCTCTGAGGGTGATATTGCGGCAATAACGGCGTCCCATGCATCTTTTACGTTGTAAGCAGCGGATCGTCGAGGCGCGTTGACGAGTGCGACGGCGTCGTTCACGGTTTTCTTAGGATGTTGTTTGAAGGTCTGGGCCATATCCGGGAACGGAGGTTGCCATTTTATAGTGCTTCCAAGATCGCCATGGGTTCCCAGAGCACAGAGCCACGAGATTTTATCACTGAGGTCGGCATGAAGGGGGAGGCAAATGTGGTACGTCAAAAGTGCACTGGTAGCGACGGGTGGGCAGTCGTGTGCTGTTACGTAGTCTGCACCGTCGGGGAAGCCGCACTCGTCGGCAAAGTGATGGTCGATGACGAGGCATGTGTGCGGTGCTGGTGTCAGGGGTGGCGTGTTTCGCGATCCCTGATCTAAGACGAAGATGAAAGTTGGAGAGACTGCAGAAATGGCGTCTGCAGTGGATTCATCATGAATGTTAGCCCCTTTGGAGGGAAAGTAGACTGAGATCATAGAGGGCGAGAGTCCGAGGGTAGTCAAAGTATGGTGTAATATACTGCCGGAAGAGAGACCATCCGCATCTTTGTCCGGAAGTATGAGGGTTTGTTTTCCAGATCGAGCACTGCAAAACGTAAGTCCGTTGCCATATTGATGGAAATCAAGGAAGGCAAACCATTCTTTGATGATCTCCCTTGCCCTGTCAATTTGCTCTGCTCGAGCAGGCCACACATTCTCTCCAGACTCATCTTGCCTCGATGGTGTGAGATGGTACTCCGGGACAACGATTTTGGGCTTTTTTGTCTTTGGGGGAGATACTGATTGCTCCGCCTTGCGTTTTGCTGGGCTCATCTTAGCCGTAAAGGCATGCAGCTTACGGCACGGATACGGCAAGACAGGAGCAGGGTACAATTTGCGGCTGTAAGACGTGGTGGTTCTTGGGAAAGGTAGCCTTTGTAAGCGTATGATTATGTTCATGCCAAATGCTATAATACGTCGCTCATATGCATGGAGTGCAAGGAATGAACTTGGGGTAGATGCATGGTAGCGTGCACAGGCAAATCGATGACGTCGTCGCACGCTAATATTCTTTGGCGTCGTAAAGGACATTAGAAAACCCTGACGGCGCTTCGTTGTCCGACATTCTCTTACCACATGTCCAACTCATTTGGAAGGCTGAGGCTCATGATTACTTTGTGAGTGAGAAGCTGACAAGCGATGTGAGGTGCATCCATTTCCCTCGACCTGAACAGTTCGCTAGCCGACGTCAGCGGCCCAAAATGCAGGGTATACTAGTCAACTAGCAGAGCCGCCTTTTAGGCCCTGAGCAGCTAGGTGATGTTCATTCTTTCTTTTGTTGGTTAGTCGTTTGCGCTCTGTTCTCTTTGTTCTTGCTCTGGCTTGTAGCGAGGAACAGTCTCGGATCAAAATACGGGTTTAGAGGCTCTGTATGGGACTGCACAGGAAGAGCTCGACCACTGGATCTCAAAAGCGGACGCTGTGCATCGTGGGGTGCGTCTGCTGGGGCAGCTTTGCCGAGCCACGAGGACCCTGCTCCACGCCAGCACAAGACGGATCGAGCATTACCCTCGCCGACGATGGAGAAGCTGGTCGTGTCTGAGGGAGAGGGAGTAGAAGCGCCAGGATCTTCTCGCCATATCTCGATGCCGTCGAAAATCTCGAGTGCCCTGGCGTGCTGAGCAACTCGGTGGGCTTGTTCCAGATCTGCCACTTCCAGAAGCACAATCTTAGCCTCGACGTCGCGCGCGATATCGAGGAGTCGGGAGTAGAAGGCATCGGCCGTCTGGATGTCGTCTATATGTGGGCTTTGCGGCGGCACCAGCGCCAGCTTCGGCTCGTAGCCTCTCACGGAGCGTGTGGTCGTCTTCCAGTAGTCCGATGGTGATATATACGGCGGATTGGAGATGAGAATGTCCCAAAAGGGTGGCTGGCGGTAATCGTTCATTGCGGCCTTTAGTGAGGGTGCTCCCGTGACTTGGTCTGCGAATGGATCGAGGAGGACGTCTGCCTTCAGCAAATGTATGCGGTCCTGTTTTGTGCCGGCTCTGCTCGCGTCCACGCTTCGCAGGTTGTGACGTGCTAGAGCCAAAGCTTCCTCTGACACATCGACGGCAAGCGCACGCAAGTGGACGTCCTGGCGCGCCGAGTATAGCTCGTGCCGGAACAGGAGGGGGATGCAGCCAGTGCCAGTGCAGAGGTCCAGCAGCCGTAGTTCTGGAGGCAGGCTGGGCGCATCACGTAGGAGATGGACAAGATGCGTGATTGAGGCCGCAGTGTCTTGCCTGTATCGTCGACTTAGCAGTCAGGTCTTGTCGGCTTGTGTCACATGATATCGCTCTCACGCACCTGGGGATCAGCACGCCGGGTCTGCACCGAATCTCCAAGTCTCCAAAATATTCAGTTCCGAGCGTGTACTGCAGCGGCTTCCCCGACGCTCTTTCGCTGACCAGCTGCCTCAGAAGCGCGCCCTTTGCCAGCTCATCACCGCGTGCACGACGCGCTTGCGCGACTCGCTCGACGTGTTCACGCAGCCATCGCAGCTCGCCCTGCGCGGCGGCGAGGTCGCGACAGGGCGCCAGGAGAGCGGGTAGCAGGGGATCTATAGCATACGCTTTGCGGAGGAGCCGTGTCGGAATGCGTGGCATTTGCAGGCTGTTGCAACGGCACTGGCTGCACGTTGATGTTGGTGGGAGGAGACACTAGCGTGCGCGGAGACAAGCCTTGATTTCCCCGCCCGAGCTTCCGACCCACACAGCTCGCCCTAACCATGCACCCCATACTCCTTCCCCGACATACTGACTCAAAGTCCACACAAACGCGCCTCGCGCAAAAGCATTTCCATCTGGGCTTTGCTCGGTATCATGCCGCCGATGCGCGTCTGCGAGAATCACACAGTGGCATCACGGCATTGCGCAGTCGCGTCTTTGAGGGTTTCTATGAGTATTGCAATCGAATTTGGACTTTTGACCGATTCAAGATATCAAACATGGAGTAAGATGGTCGTCGGTCCGAATGGACTTGGACACAAACACATGGACCGCATAGCATCCAATCTACCATATCTTACCGCAGCTGGCCAGCAATATCTAGGCCTGGTGATGCCTCGCATACTGCAGTGATCCCACACCTACCTTCCCCACATCCAACTGGGTCGTTGCCAAGGTCGCTTCCCACAATTGGGCAGTCAAACGCTCAACACTTGTGGGGTCATACAGCATGTCCATCTTGGCATGCTGTTCGGCAGATGGGCTAAATCCTAATGTATTCATCCACCCTAGGCAATGATCTCCCTACGTAGTATAAGGGCATCCTGGCGATGAGCATCAGATCTGCTACACGACATTTCGACTCGACGAGTGTTCATCATGACTGATGTCAACAAGGGAGACTCGTGGCGCAGCCATTCGCGTTTGTTTCTGGCGTGTGGCGTTGTCATCTTGAGCCCATTTCAGTATGGATTTGATTTTGGGATGATCGGTGGGCTACAGGCTATGAGGGGCTTCTTGCAAGTATGGTTGCACCCAATCGACATCTGCATATCATACTTATTCGACATCAGATATTCGGGTATCGCGCACCTGCAGCACCTACAGGCTGGAACATCACGACCGAGCGACAGCAACTCATCTCTTCACTGATGACTCTCGGTGCCTTCATCAGCTCTGCCACCGCTGGTATTCCCTCAAAATGGTTCGGACGCCGCGCATGTCTGGCCGCTGCCTGCGTTACATGCTTTGTCGCAAACATCATTATGATGACCACAGAAAGTATCGGGGCTCTGTATGCTGGACGCTTGATCATCGGGCTAGCCAACGGATACTTCATGACGTTTGCTCAGCTGTATTTGCAAGAGAGTAGCACTGCTGAACTGCGTGGTGTGTTCCTGACTGGCTTCAACTTCTTCGTCTCATTTGGCACGCTCATTGGAACTATCGTGGACTGGGCGACTGCCAAACGACCAGACAAGTCAGCATACTTGATTCCGTTGGGCTTGATTTACGTCTTCCCGTTCATCATTCTCTGTTCAATATGGTTCGTGCCCGAGTCGCCTCGATGGCTCATTTTGCGAGGGCAATTCGATGACGGCGTCAAAGCCCTTGAGTGGCTACGACCACATGATCACGACAGTCTTGCAGAAGCCACCGCAATCCAAGCTGCTATTGATCGCGAAAAGGAAACACACTCTGGTATCGGCTGGCTGGACCTCTTTAGCAATCCTGTCGATCGGCGCCGAACGACCCTCGCTGTCTGCGCTGTCTTATTGCAAGCAGCGTCAGGTTCCATGTTTATCATTGGTACGCTACCTTGATTTCTAACGTTGTACACGCTGATACAAACTTCACAGCATTCAAAGCCTACTTCCTCCAAATGGCCAAAGTAGCCGACCCCTTCGCCATGTCCAACGTTCTCTCCGCTATTTCTATTCTCGCTTTCATCGCCAACTCGTTCATCGTCGTGCGTTTCGGCAATCGTCGCAATTTGCTCATGACGGGATTGTTGATCTGCGGTTTCCTCCAACTCATCATCGCGACGGTATACCACAAACATCCCAATGCCAAAGCTACTGGGAAAGTAACGGTAGGACTGACGGGCATCTACATGTTTAGCTACAACGGTATGATCAGTACCTATGCTTGGCTCTGCGGTGGTGAGCTACCCACCCAACGCCTCCGCTCGCACACTTTCGGTCTCGCGGCGGCCGCCGGCTTCGCTGGCGCGTGGCTCACGACCTTCACGGCACCGTACTTCATTAATATCCAAGCTCTCAACTGGGGCCCACGCTATGGCTTCATCTGGTTCCCCTCTTGTATTATCGCAGCTACATGGGTCTTCTTCTTCTTGCCCGAAGTCAAGAATCGGACGCTTGAGGAAATCGATGAAATGTTTGAAGCGCGGTTACCGGCTCGCAAGTTTAGGACATATGTAAGTCGAGGACGCGTTGACTTGAATGAGGAAGGGAGGAAGAGTATGGAAAAGGAGAAAGAAGTGGCGGTCTTGAGGAGTGAAGCTGTTGCAGCTGAGACGGCAGTGTCCAAGGATTGAAGGACGATGATGCGTGGGAAAGTAGATTGTAGGACTTCGCGGAAGCCTTTTACGGGGAACAAACTGAAGACGTTTTAAATCTATCAAATTTGCTGCTGGACAATGGAGAAGATGACATCTCAACATTTCAACTGGGTATCATTACACTGTAGTCTCGGTGCCCGGATTGCAGGCTGCAAAAGATACAGTGCTAACACTTTTGACTGCTCCCTGTATCTACGCATGCTGCATGCCTTCAATATCCTATATGCTCCGACATCGCAGCTGTTCAAATGTCGTCGCGCCATCTGGGCCTCAATCAAGTATCTTCTCGACCACCCAACTGCCACTCTTTTCCTTGCGTTGCACGACTCTCCGAACACCCAATCCCCAGCCTTGGGTGCCTTTATCTCCTACCAAACTCATCTCAACCTCGCACTCTCTCCGCTTCTGAGCCATTTCGACAATTTTGCCCCTCGGCTTGGACGCCTGTAGTAACGGTGTGTTTAGCGCGATATTAATGATCTGTGGTCGCGTTATGGGCGTGAGTGGTTGAAGTCTTGTCTTGGGTGCCTTTGTGCCATTGATAGTTGACGCGGAGGCGCGTTGCAGGTGAGAGTATATGATATAGCCTGGCATCTTGGCAGGTGGTGTCCTTGCCAGCAGGCTACTTGGATGCAGGAAAACGTATGGGTCGTCGCCTCTATCTACTTGCGAGGGAAACAGCGTGACATAAGGCACGTCAATCGCCGTCTTAGGTTTGCGAGATAGTTCAGGTGGCACAGGAGCCAGATCGGCTCGCATGGCTATTTGGTCAATGAATCCAGCGGCACAAATTTGCGTGAGGAGATTGATGCTGCGTTCTGACGGCGCTGGAAGCTTGGGGTTGTATGTTGAGATAGCGGTCGGACGATGGGCGCGTACGATGTTTGTGAGTTGATGGCGGAGCTGCGCTGCTTCGTTCATGGCTTTCGCATTGAGGAACATGTCCTCGCAGAAATGACGGGAATCCGTCTCATAGGCGTAAGCACATACAGCATTGCTGAACTTGATGCAGTCGCTTTGTTTGGCGTTGACAGCGAGTTTGGCTTGTGCAGCGTTGTAGGCCTTGCGGAGGCGGGAGCGTTCTTCAGCCTCCACATTGTCCTCTTCGGTGCGAACTGCGTCAGGATCTCTGGTAGGCTCGCGTAGACCGAGCTTGTTTTCTGGGATGATGAGTTCTGGAACGGAGAGGGCCGCTACCAGAGCAATTGTTTCGGCTGCTAAGCTTTGTGCTACGCCCATTGCCACCATGCGTGCGAATCGTGGATTGAGTGGGTAGAGCGACAACTCGTGACCAAGCTTCGTTACCTTACCATCAATAGATAGAGCTCCTAGATACGAAAGCAGATTCTCAGCTTTTTGTAGGCTTTCACGGTTCGGTGGTGTCGGGAATGGGAAGTTGACAACAGGCGCGCCCATGCTCTTGAGCTGAAGGATGACGCCCTCAAGAGGCGTCCTTGAGATCTCTGGCGCAGCATACTCTTCAAAGTCCCTTTCATAGACCGCAGAGGAGTACAGACGATAGCAATGACCTGGACCAGTACGACCTGCACGACCAGCTCTCTGGTTCGCACTGGCTTTACTGATCCAACCAACCTCGAAACTCTGTACTCCAGTCACAAGATCGTACTTCTTCTCCTTTGCTCTGCCACAATCAAAGACATATCGAATGCCTGGAATAGTCAAACTTGTCTCCGCAACGTTCGTAGCAAGCACGATGAGGCGCGAGCCATCTGGGGGCGGTTCGAAGACGCGCAATTGTTGGTTGGTGGGAAGCTGCGAGTAGAGCGGCAATACGTGCACATTCAAAACGGTATCCTCTGGTTTTTCGTCCTCAATCTCAAATTCCTTGTCGTCCTCGTCATCTAGTCCATGGATAACAGAATCCTCGGAGTCCGAACCATCATCTTCCAGATCATGGTCCTTTGAGCCTAGCTCGATATCCTCCGTTTCCAAGGGAGCGTCAGCAGGCGACACCAGCACTTTTCCGGCCTTGGCGTCATGTCCTTGCGTTGAAGCGAATGTCTGCTTCAGGCGTTTGGCAAGGTGTGCTATCTCATTTTGCCCTGTGACGAAAACAAGCATACCACCCTTGGGTAGCTTGCGATGGCCTGTGGATACTTTGTGGAACATCTCCTCCGCGTAATCTCGTTGAGTGCGACGAGCAAAGTGATTCGTAACAGTGTACTGTCGCCCCTCTGCCTTGATGAGTGGCGGAGGCAAACCTCGAAACAGTCGCTTGTTTTCTGTGAAATCCGATATTCGCAAAGTAGCAGACATGATAACAAGCTTAAGAGGGTTGATTTTGGCATCCTCTCTGGCCATCTGAGCTCGAAGGTCAACGATTCTGCTGAGCATTCCGATCAATATGTCTGTGTTCACGCTGCGTTCGTGTGCTTCATCGATGACGATGGCAGAGTACTTGGTTAGCACGAAGTCTTGCGTGATCTCTCGTAGCAGCACCCCATCTGTCATGAACTTCACCGCCGTCTTCGCGCTCGTTGTGGTGTCGAATCGGATTTGATATGCAACTTTTGATCCGTGGCTGCTAAGCTCATCACCAACACGTTTTGCCATACTCACTGCTGCAACACGTCGAGGCTGAGTGACGCCAATCAAGCCTGGCGTTGGTCCATCTGGAGCACCGTAACCGGCTTCGTATAGGAATTGTGGCACTTGCGTTGTCTTACCACTACCTGTGGCTCCCCAAACAACTACTACATCGTTGTTGTGTATCGCCTCCATTATCTTCTGCTCTTCTGCTACGATTGGAAGCTGCAATCGTGATTCTTGTATTTCAGCAGACCTTTCTACATTGACGCTGAAAGCCTTCCGTGTAGTATCTGTTGCAGTGTCCGTTCGTAATTCATCAGGTAATGGATCCTGCTCGGGGGCACGGGGTTTAAAATTCGCAGGCTTCGGCAGAAGTGCTTGTGACAAATTGTTCGTCGGGACGAATCCGATGGCCTCGTTTCGTTGCTGCGTCGCCCATGCTTTGAATGCAGATGTCTTCTCTTTCTTGGCGATTTTGCCGCTCTCGTCGGGGCCCACATGACTGTCGTCGTCGTCGCTTGAGTCTTCTGAGTCGTCCTCTTCCTCTTCTGAATCTCCAGCTTCCTCTGAAGTCGACCCTGCTGCCTCGCTCTCACTTCCTGACTCCACATTAGACGCATCGGAGCCAGCGCTAGATGCTGCACTGGCTTCTCCGTCGGCGGTTTCGGCGTCTTGCTCGTCATCAGAGCTGAACCCTTCCCACTCAACATCCTGCTCAATGATGACTGGCTTGTTCTTTGCCTTTCTACGCTTGCGCACTTGTATGATGGGTTTGCCCGATTCGTCCACCTCGAGCGGACGCTTGAGACCGCCTCCGAACGACCCAGCAGACTGTGACTTTGTAGGTGCCGGCACAGGTGTAGAGGCTGATGGCTGGGTGCGTGTCGCAACTGTGGGTGCGGAGAGCGACGAGTCGCTTTCAGGGAGAATAGCCCGTGATTCAGAAGGCTTTTTTGAGGCTTGTTGCGGAAACGCTGCTGACTCGCTGTCAGAGCCTTCGCTCTCCTGCTTGTATTCCCGTACAGGTCGCTCTTCAAACAGGATTCGTTCATTCTTGTCCACATCTATGCCTGCCTTGCGCTCAGCTAGCGCCCGTCGCAAAGCTTCCTTCTTCGAGTCAGAACCGCTTCCAAGCTTCTTGGAGCTCTGAAACAAGCTGGTGTCAACTCTCGTTGCAGCCAATTTCTTGAGAAGGGCTAGGTTCTCCTCCTTCTTCAGTTTCGTATCGACGTATTTATCCAATCGCTTCTTCTTCTTTCCGCTGATCTTGCCTTGTGATTCGCGCACGAGCTCATCCTTTAGGGCCCTCCTCTTCTCTTCGCGCTCGCGTTGTTCTGCTGGTAAGATCTGCTCGGCGTTGGCGTCTTCGATTTGCGCCCCGTTTGCGCTCTTCTGTCGCGCTACGACTTTGTGCTTGCGCTGCCTGGGTACGAATTTCGGCATGTCTGCGAGGTGTGGGCGAGGTGTGGGCGTCTTGCGACGGCACAGCCTGGGATTGTTTGCGACAGTCGAAATAAATTTTGGCGGAGGTTGCATCCACTATCACCGAGGGCGGTGGCAGAACCTGGACCTGGAGAAGCCGCCCCACCAGAGCGTGGCTCTGAGCGCGTCTAGCAAAGCACCTGGCAATTATTTCGGAATACTACAAACAAGACCTAGGAATCCGCCGACAGCATGGCAGCCCTCGCCGCAGCTCTTTCGGGAGACTATGCTGTTTCGCACACGTCGTACCCGGCGCGCACGAAGACGTCCTCCGCAACCATCAAAGGTCTTCGCACCGTCGCAACTGCGGTCAACTTTGCCGATAAGATACTTATCACAGTCAGCTCAAGACGGGCGATTGGCACACTGGGTATGATGAATTTTACAACATCGCCTCGAACTCATTTTTTTGCTGACTACATTAGGTTCACGTGCCCCTCGACATCGCTGCAACGGATGCCTCAGTGACCTCAAACGCATACCTCGATCGCGAAGAAGACGACCCAAGCTCTGACTTGCTACCGATGCATCATCTCACCGCGACAACGATACTTGGTGGAACAGTGCCGGGGCTGGAGATTCTGGGACAGACGCTTGCGACACAGATAGCCAGTGCTATCAAGACCAGAGACGAGAGGGAGACACGCATAGTCGTGCTAGGTATGGGCTTGGACAAGAGTATGGCCAGTAGAGGGGAGTTCGGTGCACTGATTGGGCTGGTCCTCGAGGTTATTTGAACTTTGATTACAGGCAACGTGCAGCGTGTTGCGCTGAGATGCTCGCATTGATGCTAATGGAGTACGCAACAGCACTGAGCCTCTACGTATGTCCGGTTCTTTCTTCTTTCTTCCGTCCTTGCTTCATGTTCAAGATTCCAATGCCTAAAAACGCCGACCCTATGCTGAACCCCTGTAGTCAAAGACGCCAAAAAATGCTCATCGCTCCATGCCGTTATATGCTCTCTCTGAGTTTGTTGATGAGTATGTCGACCGAAGCCATATCGTTGGCATCGAGAGCCTCTTTGGGCTTGTGTTCAGCAGGCATGTGCTCAAGTACAGCATCGAGGCCGGGTTGGAAATTGCGCACAGCTGAGGAGAGAGCGCTGGTGGCCTTCTTACGCGCTGTCTTGTCAGGATCCGAAGTCGCAAGACGCACGAGGGTAGGGATTGCGTTTTTGAGCACGAGAAGCTTTAGGCCGTTAGACATATATCATAAAGATGTACAGATAGCGGAATACTTACTCGTTCTTGAGAGCGGACATTGTTCTGCACGGCGGTACTGCAACACCAAGCAGCCCACTTTCTGATGACCGGATCCTCGCTCTCGAGCTGCTTAATCAATTTGGTCCAAAGTCCCAATGCCTCCATATTGTTGGCGTTGTCGATACCCTGGATGAGCTGCTCGAAGTTCTCGAAGGCTTGGTGCTTGGCTTCTGCCGTAGCTTCGTTGTTCTCAATGACTTGAAAAGAGTCTTGCATAAGGTCCGCGTCCGACGGACCTCTTACTCCTGCTATGAGTTGTTGCAGCGCTTCCTTGTCGACTTCCGACAAGGGCTGTGGTGCGGTCGAAGGGTCGTTGCGCGAGGCATCGGAGTTCTGAATGCCCCATTTGAGAAGGTTATTAAGCTGTGGGTCGTTCATGGTGTTGTATGAATTGATTTGGGAGAGCAGTGTACGTTTGTGAGGTTATGAGATGGTTGAGCGTGGAAATAATTTCGCTGCGCAGGCAAGGCAATGACGCCGGTTAGTTTGGGCCGACAGCCCCAGCAGATTCGCGAGCCTTCCATGGCTCGCAGCTGTCACGAGCGTTTGTACTCGGTGCAAATTGGCACGATATGCTCCAAGGTGAGAGCAAGCGACAGTACAAGTCCCAAAAGACATGAGACATAGACACAGACACTATAGGATGCAATACAGCTTATCGAGGTGGTCGTCTTTGGCTGCCCGTGCCCCTCCAAAGCACGTGACCTGCGCATCGCACCCCTGATCCGCCGCCAGGGGCACATAGCGGGGCTGGCTTGGGATTTGGCGGTGAACAACAGCGTGAGTGGAAGGCTGGGGTCGCAATGCAAGTGCAAGGCAAATCTACGCCCATCCGCCACGAGCATTTCTGTGAGACACGTCGTACACAGTGGAGAAAAATTATACACCAGTACAGCTTGGCAGGTGCAGAATAGCGCTGCCTGGCGGTCTGGTATGACATGTGTGCGAGAGGCGTCCTCATGCTGTGGCGGGGAGCTTGCGCGGCTGCGAAAACAGCAATTGTGCAGCCTAGACGCGCACTGCGATGCAAACAAGTATAAAGTGTCCAGCACACGGCACAGGGCAAGTTGAGCGTCTACTGCTGAATTTGATCGCATTCCCCGTGTGGTGTCGTTTGCAAAGCCCGCTGCTCTCAACCAACCTCGCAGCTGCCACCCCGCTAGTAAATCTGGGCAAGGCCGGCCCGCTTATTTCAGCACCCACCACCGACTTGCCTCGCACAACACCTTAACCTCCAACACCCTCATCCTGTAAGCTCCCCGACACCCGCGCCCCTGCTCAATCGCCTCAATACCGGCATCTCTGAACATCCCGCGCTGACTCCTCATCGTCGCAGCCATTACACCTCGCAGACACGTCGCAGCCCCCTCGTCTCTACCTAACCCTCCTAATCTCAACACCTAATCAGTCAACATGGAAGGTAAGCAGCTGAAGCCCAACGCCCCCGGCACACTCCCCGGCATCCTCAATCGATGCGCCGTCTATCTCAATGAGCTCTGCTGACCACTATTCCCAACTGCAGAGGAAGTCGCAGCCCTCGTCATCGACAATGGGTGAGCTCTCATTCCCGAATCACTACTCCAGCCATCCCTGCTGTGTGGAGGGGCTATCCGCATTGCCCGTGCCCACGCCCTCTCCCTCGCATAGCCGCGACGACTCCTCCACAGCCGCAGCGCGATAGGCATGGAATTCAAATGGACGTGAGCTGACCATTGCCAGTTCGGGTATGTGCAAGGCCGGTTTCGCCGGTGACGATGCGCCCCGTGCAGTCTTCCGTAAGTTTTCCCCTCATCCAGCTCGCACGCTGGAGCAATTTGGGCTCCATCTGCTCCAGCCGCGAGAACCATTGAGACGCACGTGCTGACCATGTTGCAGCCTCCATTGTCGGCCGACCGCGCCATCACGGGTACGACGATCCTCTGAGCAGCTCCTACGAGATTCGCGAGCTGACAACGATGCAGTATTATGATTGGTATGGGCCAGAAGGACTCCTACGTTGGTGACGAGGCACAGTCGAAGCGTGGTATCCTGACTCTGCGATACCCCATCGAGCACGGTGTCGTTACCAACTGGGACGACATGGAGAAGATTTGGCACCACACCTTCTACAACGAGCTGCGTGTGGCCCCCGAGGAGCACCCCGTCCTGCTCACCGAGGCTCCCATCAACCCCAAGTCCAACCGTGAGAAGATGACCCAGATCGTCTTCGAGACCTTCAACGCCCCTGCGTTCTACGTCTCCATCCAGGCCGTCCTGTCCCTGTACGCCTCCGGTCGTACCACCGGTATCGTGCTCGACTCCGGTGACGGTGTCACTCACGTTGTCCCCATCTACGAGGGTTTCGCTCTTCCCCACGCCATTTCTCGTGTTGACATGGCTGGTCGCGATCTGACTGACTACCTCATGAAGATCTTGGCCGAGCGCGGTTACACTTTCTCCACCACTGCCGAGCGCGAAATCGTCCGCGACATCAAGGAGAAGCTCTGCTACGTTGCCCTCGACTTCGAGCAGGAGATCCAGACTGCCAGCCAGAGCTCAAGCTTGGAGAAGTCCTACGAGCTTCCCGACGGTCAGGTCATTACCATTGGCAACGAGCGCTTCCGTGCCCCCGAGGCCCTTTTCCAGCCCTCCGTCCTTGGTCTTGAGAGCGGTGGCATCCACGTCACCACTTTCAACTCCATCATGAAGTGCGATGTCGACGTCAGGAAAGACCTGTACGGCAACATTGTCATGGTATGTATCTCAATCTTGGAAATGTGCATTATTAGCTGACCTGTCATAGTCCGGTGGAACCACCATGTACCCCGGTATCTCCGACCGCATGCAGAAGGAGATCACTGCCCTCGCCCCGTCGTCCATGAAGGTCAAGATCATCGCACCCCCGGAGCGCAAGTACTCAGTCTGGATCGGTGGATCCATTCTCGCTTCGCTCTCCACCTTCCAGCAGATGTGGATCTCAAAGCAGGAGTACGACGAGAGCGGTCCTTCCATTGTCCACCGCAAGTGCTTCTAAGGTACGATTATGTCAATTTTTAGTGAGAGAATCGTCGCTAACATTCCCTACAGCGTGTTCCTGTATGCGATTATCGAAATCATGGCAAGCCTGATAGCGGAGGCATCAATGTATTGGCGCTCTGTTAGCCCAGGGTTTCACAAATAACGGTTGTTCACAAAAGCGAGCTAGCGGTTGGGTGATTAGTTATGGAGAAGCTCGGGTTACGAGGGAGCTGTAGTAGGATCATAAGACTGTAGCCTAGAAATTTGGACCTTTGACATCCCTATGATTGTTCATGGCTTCGGTGCCTATGGCTGCCTTTTCAGCTGTTCACTGCGTGGCCAGATCACAGAAATCGTGCCCCTGCTGTGAAGCCGACATGCCAAATTTCTTGAACATTTCCCTACAGCAGGTCACACTATCTTTACAACACTGTCATGTAGGATAGCGCTCGCGTCAGACTCGTCTTCCAGTTGAACTTCGCCTCTCCAGTTAACCAAAACGCCCACTCTTTCGAACACCAAAGGGTCTAACCCAGGAGTTGGTACTGCGCTAGGGCTTTTCATCTTCACTTGCTTCAACACCAAATAGACCAGGAATTCCTCGTCCTCAAACGGGACGTCCTTTCTTTGCCCGATCAACCGTAAGCAGTGCACGTCTTGTGAGCCCTCGGGTTGTCCTCGACCACCATCGTTATCAAGATCGAAATCCATGTTGAAGTGGTTGTGTTGGTACCTTTCCTTGCCGATAGCAGTGATATACCACTCATGTGTGGAGGTACTTCTGCATAATGCGGCTCTGGTCAGAGTCCCTTTCAAAATGATGTAACCACACTGCACACGACCTGTCGGGTCGTCCTCCTTGAGAGGCGTATATGACGTTTTCATCAACGTGGCATAAAAGTCCGTCCTCCGCCGAGTATCCACAACATCTTGCAAGCCGCTCTGCAGGATACTCATATGACGATAAGAGATCGAATGTCTCTGACTTGTGGACGTCCTACTTTGCACGGAAGCCCAGGAAAAGGTTGGCGCCCGCCAAGGAGCGCACCTGATTGCCATATGTGGATCCCGCGTGGACCATACCAGATCAACGATCAAAGTTTCCTTCCAGAGACCGGCGACGTACTCCCATCCCGTCTCGTTCTGCAGAATCTTTGCAAGTCCGGAGATCGCTGGGAAGATGTCTTCAGGTTTCGACAATGCCATGCGTGAATAGTCCTCCACAGCACGTTGCCACACCGGAGGGCTCATGTGGATCCACAAGTTGGCGGGCTTTAAAAAGTATGGATGAAACATTTCTTTCGAGGTTGGCCATAGAAGCGATGGCGAGCGTGCGTTGTATCGACCCTCATGATGCCCACATTCGCATGCCAAACATTCCATGCACTCCCAAATCATCTCGTTATGCCCGAAGTGAAGGATGCGCGGACTCAGAAGCCTTTCTTGATGCACCCAGCCCCGACCGAGAAGCGGTAATTCAGCAGCACTGTGGGAAAGAGCCTTGCGGATACGGACCTTCGTGAGTGTTGTGTCGCCTAGTACATCGACGATGGGCTTGTCCATGTACTCTGGACCTGCATTGCGAAAGATACCTTGACTAGGACCTGATGATGCTGAGGCAGCAATGGTCAGGATAGAGTACTGGTATATGTCCGCCATCTTAGCAGATTGGACTTGCCAGTCGTCAAGGTCATCTTGGACAATACACAACGAGTCTATCCACAGATACGGGATTCCAAACGCCCTAGTGACGAAGACAGCGTCTTGAAAAGTCCTTGGCAGATCCCTCCAATAAATGACGTTCTGATGTCGTGTCAGAGAGTCTCGTGTGGTCTGTAGAGGCTGCTCGCCACCCCAACAGTGGCTCAGACATGCCCAGTATCCAAATTCTCCATTCTTATGCAGCAGCCGGACATCTGTAGACTCATTTGTACCGACGTCTATGATGCGAAACGGTAACTGTGGTGGACCATCCGGGCTCACTAGTGTTGGGCACATGGTGTTATGGCCCTTTACACAATCCACGAACCATTTGGACGCGGCACGCATGGCTTCCATAGATCCAGTGTTTCCTATGATTGGTTTCGCTATTGGAAGGATTGGATCATCCGCACCTACCAGGCGGTAGCGTTAGCTCATATCTTTATTTGTCCTGGGAAAACTTACGATCTACAACGAACACCTCCCTCTTATTAGGGTCTGTCTTGAAGATAAGCCCAGATTTGACGAATGATCCGGACAGTATGACGTCCTGAACTGGTTCTTTAGAGTCCTCCGCCCTCGTGAAGATCGGTTGAGAATTATCTGCAACTGCCATGCGGTTATGCTCCTTGTACCTTGCCATGTCGTGTTGTTTGCCCGTCATGTTGCATGCCAATATACAGTACTCGCAGCTGCACTGAAGACTTCTCTCCAAAGAGCCCTTTACAAAATTCCATGCCGATCCCTGGGTCGCATCGTACCTCTTCCTGAACGCGCGAAACTCTTCACAGATCGGGCCAAGTTTCTTCATTTTGTGAAAAGACAACCGTACATATACAAGGAAAGAAATTTAATGCCTTTATGAACAGCTGCAACTCTGTAAGACACCATCTTATCCAGGGGCCGATGTGGCATGTTGCAATGTGGTGCAAGGTTTACTATTGGCTGTGGATGCGAATACATGCATATGTGGAGTCACAAGATGCGGCACAGCGCGTACATGAACACGGCGCCTACCTTCTGTCGAATAATGATGCACATGAGTTGTCCTTCAGCAAAATCAAACGCCCAGTGACGCGTAATGTAAAACACCTGATCCCACATGGACGAAATGCGTTCACATTCTACTAAGTGAATACAGGATGCAACAGATATGTATCATGATTTGCTCAATGTGATTGAATTTGAACACATATGGCAGGACTGTAAGTCGTTGCGAGTATACAAAACATCTAGTAGAGACAATTCTCTTAATGTACTATTCATGTTCGGCTATTCTGCGGCGGCTCAGGTCTTCTAGTTACCTTCGCTGGTAACAACCTGAGGAGGACAAGTAAGCCTAGAGCGAGTATGATGTTGATGAGCCAGAATAGATGTCCACCCAGAATTTGGTACTTCACACCCAAAGCATATATACTAGTGGCCGAAGCGGGTGAAACGGCGCGGAGACCGCTCTGTATGGCTAGAACGATAGCGTTCAGGGTTCCGAGTGTTTCGTGCGAAGGTGCTATATCGTTCACGGCGAGCTGGACTCCGGCTGTAACATATTAGAAAAGGACCTACTGCAAGCGAGGCTGGACTTACTGAAAGACATGGCAACCCCACTGCCCAGTGCAAGCGTCAGCGGCGCCGTCGCCCAAAAGATCTTCGTGAGATGGTGGCGAAGGAGGAAGTTGAAGGCGACATTAAGAGCAAAGAAGATTGGCCACGCGCATGCACAGTAGAACAATATCCGCCCAGTACCTACACGTGTGTGGAGGCGCGGAAATACCAAGAGAAGCCAGGCAGCCTGTGAAGCACCCGCCAACGCTGTAAAAGCAGCAATGAGCTCTGGCGAGAAGCCCAGGCCACCTAGAGGTACTGGTGTATACATGAAGAGGGGATTGACCGCTGTAAAAGTATATGCTAACATCATGACATAATTGTAGATGAGCACCACTCTAGCGACACCAGGAGACTGGAAGAGTTGCCGAGTCGACATTGGTGGTTCACGTATGATGCTCTTGTCGACATGCACATCTAATGTCTGCTACGGTTAGTATGTCTCGTCAACTTGATGAGCTATACACACCTCTTTCACGAAGAAAAATGTCGTGAGAGCGGATGAGAGAGCAATGCTCGAAGTGACCATACCAGGTAGAGCATACGGGTAGTCGTGGAAGAATTGAATGCGACCAAAGGTGCTTGTATACTTCGTAGCAGGTCTCTCCAACACACCGCCTACGCGAATTTGGTCAGTAGGAGGACTGAGTATAAGACAGACTACACTGACCGAGCAGCGGACCTAGAAATAGCCCCAGGTTCCGAGCAAAAGCGAAATAGCTGAACGCTCTAGCCTGTGTGTATTTGGTGCTATTCTCACTGAGCATTGCTCGGACTGTGACTACAGTACCAGCGAATACACCAGCGAAACATCTCGCGACAATCATTTGCCATAGGGTCTGGCTCATGCCAAATAGGGTTGTTGCGACTGAGACTCCAATCAGGGAGAGCACGAGAACGGGCTTTCTTCCATAGCGATCGGAAGCCTACGATGGTCAGAAGTGTGGATATACTGTCCCAGTATGTGTGCCTACCTTGCCCCATAGCAACATGACGCACATCTGCGTGGCAGAAAACAAGCTTTCGATCAGACCTGAGTAAAAGCCGACTTCGTCCTTGTTTACATTGCCAACTATCTCAATCATGGAATTGATGTAAGGAAATATGCCGAAGAAAGCAATGGGCTCCACGACAGAGGTGTAGCATAACCAGAATATTTGTGCTTTAGGCAGTGGGACTTGCTGGTCGTCCTCATTGTTTATTTCCTGAACGGCGTCTTCGTTGTCAGCGGGTGTTTGGCCCGGTGCTTCATTTATTGGTGCTGGATCGATGCTCCTAAGCAGGGGGGTTGTTTCGGCGCTTGCTTGCGCTCCCATCCCGGCGTCCCTCTTAGAACCTGGAGGCATCGTTGTTGCTCTGCGCAAAAAAAGCAGGTCAATAAGTCGATGGTGCAGGATCAGACCAGGAAATAGTCAACACAGATGGACGCGTCTTTCGCTAGCTCCTCGGGAAACGTGCAGATTTTGGCGCTAAAGCAATGATCCTGGACCTCTGAAGATTGTATCATGGCCATCCAGGGATGCACCTTCCTAAAGATGCCAAGCACGAGATGTCGTAATATCCAAAGCCGAGCTCCGCCATGTCCGACATGAGCGTCATGGCTTGCTGCGGAACGCTTCCGAAAAGTCGATACAACCAATTCCTTGCCCATCCCGCCTCTGGTGCTCACCACCACATCATGTCATTCCAAACTGCGCGTCTTTCGCGCATACCCACAACGGGCTTGCGTCTGACAAGGCAGCGCCCGTTTTCCTTGTCCCCAGCCAGACTCCAATCCTCGGTGCCCACCGTAGCAACATGTCCCTCGCCTACATGCGAATGTGCCTCGACGCCTCCCGACCTCGACATCGACCGCAAAACCCCGCTTTTGAACTCAATGGCCGCGTATTCAGAACAAGTCATTCTGTGCACCGGCAAGGACGATTGGCACAGCAACATTGAGCAAGACGACGGCGCGACCGGCGCCTTTGTCAAGGGTCTCAAAGGCGTAATTGGCAAGGGTGGAGAGGCCTTTGATGTTTGTTCGTTCCCTGCCAGCAACGTTGAGGAGACATCCGTGCTAACTAGTAGCCATGTTAGCCGTTCCATAACGTCGTTATAACTGCTTCGTCGCTGCCTGCGAGCAAAACACCGAATACGACGACCGCATTGCTATTCCCTGCGTTCAAAAGGGTCGCGGCGATACCGCATACAAACGAGTCTTGGAACGATTTCGCCACCGCGTATCTGAAGGCTAGGACGCTACATCCTATGCATGATGGCTTGGCGGCAGAGCAAAAGGCAAGGCTCGTACGCGACGAGGAAGCGGCAACGAGACTGCCCACCGCAGAACCAATCACCAAACCCACGGTTCTGATATGTGGCCATGGCGGCCGCGACCAACGCTGTGGTATCCTCGGCCCGATACTGCAGTCCTCGTTCCAGGACGAATTACAACGACGAGGTATCGAGGGCCATGTGGCACAGATAAGTCACATTGGCGGACACAAATATGCTGGAAATGTCATCATATACCTCCCTCCTAGTCCTCTGCACAATGCGCATGCGCTCGCTGGAACGGGGATTTGGTATGGTCGTGTAGGTCCTGAGAACGTCGAGGGTCTTGTGGAAGAGACGATTGTGAAGGGAAGAGTCGTTCTTGATCTATTGAGAGGAGGCATTACGATGGATCGCGGCAACATTGGGAGAATGGTAGAAGCGCAGATGGCCAGAGCGAATGGCAATGACGGGACGTTGAAGTTGAAGCCTAGGGTCCGGTGATGAAAGGTTGAGACGAATGCATTTTGTATAGTGCAATATATACAATCACATGACTTGAGATGCTCCTTGTAATGCTGCAAGAAATCCTCATTGCCACTTGAACACTGCCGTATTTTCCGCACTTGACCTGTCTGCCGAATTGGAGCTCGGATCATCGCCTATAAGCCACGTCCAATCACCCATCATCTCTTCATCTGGCTCTGCAGCCAGTTTCGCCTTCTTGTCTCCGTCTGTTCGTGTCCTCGGAGTCCTTAAAGCCCAAAGACTGATGATTTCGTCCCACACATCCTGCACTCTAGCTGCTCCTCTTTTCCAATATGCCCTGGGTAGATACCCCAATTCACCACCCTTGTTCTTCTCATACTCGAGTTCTTGGCCCGGGATGCCCAACGATACTTTCAGTTCTTCGACAGTCGCGAAGCGCTTAGTATAATGTTTACTTTCAATTTGCTCTCTTGTGCGCATCTCGTTATTCACCCACCGGCGATGTTCGTTAAGTTTCCGCATAATAGATTGGCGCTGCACCGCCAAAACCGCAGACGTGTGTGGAGAGATGGCAAGTACATGTGCCAGCAGCATTAGTTGTTCTGGAAATATAGCGTTGTACGACTTGACAAAATGCCGGCGTGTTGATATGTGCATGTCATGGAGGGGTCTTTCAATGACGAGATATTCTGGTGCTATACTAACAGGCGTGTGGAAAGCAGCGACTTCTTCTTCGTACTGCGAAACATGGTCCACTCTAGTATCTTTTGGACTGATGCGGCCCGCCTTCCTGAGCATTTGTACAAGTGCGGGGCGTCTTACAGACAGGACTTGCGGCGGAACGTAGTGGGGCCTGAGGTAGTTGGGCAAGGTTGCCATGAGCGCATTGACACGATCGTGAACCTCTTGCACAGGCAGGACACTTGCCGCCATGGATGATAAGAGTAGCGCATTGTTCTTGATAGTAGTTTCTGGAGCTGTGAATCTCTCAGATTGCTCAGCGCCCGTTACATCTTTCAGCTTTTGCGAGCTGGCTGCTTTTTCCTTTGAGGGTCTATTGTCCTCTTCCAAACCTCTGGCCATGTTCTTGTTGCTGGCGACCGTTTTTCTTTCATCACTGTCTTGATTCAGTGCTGTTTCTCCCAGCTCATGTACACCAGGACTTACAGCAGCTGACTCATTGCGATCTCGAACCCCATGAACATGTTCACACTTGTGTGTTTTCTTCTTCTTTGGACTGACGAGATTGCAAAGCTTT
Source organism: Parastagonospora nodorum SN15 (assembly GCF_000146915.1). Lineage (NCBI taxonomy): Eukaryota > Fungi > Ascomycota > Dothideomycetes > Pleosporales > Phaeosphaeriaceae > Parastagonospora > Parastagonospora nodorum. The sequence continues at coordinate 46,009 of NW_001884550.1, read as the reverse complement.
CCATCGTTGACGATAATGACATTCCAGTCGCTTGGCACAAACTCGAATCTGGCGTGGGGCTCCTTTGTGGCGCTGAGGCCCCAAATTTTGCCTGTCTTCTTGTGAAGCCATTCTTGGCCTTGGTCACTGCGAATTATTTGCTCTAGAACCCATCGGGACTTGGAATCACAGTCTTTCGAGACCTGTCCGTCGAAACCCTTTTCAATCTCCACATCAAATTTGCGCTTGCCGTCAATTTGTACGACACACTTTGTCGTTCGAGTAAGACGAGGAATGATATCGAAATCGGCAAGTGGAAACCCAGCGGCAAATACAGTAGTCAGTCGAGAGACTCTCGGGTCGTCGGCCGTCCTGGGGCCAGAAGATCCATTGAGCAAATGCCATGCTTCTTCTGCCACACCAGGGGCAATGGGAGCAGTCATGCGAATAAGGTGAGCCATTGAGTGCCACTTTAGGTAGGATGATACGGCAGAGCATTGAGGAGAGTCATGTATAGTGTTTGTCAGCGTCATCAAGTCGCTGACGATCGTATTCAGAGAGTATGTCTCTGAGTATGATAGTTTGACACTCGCAATGATTTGCTGGGTCTTGATCCACAGCTTTCTGTCTTCCGCTGTAAGCAGAGCGAGCATTTCACGTCCCGCTTGACTTCCAGTAGGCTTGTTGCTTGAGCGGGATGGTTCTAGTACCTCTCTCTGTGCAAGAGTTTTCAAGATTTCATAGAGCGTCATGTCTGCATGCTCCGGAATCTCGAAGCGTGAGAGATTGTCTTCGGGTACCCAGGAAATAGTAGAAAGCCGAAGGATCCGCTGGAGCCAGCGCTGAACACCTGTGATCTTTTTCGCATCCCACTCGAGGACATCGCCGACTGGTGCTTGAAAGAGCATATGAGCTCTTGTCGCATCCACGCCATACATGGCAATTGTAGCACCTGGGTCTACGCCGTTGTACTTGCTCTTGGACATCTTTTCGTAGCTACGATGGGGTTGTAGTCCATTCGCCTTGATGCAGGGCGCGGACGGAACCGTCAAGTCAAGTTCATCCGGCCTGAGGAACCGCCCATTTTCAGGATTCGTAAATGTCTCTCCATGCACCATGCCCTGTGTGATGAGTTGCCTGAATGGTTCTCCATTGACGCGCGTGCCCTCCGGCCATGTGGCGGTGGATGCAAGAAACTTGGAGATGAACCGCGCGTAAAGGAGATGCAGGATAGCGTGTTCAACTCCGCCAACGTAGAGGTCTACTGGCATGCCTTTGTTTGCTTTGTGTGGGTCCAGCAGGGCATTCTCATTCTTCGGGTCCAAGAATCGGAAAAAGTACCACGACGAGTCCATGAAGGTATCCATGGTATCAGTTTCGCGCTCAGCAGCTGCACCGCATTTGGGGCAATCGGTTTTCTTCCAATGCGGATCTTCAGCCAACGGATTGCCCTTCCTGCCATCAAAGAAAGTGTCAGGCAGGTTTGGCAGCTTGACTGGTAAATCTTGCTCGGGTACGGGTACAGCGCCACACGACGAACAATGTACAATGGGAATCGGCGTACCCCAATAGCGTTGTCGACTGATGAGCCAGTCCCGCAGACGCCAATTTTCGGTGATACTGGCGCGCTTCCCAGATTCTTGAAGTGCTGCAACAACCTTGTGCATTGCTTCATCAGAAGACAAGCCATTGAACCCGTCAATGTCGGCAACGATGTAACCTTTGTCGGTCACAGGCTTGTCATGGTCACTCTCGGGGATTAAGGGCGAAGATGCAGAGCCAGGCTGCATACCTACTACGACTCTAATGGGTTTGTTGCCAGCGTTGGCTCTCCAAAAAGCATGGTCTCGCGTGTCATGACCAGGCACTCCCATGACTGCACCAGATCCATAGTCGTCGAGGACATAGGGTGCAACATATACGGGAACATTGGACTCTACACCAGAAACGCGTTCGGCAATTGGGTTCCTTGCTGTAGTGTGTTGGAGCAGATATCCTTCTTTGCTGTCTGGAGACAGGTGCTTGGCATTGTCAATGAAAGTACGCAATCTAGCATCTCCAAGCGCCTCGTGCTGGACTATGGGATGTTTGCACGAAAGCGCAATATATTGCACGCCAAAAAGGGTGTCTGCCCTTGTGGTGAAGACGTCAATTGCATCGTGCCGCTCGCCAGTAGCTGTTGAGTGGACGTCAAAGCCAATGGTAGCGCCCTGGGATCTGCCAATCCAGTTTCTCTGCATAGCAAGCACCTTTTCAGGCCACCTGCCATTGTGCGCGAGGGCAGCCAGGTCGCTTAATAGAGGCTCCTGGTATTCCTTGATCTTCAAGAACCATTGTTTGAGCATGAGCTTGTCGACCTTGGCACCAGAGCGCCATGAGCAGCCATTGGCATCCACTTGTTCGTTTGCAAGGACGGTCTTGTCGACGGGGTCGTAGTTGACAAGAGATTCGGCCTGGTACGCGAGACCACGCTGGTGAAGCATGAGGAAGATGCGCTGGGTGTGCTTGTAGAAGTCGGGGTCGCAGGTACGTAGTTCCTGCACACAGCTATCAGCTCATGCGATCCGGACACAGCGTCGCACGTACAGCATCCCAGTCCCAGCGGCCACCCATGACCTTGATTTGGGCCTTCATCGACTCGATGTTTTGCAATGTCCATTTTTCAGGATGGATCCCCCGTTCGATGGCAGCGTTCTCGGCGGGCAGACCAAAAGCATCCCATCCAATGGGATGCAGGACGTTGTAGCCTTGCATGTGCTTGAAGCGTGCCAGGACATCAGAAATGGTGTAGACGCGCAGATGGCCGAGATGCATGGTGCCGGACGGGTACGGGAACATGGGCAGCACATAGATGCGTCCCTTGTCGTTGTTGCGCAGTTGGTTCCATTGCGGCTCCAGCTTGTCCCAGTGAGGCTGCCATTTCGCAGTGAGCGTCTCCAAGGCCGGGCCCTCAGCTCTTTGCCTGCGCTGGGCAGCCCAGTGGGACGCTGCACGGCGGCATGGCTGTGTGGTGTGGCCGGGGACGCCCCGCCAGGATATGCGCTGCAGACTGAAGCGCACCATTAGCAGTTCACGTGCACATGTCGGGGCTGCATGTGGGTGGACATGAGCGAGCGATGCCGTCAAGTGTTGAGTGTTGAGTGTTCGCGTCAAGCTCACGTGCCAAGCTTTGATGCGCCTGGACGCGATTTGGATTTTTTTGGCGGCGTTGGTGGAAACGGCGCCCATTGGAACGGCGTCTAGGCCCACAACGTCATAGCACAGTGGTTCTGATGGTTCTGGTGCGGTGCAGTGCAGTGGACTGGGGCTTCACGACACGCACACGCACACCGACACGTCGACCGCTGCTGCCCACCGTCGCAGCTCAGGGGCAGTCGCCAGTGCCCGTTGCAACCACTCAGCCACTCAACCACTCAACCACTCAACCACTCAACCACTCGATCCAATTGCGCGTGCCTGTCCATGGCTATGCCCCGGTAGAGCCGCACGCAACGCTCCTTCCCTCCCGCGCCTGCCCTCCCGCTCCGCAGCATGGCCGGCCGCTACTCGCGCGACTCCCTCGAGCTGGCGTCGCTGGCCTCGTCGTCGCACGCCTCGCGCCGCACGTCCGAGGGGTCGTCGGCCTCGGGCGCGCCGTCCTCGCGCAGGCTCTCCTTCGACGACGAAGACCCGCTCTCCGAACTGAACCCTGCCGGCCACGGCGAAGCTGCCCGCCCGCAGCGCAATCGCTCCTACAGCGTCTCGTCCGCCTTTGACTTTGCCCCCAACCTCTTCCCGCTGTCCAGCACCGCCCAGGGCTACACTGCCCTGGGCGCCCCCGCGAACCCCGCCCTCGACCCGTCGAATGCCCTCAGCGGCGGCTCGCTGGAGCGGAACAAGAGCCTGACCTTCCTCAATGGCCTCTCGCTGGTCGTGGGGCTCATCATAGGCAGCGGCATCTTCTCGTCGCCCTCGCAGGTGAACAAGAACGCCGGGTCGCCCGGCGCCTCGCTCATCGTCTGGGTCGTCGCGGGCGTGCTTGCCTGGACTGGTGCCGCAAGCTACGCAGAGCTCGGAGGCGCCATCCCGCTCAACGGCGGCGCACAGGTCTACCTCTCCAAGATCTTCGGCGAATGGGCCGGCTTCCTCTTCACCTGGTGCGCAGTCACCGTGCTAAAGCCCGGCTCGGCAGCCATCATCGCAATCATCTTCGGAGAATACCTGGTCCGCGCCGTCGTTGGCGCCGAAGCCGTCGACGCGAGCACATGGCTGAACAAGACCGTGGCCCTCGTCGGCCTCGTGCTTGTCACGCTCTTGAACTGCATCTCCACTAAGCTGGGCACACGCAGCGCCGACGTTTTTATGATCCTCAAGTTTGTCGCCCTTCTGGGCGTCACGGCGATTGGCATTGTCGTGGCAGCCACTGGTCTCTCCTACAAAGGCCAGGCCAACCAGGACTGGAAGAACCGCGGCTGGTTCGACGACACCAACACCAACATTAGCAACTGGGCCGTAGCACTCTATGCCGGCTTGTGGGCCTTTGACGGCTGGGACAATGTATGTTCATTCTCTTCCCATGCCGTGTCTTCCCCTAACACGACACACCAAGGTCAACTATGTCACCGCCGAGTTCAAGAATCCAAGCCGTGACCTTCCGCGCGTAATCCACACTTCGCTACCCCTCGTCATTCTCTGCTACATTCTCGCCAACATATCGTATTTCCTCGTTCTTCCCACCTCTGTCATCGAGTCCTCCAATACCGTTGCAGTCGCATTCGGCTCTCAGGTCTTTGGCCCCATTGGTGCCCTTATTCTTGCCCTGTTTGTCTCAGGATCATGCTTTGGCGCCCTGAATGCGACGACCTTCACCTCTGGTCGACTCGTGTATGCTGCCGGCAAAGAGGGCTACCTGCCCGCCATGTTCGGCAACATTGGCCTAGGAAAGAACCACAAGGCCATACGCCTACACTCAATGAATGCTGGTACTGGAATGACCAGACTGCCAAGGAAGTTGGTCGACTGGTTTGCAGACGCGGATGCTGGCTTCTTCTTCACACCCGTATCCGCCATGATACTAAACGCTGCACTTACGGCTGTATACATCCTGATCGGCTCCTTTGATACTCTCGTCACTTTCTACGGCGTCGCAGGCTACACTTTCTACTTCCAAACCGTGCTCGGTCTTATCATATTACGCGTCCGTGAGCCTGATCTTGAACGTCCCTACAAAACATGGATTACTACACCAATCATATTTTGCTGCGTAAGCCTGTTCCTACTGAGTAGAGCGGTCTTTGCAGAGCCGATCCAGACACTACTCGTTGTGGCCTTCATGGTCGTCGGGCTAGTGATATGGTTTGCATGGGTCGGGCGACGCCGAGGCAAAGAAAAGGAGCGGTTCAGACAAGGTGGCACAGAAAAAGTTGGGTGGATGTTTTGGAAGAGATGGAGCGGATAATTAATGTTGTTTACGTTAGTCAATGAAACTATGTCATGTCAAATCACCGCATAACACCCCAAGCGTCATCACTGTTGACCATGTCGATCTTGTCTCACGTAGATTCTTCGCCTTGGTGGCTACCAAGTGCAAAGGTAATCGCACAGACATCAAGAAAACATGGTATTGGAAATAACAACATTCTAATGTCCTTGTTGACTCAAAGATACTCGGCGCACCAAATGGTGGATAGGCTGTTCTGTTCTATCAAGGAGTTATGGGTGTACATACAAAAAGAATCGATGCTCGTCAATGCAATTAGGCGAAAACACCGACCAGGAACGGATGAAGAAGTAAAGTCTGTGCAAAGGCAAAGGTGGTTGGGGGGTTGAGGGGATGAGGGGTTACGGGGTTACGGGTTGGGGGGGGAGGGGGGATACAAGAGAATGTGTGTGCTCCCTGCGCAGCACATGATATGTAAGTCGTGGAAAGGAGTGACTTGGTATCGTATCGACATGAAGGCAGTGTGAGACCTGATGCCCACTGTGCGCTTTGGCCTCCTTCTGAAGCTCCAGCGCCTGCTGCTGGGGGCGGATGTTTTGTAACGTAACAAAAAGCCCAAGGGTACGAAAAGGGGAACCCCAAACTGGCTCCAGAAGTGTAGCGCCAGCAGCGTTAGCCGCCGCCCCGGACCCGGCCAGGAACGAACCCCAGAGGAAAAGAAACAAGAACCCTTTTATCGTACAACGGCTTTCGCCAAACCCGGTCTATGAATAGCACAATTTCGCGTCTCTCCCTCAGATCCAGCCGTTCCGTGGTGGACTACGCGACATGGTTCCTGCACCAAGTGGTATCCTCGCCGTAGGTGATGGCGCCTGGCGGATAGAGGCTGGCGTCGTCGGTGATGCTACAGATCCAGTTGGGGTGACGGGGTTCATGTGTAGGCCCGACGTACAGGTGGGCGCGGCGATGGTAGTCTTGGACAGTGGCGAGCGTGGGGGCGGAGCAGGCAATACCTTCTCACGCTGAGCTTGGAGATAGGCGCTACTATTATGCGAAGGTGTGATGGGAAATGCCGGGGTCCTGGCTGGGCTTGGCATGCGAGGTCGAGCAGGTGGTGGTGACGGGAATTGACTGGGACTAGCGAGGACTTCATCTGAAGTGGTTTTGGTCGGGGATGGAGATTGGATTGGGAGACCCAGCGACTCACCACTAGACTCTGTGTCTCCTCTCCTCAGGGAAGGGACGCTGGGCTCCGTTTCCATGTTGCGTTCTACCCGGGTGCACTTGGCTGCTGCAAGAGTAGCAGGTGCAACAGAGAAGCGAAGACCAATTTGAACCGTTGCACTGCTATCGGTGCTACGATTTCGACCATGTTTTTCCGAGAACAACGGTCGTGGCTTTGTCAAAAACTCGAATGCTTCACTAACGTTGGTAATAGATCCCCTGCGCGTGAGGCGTCGTAGAGCGAGCTTAGACACTCGCGATTCACCCGGGACCGCGTTAGGGTCGTATACCGTTGCTGGCAGACGAGGGACCTCCTCGGCACGTGTCGGAAAGAGGGAGTAGCCACGTTTTTCCTGGTCTTGAATGGCCTTGGATTCCTTGACATCTGCAACAGCCGGAGGTAGTGGCCATTTTGTGGGATCGATCGGGCTATGTGGCTTCACTGAATTAGGTGTCATGGCGCGCTGCGGTCGTTGAAAGTATTCGGGGTCGAAATCTAGGCGGTTCTTCTCAGGGCCTACGTCAATTAGACCCTGGCTGTCGGATGGCCGACGACCGCCTCGCAGACCCATCGGACCACTGATGTTCATCTCGAGATCGCTTGGGCCAAAGAATCGGATCTTTGGCCGCTGTTGCTGTTTAGGGGCTCTCATTTCTTCGATCGGTCTAATCACCATGCGTGTGGCATTCGTGCGGAGGAAAAGGTGGAAGAATGTGATGACGAGTCCGGTTGCGAAAAGGGATATTTCTGCAACTCGTGCGGTGGCCAACGCGTTCATGAAGTCTCTGCGGAGGGACTGGATTTCAACCGGCATGACAAGGATCTAAGTAGGTTAGTAGATGCGCAAATAGCACCACAATCTTGGACTTACATAGATCAATGATACGACCAGAAGATAGTAGCACATACGCGAGGCCGAAATTCTCTCATTGTGGTCCATGTTGGATGTTCGCATGAGTTGGATGCTGATGATGGCGGCCAAAAGTAGGCAGAAGAACACTAGAATGCAAAGTATGACAAGAGTGAGAAGGTCGTATCGCATCGGGAACCAAATAAGACTCCCAAAGCATCGGTTGTACATGGGCCAAGCAATCGTGGGCATCCACGTTAGCATGAGCAGAAACGACACAACTGCGATGCAGATTGTCGTGTTCCACTTGCCGCGCGGAGCAAAGCGTTCGGTTCTGAGGGATCTACAGGCCATTTCGATGCCGAAGACCATGG